>NC_034591.1:54419219-54462982 GCF_900095145.1 Mus pahari
GGAGCTGAGAGTTCTACGTCTTCATCCAAAGGCTGCTACTGGAAGACTGACTTCCAGGCAACTGGGGTGAGAGTCTTAAGCCCACACCCACAGTGACACACCTACTCCAACTAGGTCACACCTATTCCAACTAGGCAACACCTCCAGATGGTGCCACTCCCTGGTCCAAGTATATACAAACCATTACACCTTCCAATCCTAATCTTTCATTTTGTTTTTAAGACGGGTCTTACTGTGTAGCCCTGGCTGTCCTGGAACTCAGTGTGTAGACCAGACTGGCCTTGAATCCAGAGGCTGTCCTGCTTCTGCCTCCTGAGGACTGGGATTGAAGGGGTGAGCCCCATTCCTAGCTTTCCAATCTTTATCTTACTAAAGTCTAAGGCTATCCCACTTTAGCCTGGGCTGTTTATCCTCAATTTATTTATTGAATTTCCTTATTGAAGCCGAAAGGATGACTGCTGTTACTGCCTGGTACAATATTTGTATAGTTGTAGTTGTTCTCCAATGACCCTGAGCAACAAAGTAACTCCAGATGTGTAAATCAAATCCCAGAGCAGCAACATAAAAATCACACAGACACACACAGACACACACACACACACACACACACACACACACACAAGCCAACAGAACTTCTTCAAAAAATATTAATGCTATAGTAATGGCATCTAGTGAGATTGATGGAGTCCCAGCCAAGGGACTCAATAATACATACATTCAAAGAAACTACAGGAGAGTAAGTGCCTAATAGAAAGCACACATAGCTGGCTGAAATAAGAAAACCGACGCAAGACACTGAAGCGGAATTCAATAAAGAGACAGAAATGCTGAAGGGAAACGACTCTCAAGTGCTGGGAATAAGAACCACACAATCTCTGTGACAGTCTCACCAAGGTCAGGAGGGACAAGGTGGGAAAACAGAAACAATCAAACAAGGGCAAAGACAGTAAGAAGAGGCCAGTGTAATGCAAGATAAGACACTATGGTGTGCAAAAGCCAAACCTAAGGTAATAGATGAAGAAAGGGAAGGCTCACACTCTCAAGGCATAGAAAACATTTTTAAAAGAATAGTCCTGGCTGGAGAGATCCTGAGGTGGGGGCGGAGCAGGGTGGGGGTGGTGGGTACAGTAAGAACAATTACCACTGTTACAGAGGATCCCAGTGCAGTTGCCAGAACTCATGTCAGCAGGCTCACTCCCTTCTGATCTCTGTGGGCACCTGTACACACACACACACACACATGTGCACATACACAGATACATACAAAATCAAATAAATCTGAAAGAGAACCATCATCACCATCATCACCACCACCACCACCACCACCATCATCACCACCATCATCATCATCATCATCATAATCGTCGTCGTCATCATCATCATCAGCCACCACTGTAGAGATCCCTCGGTGTTTAAGAGCACTGGCTGCTCTTGCAGAGGATCAGGTTCAATTCTCAGAACCCACATGGTGCCTTACAACCATCTGTAACTCTATTCCAGGGACTCATGCCCTCTTCTGGCTATTTCTGGCACTGCACATATGTGGCGTACAGACATATATAGAGACAAAACATCCATATACAGAAAATAAACACAAATAAATTTTTAAATTAATAACAGTCATGTTGGGCTGGTGAAATGGCTCAGCAGGTAAGAGCACCCGACTGCTCTTCTGAAGGTCCTGAGTTCAAATCCCAGCAACCACATGGTGGCTCACAACCATCCGTAACGAGATCTGACTCCCTCTTCTGGAGTGTCTGAAGCTACAGTGTACTTACATATAATAAATAAATAAATAAATAAAAGAATAAGCCATTTAAAAAAAAAATAACAGTCATGCCATAAACTTTCCCAAAGTTAGGAAGATGCCACTCCAGATACGCGGCGATTGAGACACCAGTCAGACAAGACCAGGACCGATCTCCCTAGCTTTAGCATAATTAAAAAACTAAATACACATTACAAAGAAAGCAGCTGGAAAACAGCAAGAGAGACACAGCAAGCCACAGATACACGCAGGACCATCAGAGTAACACAGCAAGCCAGATACACGCAGGACCATCAGAATAACAACAGGTAATTCCAGTGACAATGTAAAAGCCAGGGAGGCTTAAACTGATGCACTTTCAGTACTGAAAACTGCCAACTGAGAACTCTACATCTACCTGCCATGAGTGAAGGGAAAATAAAAACTCTCCACAATAAAAACACGCTAAAGGAATTAATGACCACTAATTCAGCTCTTCAGTAGATAATTGAAGGAATGTTTTAGCTTAAAAAGAAAATCAAAGCCACCTAGGCTGTCACAGGAAAGAACAAAGCGAGAAAGAATGAGTTCAGAAGATGATGAAACTGAACACTACAAAATCAGCACAGTGGTGCTGGGGAGTCAGCACTCATCTTTTGTGGCAGTTAGTTTTTGTCAGCTTAACACAAACAAGAGTCACCTAGGAAGAGGGGGGACCTCAGCTGACGAGTTGTCTCCATCAGACCGGCCTGTGCTGGAGCACACACAATAGATTAATTTAAAAATGTTTAAAAAGCAAAGGTTGGGCTGGCGAGATGGCTCAGCGGGTAAGAGCACTGACTGCTCTTCCAAAGGTCCTGAGTTCAAATCCCAGCAACCACATGGTGGCTCACAACCATCTGTAATGAGATCTGACGCCCTCTTCTGGTGTGTCTGAAGACAGCTACAGTGTACTTACATATAATAAATAAATAAATCTTTAAAAAAAAAAAAAAAAAAAAGCAAAGGTCAGTAATTCCAGCACGGATGGGGGAGGGGCTCCTAGGTCTCCAGCTTTGCGGAGAGGCTACTGGCAACTAATCACTGCTGCGGCTATGCCCGCTGGTAGATTGTCCATGCTCACATAGGCAACCTTAAGAAGGAAAGAAAAAAAGGAAGAGGGGGAGGAGGATGTGAAGGTGGGAGGAGGGCAAGTCCAGGGGGAGAAAGAGGGGAGAGCCAGGGGCAGATACAATCAAGATCCACTGTAGAGATGTATAAAGCTGTCAATGAATAAAAATAAAAAATAAAAAAGCTTGAAGAAATACATATGCCATTCTCCCTCTTGAGCCGTGGCTTTCTTAGTACCGAGAAACGCATCCTTCCTTCCCTCTGGTACCTTCCAGGCACTGAGAGCTCAGGAGATGCATGTTCAGTAGATAAATACACATAAGTGGTACTGGATTAGAAGTCAGCTTCTTCAGATATACAAGGATGCGCTGGAGCATCCCTAAGAGGCTTCCATAACACAGCTCAGCTCTCCTGCCACACCATACACTTCCTTCGTGTGTGTGTGTGTGTGTGTGTGTGTGTGTGTGTGTGTGTGTGTGTGTGTGTGTGTGACAGTTGGTATCACAACATATGGTTAAGATTAGTAACTCCTCAATGTCAAATATAATCAAGGTAATTACTCAAGCTGTCAGCTTGATTGTCTGAGGCGATCAAACCCCCAGCTTCAGCATTGCCACCCTCCCCAAGGACTTTTTTTGGAAAAGTTCAAACCTGAAAGCCTTGGAAACAGAAGATCTTGCGGGGAGCTTGTAGGTGCCTCTTTCAGGCCTGAGGTTCAGAGAGCAATGTGGCCTGTAAGGGCTGCCCAGATGCTAATACATAATCAATAGTAGAGAAATCTATTCTTCTTCTGCTCAAATCTCCAGATACCAACACAAAACCCAGCAGCAGTATTTCAGAGCGGAAAACCCACAAAAGCATTCCGCAGGAAGTTACTACAGCAGCAATTCTTGCTTCGGGGTGGTACTTTGGTTCTTGGGCACAGTCATTTGCAGTACTTCAGGTAAGTCTTGAGGTGACAGGAGCAGAGTGACCGTAGGACACAGATGAAGAAACAGAGGTCAAAAATAGGGCAGGGTCTTCCCAAGGCTGGTGGGTAAGTGGTGAAACTGTCTGCCACTTCATTTAGAGTTCTCAGCTAAAGGCTGTGCCCCGGGAGCCTACTTAGCACTTCACAGAAAAGCACCAAGTCTTGACAGATCACCCAGTGTCATTACTTACAAGTGAATTCTAGATTAGGAAAAAATGTCCAGGTCATTCAGTTCAATCTTGCTTTTAAATAAAAACAAAGACCCCCTCTTACCTTCTGTTATCACTTGGCTGAGTGGCCTTCAGTGCCCCCTTGTTCCCTGGGGTGGTGTTACTGGAAGATGGACGGGCCTTCAGGAGGCATAGAGCCGTGTGGGCAGTCCTTGGGCAGCTGAAGGTACCCACTACATGTGGGTTTGGGAGCCTTAAGTCTTTCTTCTCTATGCTGATTGTTGGCCCATGGCATAAGCTGTTTGTTGACCCTTTATTCCCCCCCCCCCCATGATGTGTGCCATGCCCCAGAGACTCAGTAAATGGAACTCCAAGGCCAAAAGAAACTGTGTCTAAGTCTCAAGCATCTTGCGAGCACAGCACAAAGCAGACTCCAACACTAATCTGTTGGCCTTGCTCCCTTCCGTAACCAGACCTCTCTTGAGTTTCTTCCTAGGTCTTATCGGGACCTGCAAAAATGGTCCAGTTCCTCTTGCTCCTCTTCTTCGCTAGTTCAGTTCCTGCAATCCACTAAGCTCTTTCTTGTACCAGCAGTAACAGGTCATTTAATTATTTCTAATATTCACTGATCAGGTAAAATGCTAAGTACTTGATACAGAGTCTTGCATTTAAGCCTCCTCACAACCCTAACAGCTCTATACAACCTGTTAGGCTGGGGTTTACCTTGCCCAGGGTCACCACACTGGCAACAGGGACACCGGCAACGACATCAAAGCAGCTTGAATCTGTGACTATCAGAAGCATCCACTGTAGATTCCATCTGCTTCTTCCTGATCCTTCTTCCTGCCTCCGTTCAGCCATCACAACCACTCTCACATACTGAACAAGGACAGGATGTGGGCCAGGGATGCTCAGAGCCATGCCCTAACCATCATCCCTCTTCCATGGCAACTGGGAGCAGATCAACTCATCCGGTGCTATCTTATATTCTTTTGTATACACTCAGCCCCTCAGAGACACCACACTTGTTATCCCACATGCCTGCCACACTTGGGACCAAACAGAACTGCTTGTGGCTATGAATCACTTGGCACATGCTCAACCTACAAACATCACCTCACACCCCTGTCCTCAGTCATTGAGTTCCATGAAACAAGGGCTTCTCTCAGGTGCGTGTGGCAGGAGTTAGTGGATTTGCTATGAACAAGTACTGAGATGGCGTTTAAGTTTCTCCTTATAAATAGTGCTGTAGTGAACATGTTTATGTGTACAAGTATCAGAAGAGGAAGCACTGGTATAAAGTGAATGGGTGATTTCCATTTCTAAACAGCCAAGGTGAGTGAGATATGTGCGTCCTACAACCTCACCAATGGTTTATGTTTCTTAAGCACAAGAACCAAACATTCTCCGTGATCCTAATCTACACATTGTCTTTGGCCAGTTTTTATTGCTTTAAAACAAAAAGATAGGCTTTATAAGTGCCATTTATACATTTGGGATCTACCATAGTCTGTAGATATTCTCAAATCTATCGTCTTTTTAAGGTGTTTTGTTTTACGACAGCCTTAAATGTGGATTTTGTTGGCCAATATCCTTTTCTTTTTGTTTATGTGCGTCTTTCCCATGACATTGTATCTGCAGAATTGCTCCATGGCCTTCTTTTTCCATCACCTGCATGCGCATCCTAGGAGTCATGGCTGTTTAATCGCCGAGTTTTCCTATGGCATACCACAGTGAGTCCCTCCTCCTTGCTCAATAAGTGTTTATTGACTAAAGAGAAGTAATTGATGGGAATATTATGAAGAAAATAAATACATTCTTGGAAGAAAATCAATATAACAGAATTTGGCTGTGGTGACTTTATATATATATATAAAATTATATAAAAATTATAAGTATATATAATTATATATAATTATAATATATATAATGCACTGTATACATTGTTAAGACCTACACCTATTTTAGCTATTTAAAGTCTAGCTGCTATTAACTTCTGCAACAATCCCAAGTAATCATAAACTTGAGGAGTCACAAAGGGGTGAACTTGCCTAGTGTTGTCCTCCCTGCATAGTGGGTATGTAACTTCTATGTACCCAGATTGTGGGCACCAATCCCCATGCAGATAGCAGCTAAGAGCAACGCTGCTGCTGGCCCTGTATGATCCAGACAGGATGCATGCTGGGACGCTCCCAATGGCTCAAGCTCAGCTTCCTGCCACCATCTCTTGCCTTCCTTTTTCTCTAAGACGGACACTTTCTGGACACTGTTCCATCTTTATAATCGGGCTTACTTTAGATAGACATGAACAGTGGTGCCTCTTGCCACCTGCCTGTTCTCCTTAGTCCTCTTTACTTCTCCCCAAGTGTTAAGCTTTCTTTCCTTCCCAAGCTCCTGATTCCACTTTCTGCCTCTTCATTATACTGAGTTGATGGGACCTTAATGTTTCCCACCTTTACCTCAGAACCATGCGTTTCTCTTGCTACCATCCAGGAGGGAAAAGCCTCTCTCTTCCTAAGACTGAGCCCACATATGTTCCTGATGTCAATTTAGCTTTCTTGTTCAAACTCTTCCCAAATAACTAACTCCTCTTACTTCTGGTAAGCTATGGACCCCTTGACTCGCACACACGCCGTCGTTACAGTCAGGCAGCCCCTGGTGCCCTTCACTCTCCCACCAACTGCAATCAGCTTCCAGCCCTTCCACCACCTTAAGAACAATCCTTCAAAGATTGCAGATCTTTTGCAAGATTTAATATTGCTCCATCAATCAAAGCTTCCTTCCTTCTCAGTCATTCAAAAGAATGTTGGGAATTATGCTTAGCACTGGGTATATTCAGCTGACCCTTGATACTGTGTATGTGTTTGTGTGTTCATAGGGAGTGACTGATACCAGGCTCTCTTGGGATTATCAAAGTCTATGGAAGCTCATCATGCCCTTTATATTAAAATGGCTTAGTGTTTGCATATAATTTACGCATATATTCCTTGATAAAATGCTATGTCATGTCTGATAACTTACAACAAATATCTATATAAAAGCTATATAGTGACATTGTATTGTTTAGGGAATGACACAGAAGTCTACATATTCAGTTCAGAGAAACTGCTTTTCTTAGCATTTCTGCAGATGCATCTCCTGAATGTAGAACCTACTGATACAGTGGGTCAAATTTTAGAGATGGAGAACCAAGTTACTGTATAATAAAGGCACATGAAAAGTATAAATGGAAACGGGACCACTAAAGCCATGGAATTTGAGGACAATCTTCAAGCAGATGGCTGGGAGTGAGAAGAGGAAGGGTGTATACATTCTGGACTAAGAAAACAAGTATGCTAGGAACACAGGCACAGATATCATAAAACATACAACACCCCTTAGGGCCCGGGGTCCTCTACAGTCCCAGGCTCCGAATCAGTGGATCTACACTGTGAAGGTTTTAGGGATGAGAAAGTCTGTGGGGGCAGTTTTGACAAGAAAAGTGATGACACTTTTCTTACAGACACTCCAAAACACAGGCATCAGCTTGTCTGTCTCCAGTCAATCGTCGTTATTCCATGACCCTCTCCCATCTGCATCAATGTTTAGATGCTCATCCATGGCATCCCAGGGATGGCATCTAGGTGAAATCTAGAAGGTGAGTCAGGGGATGTCATCATTCTCCAGGTGGCTGTGGCTGGGTAAGTGGCTGCTACCAAAGGCGGAGTCTTGCTAGCTTCTTCCCAGGGTCCTCCTGGGCATTTCCATCGGTGCAGCAGAGAGCTGGGGGTGCTTTGCTGGAGGTTTTCTTTATCCTTTGCATTTCCAAAGCTGAAAGCCTTTCGACCTATTCCTTCTCTGGGTTCCTGATGAAACCTGACATGAACACAATTTTCAGTAACTTGGGTCCCGAAACCATCCTCCTTCAGCTTGGTAGTCCAGTCTTCATTTTACACCGATCCATTCTACTTCCCACCAGGCTCTTGCCTCACCTCTCCCCTTACAGAGCAGACTCCAAATCCTTAATCTACATCTGGCCTGCTGGAACCTCAAACCAACAGTTCCCCAGATAAGAACTGTGTTCTTTTTGAACCACAGTGATTCCTTTTCAAAAGAAGATGTCATTTCATTTTATGAACAATACATGAGTCACTCCAACAGCCTGGCTTGAGTGCCCAGCCATTCCCAAATCAGGGCAAACATTTTGGAAGTCTCCGTCTAACAATAAAATGTAACAATTCCGGGACTATAATGTGTAATGGCTAGGTGTGTTCTCTGCTCTCAGGGAGCAGACAGAACCTGGGAGAAACCCAAGAAGGCTGTGAAATAGTTTGTCTTCCATCTTTTGTGTCTAGCAACTAGCAACAGAATTTTTAAGTCTCTTGAATTCTTTGCCCTTCTTTCCATTCTCAAGCCCCTTGTCAAAATCTTCTACCCCCGGAGCATCTCCCTGGCTTTTTAAACTTACCACAGCAAGGACAGTTTTATAATGTGATGAAACACACATACAGATGCAGTTCCAGTTCCTGTGGGTACAGAGAGTTCATCTTAGGCAAACCCAGACCCCATGGATGTCTTTCATTGGCCCAAAGAAATCCCTCTTTGCCATTCCCACTGAGGGTTTGTGCATTCCTAAGGCACAATCCTATCACATTTTCCTTCTGCTTAGAACTGTATGGTGCCTACCAACGAATGCAGTGTCCACCTCCTCTTTTTGCCCATTTTCCTCACAAATCCCCTCACAATCCTTAAATGCTCTCCAGACTTGGAAGAAATGCCTAAGCATGCTCTGGGGATCTTCACATTGGTCACTGTCCAGGGTCCTCCCCAACTGCCCACCAGCCAAGTCTCCATCTATCCAAAGCTCTCTTCTTTGAAATTCCTTGACCTCTTGCCCTTCGGAAACTCATTCTAATTCCTAACGAAAGTAATGATCAAGTGTTTACCCCTTTTACTCATGGCCACAGACGAAGGGAAATTGGCTATCCTGCCACCACCTTATCTCTGTCATTTTTAAACACAAGCAAAACAGCTGGCCAAGTCCATGGAGCAAAGTCCCAGAAGAAAGCCGTGTGTGTATCAAATAGTTCTAGCACTGCTACAGGATCGGTAACCCCACACACAGGAATGCTGGGCCTATTTGTCTGCATTCTGCATGACAAATTCCTGCTACTGAATTGGTATGAGAAGTACTTCTGATCTGTAGCAAAGCAAGCACATTTAGCAGTGTTTTGCTTTTCAAATGTTCAAATTATCCAGACCACATACCAAAAGACCTATCGCACTATTAATTTCTCTTAAGCCTTAACTGCTTTCTTCAACTCTGACTGAGGGCTTAAGAGGCACAGTTGTCTCCCAACACAAGGTGTGACCCTTCTGCCCAGCTCCCAGAGTGACTTCTGAAAATCACATACTCGCTTCCTCAGATCAGTGTGTGCATGTAAATTTATACACACACACACACACACACACACACACAATTTTCAAAGGGAATGCCTCCTCTTCGTAAATTGATCGAGTCCTTACCAGAGTGATGATTTTTGTGACAAAATTCTAAGTCATTCATGCTAAAATGACACCATTTGAATGGATCCAACTCAAAGTTATTTCAGTTCCACGTGCTTTCATTTAAAGGCTTACATAACTTAATGCAGGTCTGAAGTCAAATGATTGAAAAGGCTCAGGCACAGTGTACCCATGACCTCTGTGTATAGGCAAACTATTGCAGACTACTTGCTGACTTTAGGTGGCTAATCGAGAAGATTCCCTGTGGGAATGAATACACAATCCTCAGTATTACCTTCTCTCAAAATACAATTCCCATACAGTTAACAGTGAGCTATCTTTTTTTTTTTTCTTCTGCTACAGCCTCCATTATTTCTTTAATCTAGTTAGGTCTAGAAAATGACCCACACCCAGCTGACTTACAACCCTCCCTAAAAACACATACAATGTGTCTTAAACATTCAGCTTACAATTTAACAATTCTCTGTGTGATTTCCTAACTATTGATTGTACATTAAAAGAATTTCACTGGGAAAGATGTTTAAAAAAGGAATACTTTCAAGGTTGAAAGAAAGTGACACAGGTAGGCGATGTTTAAACAAAGCAGCACTTAGACAATGATGACTGCTGAATGGCCACTAGAAACTCAAGGCAAAGCTGCCTCTCAGTTCCAGTAACCTATGCCTCCTGGTTTATAAAACCAAGATGCAAATGCTGAGGTGACAAATCAGGCCTACATATCTGACTGCAGTTCTGCTCCCAAGTCCACCAAAATCAGGGTGGGGGTGGTGCGTAGGAAGATTAGTGAAGTGCTACAGCTGACTTAAAAAGGCCAGCCTTCAACAGTAGATAGATGTATAGCTGTGAGACACAATCCACTAACATTAACAGAATCCACAAAAGCAGAGAACCTGGTAGAAGCAGGCACCTCGGGGTAAAGTGGGTAGGGTGAGATTATGATGGGAACTTAGCTGTAGTTATCCATGTTCATTCCCCAATTCTGCATCAGAGGAGCAGTATGTATGTTCGGTGAAAATAGAGCCCTCCCCCCCAATAGCCCTGGAACACTAGCAGTCAGACCTTTACCATTCTGGAAGACTCTTGTCTCCAGATTCTGAGCAGCTAAGACAAGATCTACAGACTCGGCCAATAGGCACTTCATGGTAGAAAACTTCATGGTCTTCCACAAGTGAAGTTCAAAGCTAACAACCTGTTCGTGCTTTCAGATACTTCTGTCACACTTTCTGGTCTTGTTCTTACGCAGATAACCAAGTAATAATAAGAACATTGAAGGAGCTCCTAACTTGGAATACAAAGACCAAAGCAGATATGTGAAACAGTTCTCTTGAAGACAGACAGACAGACAGACACAAGAAAGCAATAAAGAAATGGCGACTTCCTAGAAAGTGGAGCACGCGGCAGGGAGGGAAATCGAGCAAAAGACAAGCACAAGAGTTGTCCCAAGCTCTGTATTTTCAGTACTGACATTTTTTTTTTCTTTGAAAAGGAGAACCAAGAAAGTACGGAAAAAAAACAAAACAAAAAAACTCACTAGCGAAGTCGCTACAGATTTCCCAGAGCTGGCCATAGTGGCCACCCATTGTATGCTCCCGGCATCCAGAACAAAGAGCAGCACTGAAGACAACACTGGGAGTTTCAGACCACAGTAGGCAAGGGGGAGAAAGCCAGATTGCATACAAGCTGGCAGGAGTGGCTTTGGCTTTCCAACCGTGATACTGAAAGCTGGACAATAGAGTAACGCCTTCGAACTTCTGAAGAGAAAAATGTGTTACTCAGAACCCTGCATCTGGCACACCACCCACCCAAACTGAAGGTTAACTTTACACACATAGGCTTTGAAAACATTTTGTTTTGCTCAAAAAAATTACTAGGATATATCATTCCAGCAGATTATGAAATCGGAGGGATAAAAGATGAGAGAGTAAGAATCAGAATGTAAGAAACAGAACCCAAGAAGAGAGGGACCTTAGGAACACCCGATACAGCAGATCCACATGACTTGAGACAATGACCGTGAAGTTGTCCATACCCAAGTTCCCACTGCCTCTGGAAGCACAGGCTGCCTGTCATTTTGGTTGAGGTACTTTCTGTCCCATGTGTCTTCTCTCTCAGCTATGCCTTCATCAGTCATACCCACCCAAGCCCTAAGTGTTGTCCTTTCAATTGAAGAGGAGACAGTAGGGAGACAAACTTGGGCACAGACATCTGAGCTCCTGCAGACCACTTCCGCTGAGCGTCTAGGACTGGCCTCACACAGCATACCTGTCAGATACTCTTGCTCTGAGTCTTGCTCTCCAGGGCTCACTATGACCTGACTCACTCACTGTCTTCCCCAAACAGGCTTTTAAAACTTAGCAGAGAAGCTAACACCAAACCAGGCCCCAGAGCCTCTAGTGTATTCCAAGGCCCTTGCCAGAGACTGTGGCCAAGTATTCCTGTCGCTGCTGGGCCTAGTTCAGTGCATTATCTGTGGGTTCAACTTAGCTGGCAGCAGGGAAGAAAGGAAGGACAGAAGAACAAACGTAATGGTGAATAATGTTTGTGGGTTGTGAGTAAACAGAAGAGGTGCCCAATATGCTATAACTTGTGCAAGGCCATTGTAACTTCTTATACAAGCCACACCCTTATGGAGTAGGTATGACTCACTAAACATACACAATTATAGCAAGGCAGAATGCCTCTTTTACAAAAAAGGCATCATTTTTACTGGTGTACCAACTGCAGGATTCCCCCATTTGCTTCTGAAAAGGTTTGTTTCCTAAGGGTTACGAAGTGACTACAAAGGTTCAGGAAACAAAGGCGAAGGCCCTAGGACAAAGCCCATAGTTCCCAGGTCTTTCACATCAGTGCAACATTTCTGTTAGTTTACAAAATGGGTTCTTCCTATCCTCTTGTGTAGCCTGTTCTTGTGGCGATATTTAATAATATACTGTTTATTATCTAAAACACTGTTTTCTTTTTACTTTGTTACTGTTTTTGACAGGGTCCCACTCTATACCCCAGGCTGGCCTGGAACTCATGGAAATCCTACAGTCTCAGCCTATGAGATTATAGGTGTATATGCAAAACAAAACAAAACAAACTCAAAAAACTGCTTTCTTTAAATGAAGTAATGATAAGATTAAGAGAAAAAAAAATCCACCCCAAAACACATAGTATACAATTCAATCTACTCTATTTGTCCTGTAGAAGATTCTCTTTGGATACTGCTTAAAAGACTGCCAACTGAACGCAGTCTTCTAGTGAGAGCCTCCAGTACTTTAGTCAGCCCCCCTACTCTGGCTGGCCGAGACAGGTGTCTGGACTGTCCGCCCCAGGGCTGCTGGGTCAGAGGGTGATGCTACTGGGCTGCCGCTGCTGCCGCTGCTGCCACCGCTCCGCCAACTCTTCCTGGAGACCCATCTCAGCATGTCAGGCTCCAACTCACTCCTGACAAGTGGCTTGAGCTGTCAAGGTCTGCTCTGCATCTCTAAGAGCCTGGTAGAGGTCTTAGCTAATGGAAGCCACTGAAAGAGGAGTGTTAAGAGCAAGAGGGGCTGAGCTTTAAAACTAGCAGTGGTTGACAAAGACAACTCTTATTTTCTGTTCTGATTTCCTCAGAACCATGGTCCACAGCTGAAGATGTAAAATCTAGTGCAAACTCATATGGTACTGTGTCATTAAATGTTCCAAACTCACACATAACAAACTGAAAAACAAAAACAAGAATCACCCAAGGGTCACCATCAAGTTTTCTGTTTTATTTAAGATTTTAGTTTTAATTCTGAAGAAAGAGGTACATTTCCTTGTTTTTAGTTTTAGCATCAGGTTATACCCAGGTTTGTTTTCTTTTCTCCTGTCTTTTTCAATACTGCACAAACGTCCAGAAACTACAGGGTTAAGTAAAAGCTGCAGGCAGAGGTCAGAGATTTGCTTCTGTTGGGATTGGATGGCCCCAGAGCAGTGCTGGCTCAGGGTGCCCTGTCAGGAGGACTTATGGTCAAAGAAAAAAAAAAAGATTCTGACAGAGGAGAAAGACTGAGGAAATCACATATAATTCAGCTCATATAATGATAGGTATTAAATCTGTGAATATCTTTTTCCTTTAAAACATCTGAATTTAAGTCTAAAGCCAAAATTTTTCTCCTTAAAAAATTACTTTTCCTTCCTTATAAACTCTTTAGCAATAGGCCAGTTACTACTACAGATCAATTTATCTTGTCATCAACTTCCAATAAATCCCTTTGCACAACACAATTGAGTTATCCCTATCAATTCAATAAAGAATTTAAAATTAAAAGCATTTTTCCTGCAATAGTGAAAAGCTGAATACAAGATGGAAGCCAGACCACTGCTTTCCCCCATGAACTTAGCAATCTCATTTAAATCAGCCTGGTTCTCAATTCTGCAGTTGATAATACATTTACTTGACCTTTCCTATAGATTAATTGTCATTTTCTGCTAAGCAGATTATGTCATTATGAGCGACAGACAAACAGTAATTTTCTAAGTATTGAGACTGCCTTTTGATTTTCTTTTTCCTCTGCTTAAAAAGGCAATTCCTGCCCCCCAGAAACATTCAACAGTGTCACTCACTCAAATGCTGGATCAACCAAAACTTTTTACAATTAAAGAAAAGATGGTAAAGACGCTGTGATCGCATCGCATCCGGGAGTAGGGAGAAAAAAAACCAATCAGGAACTGGATTCTTCAGAACGTAAGAGATGAGAAGGGAGCTGTGAGTGGGCTGAGGGGGAGAACAGAGTGGGACAAATCCTGTCCTTTTCAATTCCCTCTTTGCTTAGTGGCGGTCCAGTGTAGAACTCTGTAGCAGATCTGTGGGGGTTTTGCTGGGGGGTCTGAAGGCTGTCTGGAAACCTGGGGGTGGAGAGTGGAAGCTGGAGGGATTTGAAGGAGGTGGGTAGGGGTTCCAACTGGCTCTGTGCAGAGGGATCTGTGTGCTGAAGGGGGCGCTGTGATGGGGTTGTGATGAGGCAGCGCTGGGGCCGTCCATCTCTGTGAGGGCCTGTAGGGATTTTAGCCAGTGTGGAGGATTGTCGTCTTGAATAGAGTCTAAAGTGTTTCCTGAAGATGCTGGAATACCTACAGAGGAAACAGGAGACAAAAAGAAAATGGTGAGTCTGTCAGAAAAGCTGGCCAAGTTAACTCAGGTAAACTTTAAGAGTGATCTGGCCACCCAAGAGATAAATTACAATTGTCGATTTCCAAATGAAACCTTTACAGCCTTATGATTCTTTAGCCACCCTCCCTCCTTCTTCTCCAGCAACGACCAAGACTGTGACACAAACCCTCATAAACTTGGTCCCTCACCTTTCAGAGGCGGAACAGCAAAAAACATAAAAATCCCCACTAAACAAGTAACCTCCCTGCCAAAGATCCCCAGGCCTCCCAAAAGGAAACGGTGTGTTTCCCCATCCCCCCGCCCATCTCTAGCAGGGATCTGGACACAGACAGCCTTATATAGAGAGCTTTATAAAGAGTGGAGTATGTTTCTCTTAAGATGGCTCAGTTAGATCCTTTAGTACTTTGAGGCCTACAAAATACACGCGTGCTGCCAGACGGTAACACCTACTTAGAACAAAAGGAGTGACCAAGGCACAAGCTCCTCAGAACACAACTAGGCAGACAGGTTCACCATGACCCTAAGATCAAACCAGTCTTTGTGAAAAGGAACGCGTGCGGCAGAGACCCCTGCTCTGACTTAGTCTGAGGCGTGTGGGTGGAGCTGAGGGGCGGGGCCGGGGCCGGGGAGGAAGTTACCTGTGATGATGGCTGGGTCTGTCCAGCTGCCAGGGCTGTCCCAACTCACGCTGTCCGTGGTGGCAGTGTTGGACGTTGGTGCACTGTGGTTGGCGTTGGAGGGGGAAGAAGAATTGGGCAGTCCACCAAAGTTGATGTTAATGTTGGGTAGAAGTGCCCTTAGCCCGTCCTGCCATTCCTTCATATTTAAACTCTCTACAGAACTGTTGTTGTCTGGGAGATTTACCAACAAAAAAATGAAAGATAAAAAAAAAATAAAAAGCTGACGTTAGAAACATATGTTGTTCTTTAGTGGTTAAGCGGGAGAGGAATTTTTCTTTCTTTACTGAGCGTCTGTGGGTTATCCTAGCGAGACAAACTGGGTTAGGTCTGTGCTTGTGAGCTCGGGACCTAAGTGAGGGGCAGGGAAGCTCTCTCAGGCGGACAGGAGGGGCCTGCTGTTCCCTTTCTAGACTGATCTCTACATGTGTTGCAAATCAATAATCCAGAATCAAGACTCAGTGCTCTAGAGACAAGCCAGCCCCTGCTAAAGGATAAACTGTCAGTCAGAGAGGCATTTAGCCAGCTCGGCTGATGCTGACGTATACCATTTAAAAAATCCTGTGAAGTTCAATATAGAAGCTCATTTCTGAGTTTATTAAATGGAAGAAAGTCATTTTATGAAGAATAAACATGATCTAATATTACAAGAAAGTGAAGTTCTCCTGATTATAAAATTGGTAATGCATTTCAGGGAAGCAAGCAGATAATGCAGGCTTCTGAATTTAGAAAGGATATTTCCCCTGATGAACAGCAAACGGGCTGAGCCGGGGAGTCCTATAGTTTTCAGAGTCTATTTATGGATAGTGTCAAATAGAAGAGACTAGCAATATAAAAACGGATTTTTATAAACTGTTGTTTAAACTTTTTAGAACTCATATATGATATTTGGGGTCGGGAAGGTAAAGTCTAACAACTTCTTAGAATAATTATTTTATTGAGAATGAATCAAATAACCAACTACAGTTTTTGAAAAGCAACAATATCTCTTTCTACAGAACGGGTCAGCAGGCAGCATGGAGGAAGACGGCAGCAGAGACAGTGACTAGGCAGGCCGGCCATGCACTCTGGTCAAGTCAGAATTCTTTTCTAATTTTGTTTGCCCCATCACTGACCTATGCCAGATTCTACTAGGTTTCAGCAAATGAAGCATCTCATGGTATTAAACTTCTTCATAAAACACAAACACAACTAAAGTCAAGTGAGATCATCTCTGAACCTGACAGAAACGGAGAAAAGGCACTGTACCCTAGGCGAACAGCACAGTGGGGGTGGGGATGCCTCAACCTGAACTCCCCTTCACAGCTGCTATGATTTATAAGCCTCGTCCTTCTCACACCTGCATATTATTTGCATTTGCATTGTGTTGTACAATTTACAAGGTACTGCACAGTTACTGATTTCCTTTGATCCTCACAACAACCCTGTGAGGTAGGCAGGACTTAAAAGATAAAGGACACACAGGGACAGATCTATTAGTCCTAGCCGTGCACACCTAAATCCTAGCTAATACTCTACAGGTGAGTAGGCACGAGGACCAGGGCATGCTGGTAAGACAGCCCCAAAAGAGAAAAAAGCTGCCCATGTTTATAGAACTCATTTTTGGTAACCTGAATCCAGATACTGAGGAATATATTTAAAAAAAAAACAAATTATTTAACAAGCTTTCACTTGGTCTACTTTGTATAGACTATTAATTGATTTTTTAAAAAAATGAGTCAAATATTTAAGGGGAAAGCCCAAGGTTCTATGAGGCCCACAATTAAAAAGAGAACAAAAACCAAGAAACAAACAAAAAAGCCAAGGAAGTACCACTGGTCCATCTTTCAGGGTGGGGACAGAGAAATAACATGCCTTAAGAAACAGACTAGCATTTGCAGCCAGGAGAAACACCCCTCCACATACACTCCCCGTACCTTGTGTTATTGGAGGTCAACTTCAAGACCTCTTGTGAGCTACTAGGTAAGCATTCTATCACTGATCTACAAGTGATAGATACCCTAAGCCCCAAGAAATCACCCCCACCTTTGAGACAGGGCCTCCTGTATCTCAGGTTGGCCTTGAACTCCCTGTGAAGGCAGAAATGACTGATCCTCTTGCTTTTGGCTCTGGAGTATGGGAATTACTCAAACCCAGGGCTTCCTGCATGCTCGGAAGCATAGAATCAACTATACTATACCCCTAGGATCCAGCAATCCCTAGAGTTAAAGGTTCTAATATAATTGAGAATATAATTGTCAGTCTATCCCTCTAGCTCCATCACTTGGACTAGGCATGAACAAGACCCTCTGATAAAAACTGAATTCATACATGTGTCAATTGCAAGATGGCCTGGTAGAGAAGACAGTCTAGCTTTTAGAATGGTGTTCTATTATGCGTAAGAAATGGCTGAAACCTTCATGGAAGGGAAACAAAACTGCTTTGGAAGGATAAAACTGCCATATAGCTAGCTACATGGGAAGGACCACAGGACGCTCTTAGGTCTGGGTGGTCCAGGTCAGTAAGGTGCCCACACTGATGCCCAGCTTCTCTCTCCCCTACCCCAATCATTCTATGTTCTTACATTTGTCAAAAGAGAAAAACAGAAGAACACTTACCTCCACTTATAGAGTAACACATTCAGGAAAATTTACTATGAAGTGGTATCATAATACAATCAAAGGCAGCAAGGCAAGGCTCTAAGGAGAGCCGTTGACCTTACGTGTTGGCTTTGCTGCTAACCAAGAACTACTTTAACAAATAAAACAAATAAAGCCCATGTTTTCTTTCTTTTTAATCAAAGGCTATTTGTTCTGCAAAATAATACAATCCAGTAATAGTGTTAGCCAAAGATGTCATCTGTGGTACACAACACACAAACAACCGTAAACTAGGATCTTCCCAGTATAGATTGTAAGGTAGCATGGGAAACAATTTCCCAGTTTATAATTTTTAACAATTTTTACTGAAAAACAACAAACAACATCTCCTCATATATGCACTCAAAGCAAAGCCAGTGCCTAACCATTCTGGGAGCCTAAGAGCATAGTGTGTTGCTTACAGTGGGGGTGGTTGGGGGAGGGGGCATGTCACAGGACAGGACCCACAGCCTTAGCTCTTGGAATGGGAACATATTCTAAAGAGCTTAGAAGAAAAGTTTACCTCCCTCCCCTGCTCCCTTCTCTAATGCTGAGCTGAGAGTTAATGCAAAGAAAGCAAACCAGTAAATGCTAACTAACTTCATCAAAACAGCTCCAGGTACACTACCTTCACACCTTGACCCAGATTCGTTCTGACTGTAGACTCTACTAAGTCCATTCCTGGAAACAGGGCAAGGCTTGTTTTTGTAGTAAGCACTGGTGTTAGACAAGTGCTCTATTGCTGAGCCACACCCTGGCTTGGCAGCTGGCTTTGGACCCCACACTACAGTCCTCATTGGTGATTGCTGCCCTACATATTCTGGAATGCTCACCAGCTCATCCCCTCCTGTCTATAGTCATTCTAAGTGCCATGGGAGGGAAGCGGAGGCAAAGTCACCATTAGAACCCCTGACAAAAGAAGGGGACTCCTTTGCTTCTGAGGCTCCAATAAGACAGCCCTCCCCACAAACAGTATCAGGACATGGACCACCAACTCAAATCTAATGTAACTGAATTATCTTTTAAGGATTTACACTAGAAATTCACTGCAAGAAGTCTACTCAAGAAAGGACTGGGCTGAAAGCTGTCGATTGACTGTAGGAGGCAGCACCAGGGCTGCCTGCCAATAAAACCTTGAGCATGCATCCTACCCAATCTCTACTGCCTGACCCCTGTGTAGACAGAAAGAAAGAAGGAATTATCATCAGAAGCACAGTCACTTCCTGATAAGTGAGTAACAACAAATGTCTCTCTATTGGTCACTTTCCAGTGAGCCATAGCAGCAGATTCACTTGCTGGGAACTGGCCACGAGAAAGGTCTCTTCTTAGGAACTATAGCAGCCACAACACTAACAGAGGTACAGTGTGGCCAACCTGCTTAGTGTGTCTGCCATGAACACTCTACAAGCAGAATTAGAAAAGGCCAAGTAAGGTACAGTGAAAATCAAGTCACTAAACATATTTTATGGTAAAGCGATACTCATTTTATTCTTTAAAGTGTTTAATTAGTGCTGGCAGGACTGTCAATAAACACATAGGCCTTATTAACTAAAGTAGTTTGATACAATGCTTTTGTGGGGGCAGCTGGCCCACAAACTTGGCCCAAATTCTTAAGTTTCAATTAATGACTATGGTACTGGGACCAGAGAGCCTATGTCAAGTTAAATTACTTGTGAGTGGCTTGACAGCCCACATGAGAAGGCCATCACTCATTTCCACTCAGAAGCAGTCCTAAAACCTCATGCCGTATGTCCGTCTTCATGCTCTTTCCCACGGTGAGTCAGTCCACTTTTTTCCTCCCACATTTCCCTCTTCTCTGCCCTACAGCGTACATTTTCAGGGGAGCACAGGAAACGGCTTCCAGGGTCACCACACTGCTGCTCTCTCCAATCCTTTTCACTACAGTTTATCAGTATTTACTGCGTGAAAGCCTAGCTCCCTCAAACTTCAACAGCCTATCTTCATGTGACTCAAATATAGAGAAACTATGCCAAACCAAACTTCAAAGGATAGAAAAAAAGTGACATATTACAACTTAAGATTTGTTTATGGGTAAGAGATTCTTCAGGACAACAGCAAAATCATCAGAATTCATTAATTAAATAAATTCCTAGGACTGTCAAGAAATTCTTTCCGACATAAATATAATCAGCTTATTAAAAAGATTCCATTTAAATGATAGAGTTTCTACTCACATTTCTAAGGCTATGTTTATTACAAAACAAGACGGACCAGTATGGCAGAGCTGAGCTGCTTGAGCAGACTAAGCACAGACTTAACAGTCCTAAAATAAGATTGTAGACTGAAAAAAGGAGAGAAAGGAAGAGGGGGAGGGGGAGGAGGGAGGGAGGGAGGGAAGGAAGGAAGGAAGGAAGGAAGGAAGGAAGGAAGGAAGGAAGGAAGGAAGGAAGGAAGGAAAGAAGGAGAAAAGTCAGGAATGAATTAAAGTGACCAAGAGCTCTAAGGGGAAATGTCAGATGCCTTAACAAAATATTTAAAAGTCAAACTTTGTTTATGCAGCATAAGGGAGTCAAAGTGGCACCAATGGGAGATCAGGGTCAGCTGAACATGCTTTGGACATTTAAAACTATCTCCTGTCACTCTGCTACACTAGAATGCTCCCTGGAGCTCTTCAATTAATTTTTAAGCAGTTTCCCACAAAAAGCTGTCGCTCGTTGTCGTTCACCCAGATTACTGCAGATAACATACAGTGTGAGCAATGCTCATCTTGGTCTCTTACACATTTTTCCTTATCTCAAGATAACTGTAGACTTGAAGACCCTATTATACAAAGTTCAATGTATATTATGCAATGAAAAAAACAACTCTTTTCAAAAACAAACCTTTCCAAAGCCAGGTGGAGGTGCAAGGGTCCAAAAAGTTTCCCTCAACGTAAACAAGAAAGAAATGAGCCACTAAGATGTCTGACACTCTCAGCACTCTGGAGGCAGAGGTAGATGGCTCTCTATGAGGCTAGCTTGATCTACATAGAGAATTCTAAGCCAGCCAGGGCTACATAATGAGACCCTCTCTTTAAAAAAAAATTTAGCATTTCTATTAAGCAATCTAATGCATTGGATTTTTAAAAGTATATATTTTAAGGTATTTTTTGGGGCATCTGATTAGTACGAAGCCATCTTAGTGGCTCACATTTCGATGTTCACGTCATTCCCACCCATCTTATTGGAGAAACAGGCTCTCCTGTTTCAAAAGGACAGATTAAGCAACATCAGGAGTGGAGATGCAGAGGCAGTGGCTCTCTAGGCACAAAGTGAAGTGCATCCTAGGGGATCAGTCCTCACAGATGAGACCACAGAGCCACTGTTGAGACAAGACACACAAGAGCAGGAGGCAGACTGCAGCACTGACATGCTTCTGACTGACACCAACAACTGCTCTGCTTTTGTTTCAAGACATTCCTCTGGGAAATACGTAATACTTCGTCAAGAACGATATAGCTCCTATCCAACTGAAAAATTCATGAGATTAAATGTATTTGAAATTGAGCAGGTAGTCATGGAGGTAATTTTTTACTGAGAACTACTTTAACGGAAATAGCTTTTTCCTGTATCTTGTGACTTATTTCCTCTGATGTTGCCTCCCTAAACCTCAGGCTTTGCAGTTAGCCCTTCTTTCACCCCACTGACACATCAAGCCCCAAACAGAATGGAATACAGTGACCAATGAGAGCCAAAAAGACATCCCATGAAGAATAAATCACGTCAAAATAATCTGTTTGGATAGGTTCTTTAGTTTTCCGAGTATGACGTATCCTCAATTGAGTGGTCCAGGCTGCTTTTAATGATTCCCTTTTTCCGACAAGTTTATGCAACACCTTAGATACTGTGTCAGTCTCTATCATAGTGCTTGGTTTGTTTAACTCCAACACTTTTCTGTATATTTAACAAAATGTATAAAAGTTCAAAACACGGCAACAAAAAACCAATCCTACATATGACAAAACTGGGAGTGAAAACCATACCTTTTTTTAAAATCCTTATGCTCTTTACCCAAACTAAAGTCTTTATCCGTTTGTAATTATGTATCCTTTTCCTAGGCAAACTTGTAAGATGGGAACATATCAACAGAATACCCTCTAACTAGATCAAGTCCATCACATAAAATGCATACATCACATATCAAGTATACATTCCTGTTTGTTTTCTAAAATGAGTACATGAGGGGGAAAAAAAACCTTACCTGTCTAGCAATGTGCATGGGAAAAGGCATGATTTTACGTAGTAGACATGTGGTGTCTGATAAGAAAAATGGTACCGAACATCTAAAACAATGCCATGTAAACAAATGTGCATGTCTAAATCAGAAACAACACACCTTAGCTGAACCCCCGCTTTTTCTAGATGCTTTTTATAAAAGGACTGTATAAGCAAACATGTAAGGACAAGTACAGGCAATAAGAATGGCTCTCGTGAAAAAGATATATCTGACCACTTGTCAATTACTACCATCTGATGTAAGCTTGCTTTAAGAAAGGCACTGTTGAGTTGATATATATTACAGAGAGCTACAGAGAGAACTGGGAATCAAGTTATGTGTAAACAGCTGAACTGAGATTCTGATCTACATCCAAAAGGTAGGAAGCAAGCAGTATCAACCTTCATAGATTTGTCAAGCAGCACTGAAAAAAGGTACAAATGGGAAAAGATGAAAGGATTAACTATGAGGGAAAAAAAAATGGCAATTACAAGCTTTCCTAAAGAGACCCTGATCAGTAAAACAAAGGTCTTTAACAGCTCCTTGGTATACTTAAAGAACTCTGAAAATGCAAGTATTTTATAGAAGCTTTTGCAATTGTGATTAACTCAGTAAGGACCAATACTATGTGTGTGTGTGTGTGTGTGTGTGTGTGTGTGTGTGTGTGTGTGTGTGTGTGTGTTGGCAGCAGAATATTTGGAAAACAATCCCAGGAATAAGACACAGTTGGCATCTGGGGGAGGAGGTCTTAATGTAAGGAAGAGACAGGTTACATTCAAGTTTATTCTCACTAGATGATACCAAAGCTGACCTCTTACAAAAAGGAGGTCCGAGCTTTGTAGGCTCTGGAAGCAAAAGCAACCCCCAAACATGTATCGAATGTCAACTCTGTACACCCTGTTCCTACACTCTTGCAATAGCCACACTGTTCTGCTTGCTTCTCAGGTCCCCGTTGAATGACTGGAGAGTGGCTTTTCCCAATAAAGCCAGCATCAGCTTTTGACTGTTCAGTGTTGATAAGGTATTTAAAAACAAAAACCAAAACCTGGGGTACAAGTTTCTCTTTAGCTTTGTGCTTAAATTGGATATTTTTGCTGACTTTGCAGCAATTCTCAATGGTTTTGTCTATTGAAGTCTCTAAGATTTCTGATGTTCATAGTTTTTATGATTAAGAGGTTTTCCAATGATCTAGAAGTTAAGTCACTAAAGCTATGTCTTTATTACATTTTGATTATACAGTTCACTTTTATTACAACAGTGAAGGTTGGTCAGCCTCATCTGACTCTAAGACACCTCCTACAAGCACAGAATTATCTTAAGGTCTTATAAATTAACAAAAATCTCAAATGAAACAACTAAAATTATTCATTTTTCCAAAACATTATTATTGTAACTGGCAACTTCATAATTTGTTAGGAGTTGCATACTTAAGTATTTCTAGACATCACAATGGCTTACTTTATTGTAATTTCATTTAAAAAATTCAGAATATGATCATAATTTTATATTAAACAGAATGGAATGGGTATAGTTATAACACATGACTCATACAACTCCAGATGCAGTGTAACAGATAACTCACACACTCCAAAAGTTTCTCACTGTTGTAAAAGTTTTGCAAACCCAGAGGCATTTTAAGGTTTGGGATTGGCTGGTATAACAAATGCTCATTTTCTGCCAACAAACATGTACATATTGAAATTTCACTAATTATGTGCGCTAAGGGAACAAACACTAGAGGAAACAAATGTATGTAAATGGGTGAAAGAAGATAAGCTAAAAAGCTATTCCAAAGACCAAAATGGAATAGGTAAAACTACAGGGATAATATGCACAGCCCAGTGACTTAAAGGGAGGGATGCATGAATACAGTACAGAGGAGTATCAGGCTAGTTCAGTGATCAACAGGTCATTCACAATTGTCTAGTCCTGTAGAGTGTACAGCACCATGAGTGAGCAGCCCTCATACAAACTAAGACCCTGGGTGATAGTGCTGTATCACTGTAGGCTCCTCAACTGGGACACGCTGACAATGGAGGAAGCTTTATATGTGTGGGGACATGGAGGACATGGGAAATCTCTAATTTCCAGTTCAGCTGTGAAACTAAAGCACACAGGTTTTGTTGTTTTTAAAAGGTTATTTCGCTTTTCCTTTCTCTTATTTATTTACAAGGCTAAAATGAAACCTTTTCTGCTTCAAATTTTTAAGTGATGTTTCAATGTAAAGAAGAGGGCAATTCTTGAACAACACAATGACTTGGTATTGATTACTATCATGTATGTTTATGCTACATAATTGTAATTATTAAACTGGTTATGTCAGTCACACACACACACACACACACACACACACACACACACACACACACACACACACGAGTCTGTCCTAATAAGAACACATCCTTTCCAGTAAACAAAAGCCAATCCTCCTGTGCAGGACAGCATTTCAAAAGACTCTGATGAATTCAAAGATTTTTATGCTTACCACCAGTCCACTAAAAAGACTTTATTTTAAAATCACTTAAAAATATGTATTTATGTAAGTGTTCATCCTTAGTTATGATTTATTATAGTTGAATTTGGAACAGATTGCCAGAGATGGTCTTGACAGAACCAATTCTCAGTCAATATTCAAGCTCACTGAAAAAGAAGGCAGGAAGGAAAGAGGGAAGGAAGATTAGATAAGTACATTTTAAATATGTCAGAAACTATAAATCTTACTTCAGATATCCTGGACCTTCAAGTTGAATTAGAACTAATGTTTTAGTGAAAAAAGATTCAGAATTACACAGTTTTAAAGAGTATCTTAAAAACTTGACTAAATTAGAACTAATGTTTTAGGTGAAAAAAAATTTTTTTAGAAGTATTACATGGTTTTTAAAGAGTATCTTAAAAACTTGCCAAAACTGAGTATCAAAACTTTCCAATGTAAAAAATCTATTGGTTCAACATTTAACAATACAGTGGCTGCTCTTCAGTTAATTCCAAAACCCAGACTATGTCTTCTATTCAAATGTGTTGTTTTAATTCAAAAGAGAAAGGAAGAAAAGAATATGATCACTTAAAAATCTCAAACTTCCTTTTGGAAATAAATGGATAGGAGAGTAGAATGGCTCCTGTAACAGCATATACTGAGTAAAAACTAACATCTCCAATAGACACCATGCTTTTTTATAATAGAAGGAAAAACAAAAAACAAAAAACAAACAAAAAACCCTAGGACTATCGGCTCTGTAGGGAAAGCACACGTTCAGCAAACATTAAGGTCTAGCTATGGGATTAGGGGTGTAGCTCAGCTGATGGCATGCTTGCCTAGCATATACAAGGCTGTGTTTGATTCCCAGCACTACATATGAGCAGACATGTTAGCACGTGCCTGTAATCCCAACACTCAGAAGATGGTGAAGTTCTGGGTCACCTTTCTACATAATGAATTAAGAACTAGTTTTGACTTCCCCACTAACTGTGGTAAATTCCATGGAACAAGAAGTGGTTCTTTGTTCAAAGAAAAAGGTGAGCACACAAGCTGTCCGAATGGCATGTAAGGTGTTCAAAATTAAAATCTGAAATCATCACATCCTAAATTGTACATCTGGGGATTATTTAAACTCATGTTTATTTTATTAAATAAATTTAAAAATTTATTGAGAGGCTAGGTGTGGAGGCAGAGGTAGGTAGATCTCTGTGAGTTCAGGGCCAGACTAGTCTACAAAGCAAGTTCCAGGTCAGCCAGGGCTAAAAAGGGTAAACTGGTCTCAAGACAAAACAATTTCAAAAAGGACAAAATTCAACATGCCAGGTTTTAAGAGTTTATATCTAGCAGGATTGTCTTGGACCATGTGAAGATGACAGCAAGTTTTATTAGTGATCAAATCTAGAAGGGTTAAGGAAATATGCCTGATAAACAATCTTGCCTTAGTGGCCATTAAGAATTAAGGTAGACAGCAGTAATCCATAACATGGTGAGTTTGGGGGGGAGTAGGAGCTGGAGATCAAACACAGGACCTTGCACAAGTGCTATACTTATGGATTTTAGTAAACAAAACAAACCAAACATATTCTTTTAACAGCAAACACATAAATGGAACAAAAGCATGCACCTAGCACTCAGTTTAAGGTGAATGCAAAATGTTCCTCCTTGGCTGATGGCTTCACAACCCAGGGCCTGGTTTACCTTTATTTAACTGGGTAGTCAACTTAGAGATGTAACAAGGAGAGAGGGGAAAAAATAAAGCAAAGCAAAGCAAAAACAACCACACAGCTTCAGGAGTCAAATTTCTGGCCACAGCTACACATAATGTGCCGAGCAAGGTTTCAAGCAATTGCAGTGAAGGTCCAGACCACTCTGCTCTGTTCCGAGACCAACAGTAACGGAAATCCGGAATCCAGTCACTGGAATTCAACTTTGCCATATTAGGAAATCACAGCAGGCTGTTATAGTTCACCAGAGGCAGCTTTCTTGACTTTTCCCCCTTTGGAGATGGTGATGGTACTATCATCTTTAAATCCTTGCGCAGGTCTTCCTGTTCCAGTAGGCTAAAAGCCACAATGTCCTTGATTGAAAAAAGCCAGCAAAGCATCTCAGTGTACCCTTGAGGCGTAGCAGAGAATGCTGCTTCTTCGGTGTTCAACACCATTGGTGTTGCTGCAATGTACCTTAGAGCCATTACTACACAGCTGTCAGGGATCTTGTTTGCTTCACAGTATTACAACTATCAGCAGTCTAGTGGTAATGCATGCTGGTCCTAAGTGCTCTTTGGTACTGACGACATGTTCTGAGCAAATTAAATTCCACCACTTTAAAATCTTTATTTATTCTGACATTGGCAATCATGTAATGAAGTTTACATGAAGAATACTTGAAAGGCTACAGCACCCCCCAACCCCCATTTCTTCAAGTTCCTCCAAGATCACTGGGCCACATTTTACTCCATGGCTTACAGGCCATGTGATAACTGCTGGTCCATGGCCATTTTGAAAACCTTCTTTATTTTCATTGACTTTCAGCTAAAAGCCCTTGAGAAAACTTCTAGAATAGTTAAACTGTAAGACACAACATTTACTGAGGAAACACATCCAGAATCTTTAAGTTCTTTTTTCCAGTGAGCTATATGTGTGTATAATAGAAAATATAGACAGGACTAAAGAAACTCTAATTGGTGTTTGAATGTGATTACAAAGAAAAAAAAATTACAATCCTTCTGAGAGTGGATTATTTATTACTTGATCCTTACAAGGAGTACTGCTAATGATTGTGGTAGCTATCAGAACTCATGCTTGTAATATAAATCTTCAAAAACTTTTTAGGTTTTTTTTTAAGTGACATGGGATGGTCTTATTTAGTATAAACTTTCATAAGAAAAGGTTATAAAAATCTTTATTTGGAAAAAAACAAATCTGGAAAGACTGGCTAGGGTAAGCTGAGGACAAGTTCTACAACCTCTCTACATTTAAACAGTATTTTTTTTTTAAGCACTTAAGAAAATAACAAAATATTTTTAAAAGATAGCATTAACCTCAAATATATGAATGAAGTGAAACACATCAGGAATAAATAGTATGAGAATATTTTCTTTGCTCTAGTCATCAATCAAGTAGGGGACTGCACAATGGCATCCATGCAGACAGGCCTCATGCCATGCGCACACAGAGAACAGTCTACTTTACAATCTGGCTAACATAAACCCTTTCTTGCATGATGCTAAGTAAGCATCCTCAAGACAGTAAGACTGGGAGTGCCATTTCAAACTGCAGGCGGGTGTTCCTAGAAGAAATCAAAGATCTCTAGGCTTTGGCTCCTTATTCTTTTGGGGTTTGTTTTGTTAAGGGATGGGGTTAGGATGGGGATGAAAACTTGTCAAACAAAACTTAATCTGAAGTGGTCCCATTATGAAGAGATATGAGTATATTAAAGCTTGATATTTATTTGCCTTTTAGCTTACTGGGTAAAATATGAATCTAGATACAGCCATTACCACATTTCCCTAACAATAAAGGGGGCGAAATAAAGGAGACAATTAAAGAACACTACTGGGCCAGTGTTCTGTACATATTAAACAATTCATTGTATTTTACACGAAATTCACATCTATGGAAAAGGGAGACATGGGCATTTTAAAAGCTTCATAAAGTACACAGTGGGGGAGGGGTGTGTGTGTGTGTGGGTGTGTGTGTGTGTTAGGGGTAATGCTTTTGAGTTTAAGAACACAAAAGCAGGTCTGAGTACTAAAAAGAAATCTTTGTGGCATCATGGTTGTAGGGTCAGTGCGGGGCTTCTGGGAATCCTTAGAATATCCAAATCAAGAAGTTCAAACCTTCGTGTTCACTTTAAGAACATCTGGGAAACTGTCCAGGCCATCAAGGGTATGCATATCTGCAAAGGCACCAGGTATGTGAAGGATATCACTTTAAAGAATCAAATTGTGGCATTCTGGCAGTATAATGGTGGAGTCAGTAGGTGGGCCCAGGCTAAACAGTGGGGCTGGACACAGGGACGGTGGCCAAAAAAAGAGTGCTGAACTTTTGCTGCACATGCTTAAAAATGCAGAGTAATGGTGAACTTAAGGGTTTAGACGCAGATTCTCCAGTCATTGAGCACATCCAGGTGAACAAGGCACCTGAGATGTACTGACAAACCTCCAGAGCTCATGGCCGGATTAACCATACATGAGCTCCCCCTGCAACACTGAGATGATCTCACTGAGAAAGAACAGATTGTTTCAAAGGCAGAAGAGGAGGTTGCACAGAAGAAAAAGATATCCCAGAAGAAACAAATTCATGGCATGGGAATAAATTAAGCATATAATATATGCAGATAACGTAAAAATAAATCCAAACTGTGTGAAATCCAAACTGGGCTAAGAGTGAGATCAATGAGCTGTTTAGGAAGTGTGGTCACAAAGAAGCTAAAAAGAATGGAGTGCCTCTTGAAGCCAACAGTTCATACTACTTTATAAACTCCGGGTACCTGAGTCAAGTCTTCAAGTGGTTTACTTAAGCTTACCTCAGTTCTAGATGCCTAACAGGTATAAAGTAGATTTTCTTTTCTGACTAGCAATAAAAACTGGTGTGGTGGTTAGTTTTACCAACTTGAGAAATTCTAAAATCAGGTAACAGTCTCAATGAGGGTATACCTAGATCAGACTGGCCTGTGAATGCATCACTGGGGGTTATTTAGATTACATTAACTGGCAGGGGAAGACCTCTCGGAGACATAGGGAGCACCATTTTCTGAGTTTCTGTACAGGCATGTGTACAAATGGAGAACACTGGCTGGGCATGACATGCATGGTTAACTCCTCCCTCTGGTTAACTATGGTAAACCATGACAACTGCACACACTCTTGCAGTCTAAGTCCCCCAAATGATAAGCCTTAACTTGGAGTTGTGAGCAGAAACAAACCTCTCTTTCCTAAGTTGCTTTTGATGGGGTATTTTATCAGAGCAGTAGAAATGAAACTAAGACAGTAACATTAATTCTCATAGAGGCAAATCACAGACTTGTCAGGAGGTCCACGAACAGTGTTTTCTCAGTCCAAATGGTTTCATGAATGTAAGTATTGTTGAGCAGTAAGACACAGCTGACATCTCATCCTACATATATGGAAGCAAATCTAATTAACAAAAACCACTCATTCTGGAAAACTAAAGCTGCTTCCAAAGTAGCCTATTTGCTACTAACTAGATGAAGACACATGTGTACCCACACCTTCATTCCCGACCCACTTACTACACTTCAGTAACTTTTCATGAAAATTATCCACTTAAGGATATAAAGCATAAAAGCCAAAAATATATTAGCCCTCAAAATTGTAGATTTTATTTGTTCATACAGTATAATCTCATTGGAGGAAAGTTACCAAAACACGTGTGTTGTATTTTATGGTAACCGTTAAGTCCTCCACTGCACTGCTGTGCTCTTAACCGGCTATATACATAAAGCAGAACCTTTCTTTGACTGTTAGAATGCAGGAACATGTGACAACTCATATCTCACCATAGTCAAGACCCTAGTCCAGCCGTGTGGAGCATTTTGCCTTCGTACGCAGAGACCTATGCTGGGACTTTCTAGTTTGCTTCTGAAACCAGGCATCTGGCTTTGCAAAGGGCTCTTTAACAGACTCATCCTGCCCCACATCTCCGTGCTAACGCTTTCAGATCCCAACACGACAGCTCCTTTGCACACTGAGCTTTCTCAAGCCTTCCTCACCTCACCTCACCGCTGGCTTCTCGCAGGCCCTGCCCTCATATGTTCCCCTATCACTCCTTCAGGAAGTCCGCCTTGGATCATTTCAACTTAGAGGAAACCATACTTGGGATTGACAGGCAACACCATGCTGTTGACATTTCAGATCTACTCTCAAAAAAGACTAGAGGAAAATAGGGTAGCGATCATACAGGGGTCACAAAAGCCAGCTGTTCTTCCAACCATACAATCCACTACTTTTCCTGATTCTCGTCCATCAGTCAGCACTGAGTTATCACACTGACCATAATAATCTCTTTATTTGTCATCCACCGAACACTAATCTTGTTCTCTGTCATGAAATTTAATGTCACTGACTGCCCTTCCACATCACTCACACCATAGACTTGCAGGAAATGCCTTACTGACTTGACTACAAGATTATGTAGTCCTGACTGTCCTGGAACTCACTATGTAGACCAGACTGGACTTGACATCACAGGGAGATGGGGATAGGGGTTAAAGATGTAGTTCTCAGTTGGCAAAGCATGAAGCCCTGGGTTTGATGTTTAGCATCACACAAGACTGGGCATGATTACACATGCCTGTAATCACAGTATTCTGAACTGAGGAGATGAAGGTAGAAGGATCAGAAACACAGTCATCTTTAGCAATAAAGTGCGTTTGAGGCTGGCTAGAATAATAATAATAATAAAAATTACAACAAGAACAGCAATAACAACATTGACAACAACACTGCAGCCAAGCGGTCAAGAAAGTACTTTCTGTTACCTATGTTGTGAGTTAGTGATTTAGATTTCACACAAAACAACAGTTTAGTGTTCAATGAGTGACAAACAATAAGATCCTGGTTCTGTGTTTTTTAAGTCTAGCTGCTATTTTGGACCATTTTAATACAATTTGAAAGGTCAGTAGAGATCACCCATACCTATTCTAGTCCAAGTCATCTTTTTGCACTGACCAATAATGGCATCCTGAAACTGGATTCTAATTTGTCATAATTGCAATGAAATACATTCCCAAATTACTTCTCTTAAAATGCTACACTGTGCCAATATCCTACCGCACCCACCCCTCCTGACACCCCACTGTCAAGGCTTTAGCTTCCTTGGAGCCATGCACCTCATCAAGTCTATTTCCCAGGCCTTCTGGTCAGCAGCAGTAACAAATCCCACATAATAATAATTAATATTATTATTAATATAATAATAATAATAATAATTATTATTGTTGTTGTTGTTATTATTATTATTATAAAACAAGCTCTTTTTCTAGCTCCTGTTGGTTTTTTTGTTTTGTTTTGTTTTTTGTTTTAAATCAGTACAATGTCTGATTTACTCACATGTATGTGTATGTGTGAGTGCCTGCACACATTACAGCCACTTTTCAACCTCAGGAAGCAGGGCAAGTGTTCATTCAGCAAGGGAGAGAGACATTTACTAAGAGCAGATGTACTGGTTTATCACCAGATATCTGACTTTGGCTATTGCATAGATATACATTATTGTTATTATGTTTTCATCTTTTATGCCAATTAAATAGATTTGAGAAAACTTCATGATCAAAACAAGAAAGAAAAAGAAAATCTAAAACCTTACAAACAACAGTGATCAATTTTGTGGGATTTCAAAACTCCTATAATGCCTTCCTTTCTCTGGGCTTTTTGCAGCAATTCCTCTCTGGCCGTACCTCCCTATGAACCTGTGCCAAAGCAGAAGGCAGTTCTGGCAGTTTTGAAGGTAGCTGGAATATCATACAAATAAACTATGTCAGTACAAGTATGCAGAGACAAGAATGCACTAATGTTGCTTCCTTCAAAGAAGCACATACCTTGGTTTTCAGGAGGCTGAGACAACAGCACATACATGCATAAAATAGAATATGATCAGTATGTCTTTTTCTAGTGTTTTGTTTTTATTTTTTTAAGTCTCCCTTCCAATCAGTTTACATTTTAGAGCTGACATATCAGTAGTTCCCACTATCAGAGCAGCTGCTGAGATGAGTAATGGTATGAGTGTGGACTGCTGTGGCTGCAGAGTATGTATCAAGGGCTGACCTGACACAAGTAATGTGGACCAATCCTGCACAGGACTGCAGTCCCTCAAGACCTAGCTCAAGTCACCTTACAGAGCACTAATAGTTAATCAATGATCTGTTGAAATAAAGGGGAAAATGTACCACAGAGCAACCTGAAGAAACAAATGGGAGCTTGAGAAGGAAATCATTGTTTATCAAAACATTCTCCACTGCAATCTTTGAGAAAATAAGAGAGCAATTCACATCCCAGAACTAAAAGTCAGGGCAGGACTCTATTTCCTCCAGGGGTGCAAGGCATTTCGAAGCTGTCATGCTTCAGCCATTTGAAGCCTCTTGGAGAGGGAGAATGCCACCAACTCTTTATCAATCTAGTAACTATGGATCTTCCTCAGAAAAACATCAAGCAAATGCACCGGCACGCAAACCCACCATTTCACATAGACCTTCCAAGAGTTTGAGAATCCAGGTTAAAAACCCCTGTGTTAAGGAAAAGTCTAGTCATTTTATAATGGCCAAAGGAGTGAAATCTATATTAAAAAGTATCCCAGTGTAAGATACATCATACAAGAATATATTGACAAACCTGAAGTTTCTTAGAATTTCTCATTCTTTCCACGATTTTAATTATATTTGTCCATCACATAAAATGGTTCTTTTATGTACTATATAAGTTCTTCCACGCATTAGAGTAAATTATGATTTTAAAGACTTCTAAAATACCACATTAAACAAAAAAGTGAGGCCTTATGGGTCTAGAAATAATAAAAAACAACAAAAAAATTTAAGCACTCCATATATAAAGTTATATGCTGGCTGAGTTCTAATTGCCTAAAAAGCATTTCCCAAATTCATGGTACATCAGAAGTAGAGGGAGAATAGACAGAAAGGAGACACACAGCTTTGGAATTCTTATTGGGTACTACAAGCAAAGTCTGAAAAATCTTTGGACAAATTTTCTGTACAAATTATGAATGAAAAGGAACAGAGTAAGGCAAGGAAAGCAGCTTCGCTCAGCAGCACCCCTCCCAGCACAAGCAGTGAGTAGATGGGAGCCAATCATCCGAGTGCTTGCCAGAGAAGGGAGCCAATCAACGCTGGAGAGAGCTAAGAGCCAGTGAGCATCATTACAAGGAGCCGCATTTCCAGCCTTAACCCAGAACACACAAAGCCCAGAAGCCTTAACCCCACAGAACTTTCACACAGCAAACATTGACCTGTTATAGTCAAATGAAACCCATAACTGAATTAAGGTCTGATTAAAAGGCTGAAGTTTAATAAGTATACAGTTTTGGTATTTTCAAAGACAGCAGTTTTCTTATAATGTTGCTGTAAATTCACTTTTAAATGCAGGCTATAAATTGATATTTATGCTGAACTCTAAAAACATAACTTAGATGAGTAGAGAATTGGTCAATTCTGTGACCTCAACCAAATTAAAAAATATATATGTAAGAATAAATTTCCACTTTACTCCACTATACCTCAGGATGAAGCCATTTATCTTGTTATATGTAACAGGAAGTTCCCATATTTTATGTTAAAAAACAACCCCAAAATGCCAATGATATATAACATTAGTATCATCTTCAAATAAGATGTTTTATTAGTAGTATTATTAAGATTTCTTTTTGGTATTCACAGTACGCTTTTCATGGTTCATTTTTCTTTTTTTTTAAACAAATTAAGGCATACTTTTTAAACTTTTTTTTAAATCTCAAAAAGTCTGGCTTTCTCCTTCTCCCCAAATGCTTTTTGGCAAATTATGGTAATTTTTTTTTAAATCAGATTTTGTCCATTGCTCAGAACTAAGTTCAGTTTATTTTTTATTATCATTCTAAAACTATTTCAAGAAGTTTTCCATTATCAAAGCATCACTTTACGTTCTGCCTTATGAAGTACCTGACTCACTGGTCTCCGATCATCTAAGGCTATCTATTACAACCTATATGGTCTCATCTTACAGGACACCCAGCTTCCTTCTTCTACTGTAAGTCTTATTCTCGCCGGTTACTTTTATCACGTGTCAATTATTTAACAATGAAATTTCCAAATAGATCCTACTGAGCTACTGTTTGTTCAATAAAAATGTTACACTACTATGGCTACTACATACATACGATGTTTATTTACCCCATGTTCAAGTTTCTAATAACTCAACTACAAGTTGAAATTCTGTTTTTGAGGCATTTCCTGGTATACTAGGCAGTGCATTAGAAATCAGATGATATTGCATTTAGCCATAATATTACCTTTTAACCATCTATGTATAATTAACAACCATTCAAAAAGAAAAGTGCAAATGTGCAAATGAGAAAGGACAAAACAGTTTGTACACATGTAATGCATAATATAGGATATCAATCTAGGCAACTAAAAACAACAGCTGACAACATCTTTCTGAGCATTCAATGACACCACCAGTTTTGTTTTATATGTATTCTTTCTTTTCAAGAATTCAAAGAATGCAATAGACATTATCTTAATGTTTCAAAAATGTCAGGAGTAGGTTAAAATATTACCATTTTTTTACAAACCGAAAAAACAAAGAACTGCCATTACTTTTGTATATTTCCAATAATAGAGTTAAAATAAGAACAGATCTAGCTAATCTCCTCTGGGATCTTAATTAGTACTCTAAGTTTATTTGTAAGAGTTAAAAATAGTATCACTCATGAGAAACAATGGCAAAATTATTATGCTAATAAATTATGTTAAAGGCCTAATGAAGAAATACTTTAGCAACTACGAGGTCCACGCTAGTTGTCGGCATGAGGAACGTTTATATTGGCTCTTTTGGGTGTATACATTAAATGCAAAGTCAGAAAGGAACCATGCAAAAATCCAGTTGCCCATGCAAGCACCCCGAGTCTAATCCTCTCCTTTCCTCTCAGTTCTGGTGTCAGGCCACAGTAGTGTGGAGACTTGTAGGCTGCTGTCCTTGTTGTAATGAATGGGAAGAGGCTGACAGTGGCATGGTCGAAACCTTCACCTCTTCTTCCCCTGTGGAAAAGTCAGTCAGGGTCTAGTTACGGGTGACTACATTTGTTAACAGTCCCTTTAAACATGATTGCAATATTTGGAATATTGATACATATATAAAATACATGCTTAATGGTTGGAATCTGGGTGTGAAACAAGACATGAATTTAAAAATATCAACTTAAGTACCTAAAAAGTAAGCTCTAAACACTCCCTTATTTTAAGGTAAAATCAAATATAATAGATTTAAATTATAAATATACCATCAAAAATAACAAAACAAAAAAAGAAAAGAAAAGAAAAGAGAAGAAAAAGGAAAAAGACCAGGAAAGCCATTCTTTTCCAAGCCAATTGGACCCCTTATATAGATATTCCTTAGCAGTAAGTACTTGTTTGGGGAAAAAAAAAATAAGACTTGACTTACAGAAGAAAAAAATGATTTAAAAAGAGGAAATTATAAGTCCATATTTCAAAGACATTAGTCATATGAGGAAAAATGAAACACTATATTAATGAATTAAATTAATATGTAGCATATGAAATTTACTATGTATATTTGAAGTAATTAGGAAATAGTAAAATATTAACAGTACAGTGATCCAATTGACTGAAAAGTAAGATGACTACTTCTAGTCAGAAAACTAGGCATGAATGAGATTAATTCTCCTAATTATAACTGGTAATTACTTCACTACAAGGAACTTACTTTACGCATGACACAAAACTCACATGAAGCTACTATAAAAACAAAAAATTGAAAGAAAAATGCCCTCTGATAAGTAACAAAAACATGAAAAATCTAAAGCCTAAACAATTTCAAATATTTTTGAATAATATCTTAAACAACACTGCTTGCAGACTTACACTTACTAATGTTTGTTTTCCGAATAATTTTCAGCATTATGTAATAATAAAAAACATTTTAGCGAAGAATTCTTTGAAAAATAAATCTGCAAAATTACATTTGGAAAGACAGCATAACTGACAAACTACAGAAAGTCTTTCAATCCAAAGAACAGGTTATTTCAATTAACACTCTCTTAAATCCTCAAAGTACATAGCAAGGAGACTATGCCAAAGCAAATGTAAACTCCATTACTTGGTGAGAACATTGATACTAATAAGGACCTAAGCAAGAGACTGATTTTCAAATTAATAAGTATCATTCTATTTTCTTTGTATTGGTTTATTATAGGTCATATGCCTAAGCTGGGCCAATTTGTCTCACGAAGAAATACTACTGATTTAAAAAAAAAGATTTGTAAGTATATGAGAGCAAAAGTCAATTACTACTGGGAGAAAGCCAAGTTGAAGCACATACCGTGGTCTGCAATTGTGAAGGAGAGCATCAGTGTAGCAAGGCAAAAACCACTTCCATTACTGATTCTGACATCTGGGCTGCGACCCTAGCTTACTAACTGAACATGCACCTTCAATTATTTAGGTTTGCTTTGACACTCCTAAAATGAAGGAACTAGACAAAGCAAGTCATTTTTTAGAACAAAGGCACATGGTTTCAATAATAAAACATATCTAAATGAATCCTTTCTACCTACTTACTAGTCAAAATTCCTGACCAGGAATATTTCAAAAATCTTCTCAAATTTAGCAAACCAGATACACAAGCACAGATAATGCTGCTAAAATACTTAAATGCTAAAGGCAATAACCAACTTAAAACCCCAAACTATTTTCAGTGAGACAAAGGAATGGAAGCTGCTATCTGTTATATCTCTGGCAACTATTCTGCCATGATAGGTTTCACATATGTCAGTGTTTTTATAACCAACTGAAACAAATGAAAAATAAAAACTCAAATACAAAACTATAGTAAACATATGTGGTATCTGCATGACATAATGGCTGCACCTCTGATTTCCTCCTACAGGTCAGGACCCTATTTTGCTCTATATAGAAGAGCAAGTATGTAGACCTTTTTTTTCTAGGATAGAATTAGTCTGAAGGAAGTATATTTTAGGAGGCCCCACAGCGTGTAGTCTCCACTACCGAAGCATTAATAAATAGCTCTGTTGAACAGGGCACCATGATAAAGACTTAGAGGGTGCATAGTTGATCTGAGTTCCTCCCAGTCATCCAATTCAAATACATCTGAGCTTGAGAGACAGACACTTCCTAGGTAAATTGCTTCAAGTTAGATGCATTATAAATATATACAGTTTTCAGATTTTTCTTTTGTCATTTATAATAGTTACTGAAAATCCTAAATCTTCTAGTTATAATTATGTAACTATTCTAAGGCTTTTTATATTAGCACATTTACTTTCTGAGACATCTGTCAAATATTAATCAGCTCTAATAGGATTCTAGTGTGACTCTTAACAACTTTAAATATTTTTGTAAATTAAAACTAAGTTTCTCTAGTCTTCAGTACTTTAAAAATAATCTATTAACAAGCTTAGTTATAAATACCAAGCAAGAATCATACCCAAAAATTGAAAATCTAGAATAACTTTCCCCACCCCATACCAAATACAATAATGGCTCAGAATTAAAGTTGGTGACTTCGATTTTAGCGTCTCTGAAAAAAAAGTTTTCAATGTTCTGTGAGTGAATATAGTCAATGGGAGGAAAAAACAAAGGACAGAATTATAATTTAATGCTACATTTAAAAATAAAGTGTCTATTTTAGTTGAAGACTATCACAAAAAGGCCTATACTAAACAAATCAGACACATCTCATTACTAATATTCAAAAATATCTATTGTGTAAAACTTCTGGAAATGTTCTTGGGTGCTAAGAAACAAATGGCTCAGAAACTGAAGAACAGACAGTAAGTCAAACAAGGACACCAAGTAAGTATGGCTCGATCAAAAGTCCAACACCAGGTAACCACTGTCCTCTCTACCAGGGCTCCTCACCTTCTTTAGATCATCCCTACAATGCAAACGGCACCTCTTGTTATAGAAAACCCTCTGCCCACTGTGATGGCACACAGTATCTACCTCTATGCCTTGATTCAGGAAGTTTCCATCAGCATAAAAGACCTTTCTCTTTTGCTGCTAACCCAAATTCAACATACCACATTACAGAACAATTCCTACTTCTTCAAAAATATTCTCCCCAACAATGATTAACTACGCTGTTTCTCCAATTTCAGAACCACACATAAAGCTAGCCACTTTTGCATAAGACTTTCAATTTAACTCTTCAAGTATACTAACAACTACCTGAAATAGCATCTGCATTTTATACTTTTGTATTCCTCATATGACCTAGTTCATTGTTGGGGCAAAAATGGAACTGAAATGTTCACCATAATTGGCTCATTATTTTACTTTATTTAAGAGGGAGCTTTTAACTTTTAATATTAAGACCAGTAAAAAGCACATTACTAAAGATTGAAATGTCTCCTTTCTAAATTATTAAAAACAAAGCAAATGCAAACAAAATTACATTCTAGTATGCTATGTTGAATGGAAGAAAAGGAGAAAGCATGGAGAAAAGGAAAACTTAAGTGGCTGTCAAAAGGAATGAACTGAAAAATGCTACCCTGGATTCCCTAAGACATAATAACTCCCTTAAGACCTCATAATTCAATAAGCAAGTACCATGAACCCACCAAATGTGCAAATTACTATAGCAGGTGATCTCCAGTATATTTCAACTGCTAAAATTCACTATAACAACAAACTAAGATCTATCTACTTGTCTAAAACATGACATGTTGCTGGCTCTAAGGGAATATAGCCAATGATTTCTGATGGTTCTAAGTCTACTTATCAAACTTGCTGTAAACAAGAGTATAAACACCTTACTGTTAAAAGTATATTACTATAATAACACTATGCCATGACACATTTTAAAGCCATGACAAAGGAAGAAAACCAAATTATTGGGTAAGTACACAACCGGCTGAGAACTATTCTGTTCTACTTGAAGAGAATCAGGAAGGAAGAAGCTTTATCCTATCATCTCTAAAGCCCAAATTAAATGAAGACAGTTAACCAGAATGACTCTTTTCCAAAACTTCATTTAAAAATGTTATGTAAGATCTAAAAACCCTAAAACTCTGAAACATTCAAGATAGCAACACACAACCAGAAGTGATCTGGCATTAAACTTCTATTACCTTATTTATCTTGATTTATTGTTCCCAGAAATAAAAACATATCCAACAAACAGCGTAAAAATCTCTCCTAAACAATTTTCCACAGAAAGTATGTCTGTGACATATAATAGGCTTATAAAACATTGATAATTGAAGTTCTCAAATATTAAGTTATATACACATATGGCAAGTTTTGATGTGTGCATGTATGTATCAGTCAAAATAAATCATTGCTATAGCAGTTAGAGTGGCTTTATCCCTCATGCTCTCATTAATTTTGACTAAAAAATTTATAACCATTTTATTTTTAGAAGATAACACAAGCTATTTTTATTATGGTGTTGGCCTTTATAATACCATAATTTCCGAGCCCATATTTTTCTTTTCCTTTTTTGTGTTTACATATTATCTGAAGGTTTGGTAACCATTCTATTAAATTAAATGCTTCCAAACAATAAGTAGGTATAATACTCCACCATCCTTATAAAGCTCCATATTACAAGGCATCCATTCTATCGAAAAAAATGTAGGTTAAAGATAGAAGGTTTTTCATAGAAATTTTTAAGACTATAGCGTAGTCCTGTTACCCAGTAGCTCTTCCCTAACCCCCCAGCACCCTGAAGACAAGAATAACACACACATTCTCAGAGGCTTTAAATGAACCTACCTGCTATGGGGATCCCTCCCAGACCTGTGTTGTGCTGTGTCGGGAGATTCAAGTCCAAGAAATTACTATTTGAGGTGGGGTTTGCTGTGTGGTTCAAGTGCATGATGCTATTGCGTGGAAAGGCCATCCAAGGATAGCGGGCTGCCTGGCCTGGAAAACCGAACGAATTATAAACTGCTCGGTGCTGCTGAAATTGAGGGAACCTCTGTGGCAAGACTGAAAAGGTACTATTAAGAGAGTTGGCATTTGTAGGTGCAGCAGAATGCAGGAATCCAGAGCCTGGACCTTTGGCGGTTGTAGTGTGTGAGGAGGAGTTCTGAAGAGATGTGGGAGAAAGGGAAGGTTGATCTTGGACGGATAGTTCCTTCTCAATCAGGTCTGCTAAGGCTTTTCGAGTGACATCAAAGGGATCAAACCCCAAGTCATCCTCTGGTTGTTTAGAAGAACCAAAGCCGAATGCTGCTTGCCAGTCTGTAGATGATGATACTGGGATTGTTTCTGTTGGGAAGAAAAGTAGTGATAAATACAAAATAAATAGTCTATCTACACAATGTATGTTAAACAAGCTACTTTACAATAGAAAAACAAACATGCAAAAATTATGTAAGATCACTAGTTCCAGAGGACCTCATAAATTTCTAGTAGCATTTCACTGGTAAATTAAGTTCAAAACATGAATGATATAGATTGATTGTCCTAATGAGAAAGAAGCCCCCTCACCCCCACTACCCAGATCACACCCAACCATTCATAGTCAAAACCAGCATGTCAATAAAGTAATATAGTCTAAAAGCTAGTAAGGTTCATTCTCATTATATACTAAGACAAACTAACTAAAAACCTGATTCTGTGTTTTTAGTTGTCTATGTCACAGGTGCTACTGAAGATATGAACTCAGACTAAGAAGAAAATGTGAGTGAGTAAAAAGAGAAGTGGTGTGCTCGCTGCTTTCTAACCCCAGATACTCTGCTTGGGCATTCACTCGCTGACACCTCTGAAACCAGCAAGACAAAGATGGAAAGTCACGCCTCTTCGAGGAAGAGAATGTAAACCATTCTCACATCTTTCCTCAGTCTAGTTTCATCTGAATGTGATGTAGTAAAAAGATACCAAAGTTTCTGAATGCGGCTGACATTGTGCTTTGGATATTAGTTAAAATAAAATTTCCAAAAGGTAAAAGCATAACTTTCATACAAATATAAACCATGGCGCAAATAAATAAATAAATGGAGCAAAATTTAGTTTTTACTACTAAAGAAATTCCTTATTTGTCAATTAGGGAGACTTAAATTTGATTATGTAAACATAAATCTGACTTTAAAAGTTAAGTCCTCAGTTTCTCTCAGATCAATAATCTTTTTGTTTTTTTCTTTTGGACTTTTCTTTGAGATAGGGTTTCTTTGTGGCCCCCTGGCTGTCCTGGCATGCCCTCTGCAGATGAAGCTAGATCTGCCTGTCTCTCCTGAGATTACAGGCATGTGCCACCAAGCCCAACCTGAGCAGGGAGATTGTATTTGAGAAACCATGACATACGATTTCTAGAGAAATCTGTTTCCTAACACAGTAATTTCTATGCAACACAACAACTTGCATACTATCTAATTCCATATAGTTTAAATAATTTCCGTTTTTTTTTTTTAAAGGAGCTGAGAGAAAAGAAGATAGAAATATATCAGCTAAAATGTATCCCATAAGTCTGTCAGTTTCTAAAGAGTCTGATTATTAATACTAGGCATTGCTGTTGCATACCTGATGTGAAGAGGCTCTGTGGTTCTGGAGCTGTAGGCCAATCACTGGGTGTCTGTGGAGAGCTGGGAAAAGGAGGAAGCCCACTTGGTATAGGGTTGGGGTGGCGAAAATTGTCTGAGAATAATGACTGTGACTCTGTTACTGCCCCTTCAAAAGGAGACCTTGCACTGTGATTGGATGAACTGATGGGGATGACAGGATTGGATTTTGATAAACCAGGTGGTGGTGAAGGCGTATCACTGTTAGATATCTAAATTTAAAAAAAAAAAAAAGGAAGAATTTGATATAAGTTTATATTTTAATAAACCACAATTTAAAACATTTGCAAACAAATGGTTTCAAATAGTGGTCTTCAAACGAGAACAACTGACTTCTTAAATCAAAGTATGGAATTTCAGAAAAGCAAATAGTTCAGTAACTTACACATGTACTTAAGAAATGTGTATCTGCAAAGTCGAAGCTGGTCTCATAGTCTTTTACAATTGTATTTCTAGTCATTTCCAACTCCCCAACCCTGCCTCCCAATTCTTGCCATCTAGGAACTCATTATACAGCGAGTGCTCAAGAGGAAGCCCTTAGGGGCAAAGACAAATGATCAGGAATGCTCACATTGATAGTAAGGCTGACTGAATCCAACGACTATCATTTTCTGCAAATTAGATGATTCTAAGTATTTGAGTTTTTAACCAAAATAAAGGAAGATCTAATCAAGGTTTTTTCAGACAATCATTAAAAAATAATTCTGAAGGCTGGGAGTATAGCCACCAATAACACCCTATATTCAATTCCCAGCATCAAAAACAAAAAATAACAATTAACCAAACAGACAAAAGCAAAAAAAAAAAAAACAAAAAAAAAAAACAAAAAAAAAACCCTGTGCTTATAATTAGGACAAATTTGTATGTGATTCTGAGGCACCTATGTGTATGAGGTACCTATGTATGTGTATTCTGAGGGACAATAATATACCTCTCTGCCTCTATCTGTGCACTATTTATACACACTGTCTTGGGAAAACAAAAAGCATGGCTATGATTACTGAACATGCATTTAATGTCACCAACATCCACAGAGGAATACATGAAATATGATTTTAGGTTAACTCCAATATATGCTGTTTTGATCAACTCAATAGTATTAATAGAAAGTCAAGAGAAAAAAAAAGGTATTTAAACTCTTGTCATTGTGTTCAGAATATAATTGGACACTTGCCTAATATACATAAAACACTTAGGCTCAATTCCCAGCACCACACCAAAAACAAACAAAAAAACCAAAACAACAACAACAAAATCATTTTTGCCACAGCAAAAACATTTCAGTTCAAAGTTTATAAGCTTCTTTGTGTTTTATTTTGTTTTTTGGTATGTTTGTATGTGTTCATATGAGTACACAGACGTGTGTGTAAGGTCATAAAAGGCCAGAAATGTGTACTGGGCACCTTCCCATACATGCCCCACTTTAGTCTCTGAGACAAGGTCCCTTACTAAACCTGGAGATCATCTAGGCAGCTTTGCTGAATCCTCCTGTCCGGAGCCTGCTAATGGTACGTTTATAGACATATGCAGCTGTACTCAGCTTTTATGTGAGTACCTGGGGTAAAAATTAAGGTTTTATGAGCCTTACTTTTATCTATGAGAAGTATAATGCATTAAGATACAACTTGGTGATAGCAACAGAAATAGGTATATTATATTTCAAAGAAAAAAAAAAAGTAAAGTTTCTAACTGCTGAAGAGCTTAAGTATTTCCTAAAATGGAATTTTCTAAATCTGGTATCAAAATATGATGTGACCAAAATATGATGATGGGTACCAAATATTGTATGTCCTTAGATATATCTGAAAATATAATACTTTGGCTGAAAAAACCTGTTGAGCATGGTTATACATGTATGTAAGCCCAGCCCTTGGGAGGTGGAA
>NC_034591.1:54463244-54499925 GCF_900095145.1 Mus pahari
GAGAGAGAGAGAGAGAGAGAGAGAGAGAGAGAGAGAGAGAGAGAGAGAGAGCGAGAGAGACCAACACTGATTAGATGCTAAAATTTATATCTTTGTAACTACTATTTATTTATTTATTTATTTATTTATTTATTTATTTATTTATGCTTTTTTTGAGGCAGGGTTTCTCTGTGCAGCCCTTGCTGTCCTGGAACTTACTTTGTAGACCAGGCTGGCCTCAAACTCAGAGATTCGACTGCCTCTGCTTCCCAACTACTTTTAACTTGTTTTGTTTAACCAAAAAATTTTTTAAGATTTATATTATTTTATGTGTATGCATGTTTTGCATGTGTGTATGTATATGCACCACATGTGTGTCTGGTGTTCAGAGGTCAAAAGAATATTGGATCCTCTGGAACTAATGGTAGAATGATCCTGAGCCACCACATAGTACTAGGTATCAAACCTGGGTCCTCTGCAAAAGTAACAAGGGCTTTTAACTGCTGAGTCATCTCTCTAGCCCCAACTATTTTAGCTCATTAAAAAAAAAATTAATGTCAACTCAAAAGATAGAAAGGCACAGATTTTTAAGTTATTTTATAGAATTTGTGAATAAACAGTTTAGAAAAATATTATGATTTAGTTCTATCAGTTTCACCTACACTGTAGGAAATTGGCCATTTTTTATACAAGAGATTAGAAATATATATCTGTTACCAATATAAAAAGATGTGTGGAGGCCCAGGAAGATGACTGTGATATGCCGTAGATGAAGTGCCTACTGCACATGAGAACCCGAGTCTTCAGTGCTCACATGTGTGGAGGCACAGGTCCATAGCCCAGTGCTGGGGAGGACAAGACATGCTGAACGCCAAGGGCTTAGCTGGTTGGCTAGTTAGGCTTGCCATCCTAAGCTCTAGGTCCATGACCCCACTGTAAAAAATAAACTAAAAAATTAAGGTGCATGGGGTCAGAAAGATGCTTCGGCAGGTAAAAATATTTGCCTTCCATTCTGAGTTTGATTCCCCAGACTCAGGTGGGAGAAGATCTGAATTCCACAAGCTGTCACCTGAACTCCACTTGAGAGTTGTTGGTTGTGAATATATCCACAAAATAACTGTAAAGGAAGAACTCAGAAGGCAAGGTAGCTGGAACCATTTTTATGGGACCAGAACAACCTGGAACTTAACCTGACAGGTACTGGTGCAGTATGACACTTGCACCACTATGTGGTTATCAATGGAATTCTGATTTGGAAGCTGAAGAGGTGGCTCAGCAGTTAAGAGCACTGACCGCTCGTCCAGAGGTCCTGAGTTCAATTCCCAGCAACCACATGCTGGCTTATAGCCATCTGTAATGGGATCTGATGCCTTTTTCTGGTGTGTCTGAAGACAGCTACAATGTACATAAGTACGTAAAATAAATAATTCTAAAATAAAGAAGAAAAAAAAAGGGGGACTACCTTAACATATACACTATCCATTGTATACAGAAAAGAAGCTAATAATACATTTAACAAAGCACTCCATCAAGGTGTTTTTAAACTGAATCAGTATTTAAAGAATTTTTCAGTTTGGAAAATTTGCTTACATAGAGCACTTTGCTTTTAGGGTACAGCAGATAAATGAAAAGACTTATCAAACTTTCATGAAAAGACTTATCAAAATCTTACCTGTTGGGAATTATCACCATTCCCTATACTGAGAGAATCTGAAGGTTTGTCAATGGGGCTGCAAAAGAAAACAAACTAAGTAAAAGGAAGAGTCAATCATTCTAGAATAATTTAAAGACAAAAACAAAAATCTCCCCAAAGTAAAAAGAAACATTTTGTCATCTTCATGTTTTTGAGATACTATAATGCAAGATCTTATGTAAAATGTGAAGGGTTCAAAAATAGAAGGGCAAGTCTCAACCTTCTCTACTCCATGAGAAACTCACATTCTAATTATAGTTTCCAAAACTATGGCCGGAATAAATGACTCGCAGGAAGGAGAAAGGACAAGAAGAGCTGTTTAAAACTGACCTGATAGTAGGCTGGGCATAAAGCTTGAAAGGCCTGGGTCCCATCCCCAGTACTGCAAAGACTACACCAGACACTACTCCAACTAGTAGTAAATCTTCATCTATCATTTAGTTTTGTGCATGCAATAAAAACATCCATTATAGTTTTTGAAGCAGTAATTAATGTATTTTTCTGTCTGACAGAGAATAAAATGTATGGAAATGCTCTCTATATAGGCATTTAGAATTCATACATTTCTTTTAGTATTTCTATGTTTACTAATCCTGTCTCTAGAACAGAATGCGAGGGTGCATATTACACATATACAAGCAAGATAAACAATATATATTTTAATAAAAACATTTTTTTCTGACAAAATATTAACATTTATCTTTATATAGAGAAACTATATTACAATGGTTAAGACAGAAATTGTAAATTAAAGTCCATTTAATGTGTCTCATTCAAAGACAAAATAAAAATCCCTACTATAACACTAACCTAACAACATAACTTCCATAAATAATTCCACTTGTGTTCAGAACACAAACAAAAGTATTACTCAGATGTGTCCAAAGAAATAAGAAAGCAAATTAAGATTACAGAGCTTTAAAATTACTTTATTCCCTGCATAGTCACTTTACAAACAAGTACCACAATTAACTGCTCTAAGCAAACTTAAGGGAAAGTATCCAATCTGAATTCCAAGTGTATCTTCTTCAGAGATGCTGCTAGAAACATTAGACTCTGCTAGATGGTCTACTAGGGTCAGTTATCAAATTGTTTACACAAAATGTTTAAAAAGTTAATACACTAAGAGGAGAATTGGAAGAAAAAGAGTATTAAAGGTAGGAATAGCATAGGTCAAATGACTTCATATAATAGGGAATGAATTAGTTCAAACAAACAAACAAACAAACAAAAATATGGTTTGAAATAATAAAGGACAAAAAAGGAAGACAGAGGCCAGAGGAAGAGACCTCCTGAAAATAAGCAATATTTAACATTTATTTGAGTGTGTGTGTGTGTGTTTGCAAGCACATGAATAACAAATGACAACTTGCTGAAGTCAGTTCTCTCTTTCTACAATTTGTATATTCACATGTACAAACACATACACATAAATATAATTTCCAGAAAAAGTATGTACAAGCCCCTATAGATAAACTTTATAAGCACAGTTTCATAAAAAGTTTTGCTAACAGTTCTTTCCAAGAATAAATATCTTTAAATTAATCCAAAGTTAATTTAAGTTGAAATCAAGTGCTGGGGTCCTCTTCAAAAGCTAAATATATAAGTGTGTGTCTGCTCTATTCAGAGCATAAAGCATATCCCATCATTATCTATAGAGATTCTGGCTCTGTTAGTATAAATTCAAACACCTGGCATGCTAGTCAGCTTCCTGTCAATTTGACACAAGCTAGGGTCATTAAGAAGAAGAATCTCAGCTGAGAAAATGCCTCCATCAGACTGGCCTGTACAAAGTCTATAGTTTTTTTTTTTTTTTTTTGGATTAATGATGTGGAAGGGCCCAGCCCATTGTAGATGGTACCACTCCTGGGTAGATGGTCTTGGGTTGTATAAAATAGCAAGCTAAATAAGTATAAACAGCATTTTTCTGTGGTCATGACAGACGGGAAATCAAAAACTGAAGTAAACCCCTTCCTCAAGCTGTAGGATCTGACTCCCAGTGTTGATGCAGGCATCAAAAGGCAAACTAGGATGCCTGGTTACTGCCATCAAACAACAGAGGGACTAGAGAAAGGGACACAGGGAAAAAGGGTCAAAGCTGCCAAGTCTCTCAAGTTACTAGATTTCACAACTGTAAGGAGTCAAAACCAAATGTCAGTATTTTATTTTAAAGATACAGAACCCAAAACTCAAAACTATCTGTAGACAAGCAGTGTAAGTCACATAAATGGCTTCTGCCGCAATCTTAAAATAGACAACTTTTGCTCTCCTAACATGTCCCAAAAGTCCCATGCTTAGATTTTCACATCCCTTTCTTCCTTAGTGACAAATGTCAACCAACCAAAAAATAGTTTCATGGAGGCTTTAAAAAAAATTTTTTTTAACATAAGACAATCATACAGTAGAAGGACCAAAGAAAAATTCACAAAGGGGACTGAAAATTGGGAAAGAAGAAAAATTGAAGGTCTTGTTCCCTTGTTTGTAATTCAAAATAGTCATAGTTTATTTTAGTTACACTCTGAACATAAATTTAAATAAATAAAAATGCCAATAAAATGAGCAATTCCAAATTTCAATGGCATGTTGCTGTATATACAAATGTACATATACTGTTACTAAATGAATATATTTTCTTTTTCAGATAAATTTAGATAAATTCATTTTAATTTTTTCATGTTTACCAAAGTCTTAAAAAAACTTGGGAGACATTTAAATGTTTGATACCACAAATGATAGATTTAAATTAATGACATGCAAAACTGGCATTATACAATACATTTCAATTTTGTATAGGCTTCAATGCATGTCAATATTTAACCTATTACTATGCTATTAAAATATGGCCAACTTTTAAGTGGCACAATTAGCTCTTTACATGCAAGAAAATAAATGCTTCAGCAAACCTTGAGTGTTTATAGCTGAGCAAATGCTTTAATTGGTTTTCTCATAATCTCTAGAGCTACTTAACATAAAACGAAAGTAAATGCCTTAGTAACAACAGGCAGGCACAAATAATTACTTTTTCCTTTACTTTTTCCATTCCTTTCCCCTTTCCCCTCCCCTTCCCTTCTTTCAGACAGGGTCTCTCTCTTACATAATCTTGGCTTTCCAAGCTGGTCTTGAACTCACAAAGACCTACCAGTCTGCCTCCCAAGTGCTGGGATTATAGGTGTGTGCCATTTCGCCTGGCTAAGAATTATTCTTAATACTGAACTTGAAAGACATTGAAAGATGTGACAAGTCTTCCTACACAGCAGGTAAAGCCTTTGTTTATTTTAATCTTATATCTTTGTAATGAAGTTTAACTTTCAAAAAGATGTATTTAAGTTGACTTATACACTTTTTTTTTTTTTTTTGGATGTACCTTCTCTTCTAGAAAATAAGGACCTGAAGAACCTTATCTTTAAAAAAAAAACAAACAAACTGTTATTTCTGTATTTATGTGTGGTGTATACACACATGGAAGCCAAAGAAGGAACTCGTGTGACCTGCTTATCACCTACTTAATCACTCTGCACCTCTCTTAATGAATAAGAAGCAAGGCTGGTGTGGAGGAAAGACATTTCTCTTCTATTGTGAACAAGTGATTTACAATCTCTATTTTTATTTTTGCATAAAATGCAGAGCTGTTTACTAGTAATTAGGTATCTCCCCACCAACCCCCAGCACTAAGGTTATAGGTGTGCCTAAGATTTGAACTCTGCTCTTCATGCTTTTGTAACAAGTAGCTGCTGAGTCATTTCCCCAGTCCCTCAGTGCCCTATCTTCAACCATTCCTCTCTTTACTCTCAAGTAGAAACTTCTAGTTTGTTTGGAAAGTCAGTTATGCTAAATAATGTTTTGCTGGAGCACACGGGTGAAAGGACCCAGGATGACAGAGTATAAATATGACCCTACAAACAGTGGGAGATGAGCAGAGAGCATTGGTTTGTTCTGCCTGCTATTCTTCACTTATGACATGCATATATAGGTTTGCCTTACATAGCATGGTTGATCTCCACTAGTGGTGACACCAGAGAGAAAACTCTCTAGAGAAACTCGTCAAAGAACTGCTTGCAAAGTTCCTGTGGCACCTTGCTGCTTCTATGGCCTTGCCTCGGGCCAGTTGGTGAGCCTTGCAGTTTCTTCAGGCTTGAACTACAGGCTGGTTCATGCCTGGTGTCTGCCAGCTGAGAGACCTGGTCTGCAGCTGTTGAGTCATATTTGGTGTTTGATACAGGACTGAACTGCTGCCAAAGAAGCTTGAGCTCACCCCCAAGGAACTATTACTAAAAAAGGTCCACTCTCCCCCATATCCTAGTAACTTTTCTCTTCTACTACCGCTGGTGGGTGGTGGGCAAGAGGAGAGGTTGAAAGTTTATTAAAAGTAGGTTGCAAAAAATTTATGCCTACATTATTCATTGAGAAACAAGAATACATTGGTATTTTTTAATATAAAAGTACCTCAAATGGGATTAGGGTGTATATAAGCAGGGGTTCCCTGTTTGTCTAGGACTTTAGCTACCTTTCACTAAAACCTAAAGTTTAATATCAGGATGGAAAAATACAGGCCATAAGACAAAGCATATGCATTGAAGAGAGTGGGAAATAAAAATCTGACAACATAAAGAAATGTCCCTGAATATTCAGCATATAATGAAGAAAGGGAAGGCACCCTCACTGGGGATATAAGAATGATCATTTTGCCAGGAAATGGTGTCAAAAGCACTGAGGAGGCAGAGGCAGGCGGATCACTGTGTCTGAGGCCAGCCTGACCTACACAGTGAGATCCAGGACAGCCAGGGCTACTCAGAGAAGAGACCACATCTGAAACCCTGTCTCCAAAAACAAAACAGAACAGAACAAACAAAAAACAAACAAACAAAAAACATGAGGAAGAGGAGAGGAAGAAGAGGTAAAGGGGAGGAGGAGGAGGAGGAGGAGGAGGAGGAAGTTGGCAAGGGCGACTATTTTGTTTCTAATCAGAGTGGTTAATTAGCCTGCCTGTTACTTTGAGTTTTTGCAAGATCATAATAAACAGCCTGGCTTTTACTCTGGTAGTAGTTACTTTGACGTGGAGGTGGGGGCAATTACCTACAACTTCCTCTAACTTTCTAACTAAATCCAGTGAACTTAAGGGGGGTAAGACCCCCTAGATTACTGAGTGGCTCTCCACCATTTATGCACATGTGTAGTAACTACATATAAGTCAGAACAGGTCAGACACTGACAGAAACTAAAAGACAGAATACGAAACAAAAAACCAAACCCCTAGCAATTGGCCAATTTTAATATCAAGTAGCCAAGCTTAGCTGACTGTCACCCATTTAATTAATAAATAATTCTGGGTATTATGCAAAAAAAAAATGGAGATTGTAAGTCATTTGTGTGTAGTAAAAGAAGAAAGTCTTTTGGGAGACCTATAAAATGCAGGCCGCTTTTGTGGCTGCTGTGCACATGATGAGAGTCCCTGTTCTCTACCACTTACCTCTAGCCCTCTGCTGGCAGCACAGCAAAGCCTCCATAGAAAAATAATGGACACGTAAATTTTTGCATACAATTTCAGAGTTCATAGGTATCTCAATACCTATTTATGCTTTAACAAGCTTTCCTTGAGAGCATCTTGTACATTTTTGACAAACTACGCCTTTTTTTCTTGAGTTTTAGCAGTGGAATTCAGAGAACAGGAATAATGCACTAATTCCTCCCACTATTAGTAAGGCATTCAGATGGCTCCTGTCTAGGAGAGCACACCTAATTTTCAGTAAGAAAAAGGTCAGTAGTGAAGTGCTTGCCTAGCACACATAAGGATTTGTTCCAAAGCACCACAAAAAGATAACCGTAACTATGGTGGTGGTAACAGTATACACTTTCTCTCCAAGGAATAAAAACTGGTAGATTCCTTATAAAAGTATTCCTTTCAAAACCTTTACTAGATAATATACTAGCGCCCTCTATCTGTGGTCAAAGGAAGCTTAAAACACTCAATTCTTTGGAAGCTACAACTCTAATACACCTCAAGAGATTTTCAGTCAAAATACATATGGCTATGACATGGTTTCACTTAATAAAACTAATGTGACCGACATTAAACTCTTTTCCAGCAATTTCTCCTTTAAATTTTTGACATAGTTTAAACCTGTTAAATGAAGGCAAAGTGAGATGAGTCTAATCTTTAAAATGACAAGGATTTGGGTTAGAATCTTGTTTCTATAGCACATTTGTGTGGAATACTTGTTAGCACTTAACTCAAAGTTAATTTTCTTATCTGCAGTAATAACGACAGTATCTGCCACACAGGAGCACGAAGATAAAAGAAACACATTAAAATTTTATTTACATCTTCCCTTTGTTTCAGTCTGATCTTCACATCTTCACTTTCCCACAAGGACTGTGTGAGCCATGTCAAGCCATGATCACAGTGACTCTTACCGCACTGTGATACACGGTGACTCTTATCACCAGGTCTACTAAGTGTCTGAAGCACAGTAACCCAGCCAGGTATCATTCCTTTTATAATCTTCAGTTGTTGCACAGATAATTCCCACTCTACACGAAAGCCCCCAATACCCATCCTTATGCTGCATGGCTTCCTTGTTTTCTGTTCTCAGCACTTGAATTCCATCATTTCAAAGCAATGTAATCATATAGAAAACCTTTTTTTTTTTTTTTCAAGACAGGGTTTCTCTGTGCAACCCTGGCTGTCCTGGAACTCACACTGTAGACTAGGTTGGCCTCGAACTCAGAAATCCACCTGCCTCTGCCTCCCAAGTGCTGGGATTAAAGGCGTGCACCACCACTGCCTGGCCAGAAAACTATTTTTAATAAGAATGATGATTGAGTATAGAAATGCTGAGTATATCAGAAATGTTTACTACAACGATCTCATTTTCCTTATTAAGCATCCCAGACGCTGTAGGTAATGAGCAATAGCACATAGTTCATCATCTACAAAGAGTATTACAAATTATCAAAGGAGACGGTCAATTTGTTCAAACCAAAAAATATGGTTGGTTTTAGCTCCTATCCCTAACTTCAAGGTAAATAAAACTCACATTGTTAAATATAGTAACTTTATGTTTTATGCTGAATTCTACTTACATATCTATATACACATATCCATTATGTGTAAGTGTATAAAACCAAACATTCATATTTAAATAGTTGTAAATATTTAAATAATATTCAGCATCAAAAGGCAAAGACATCTGCCTTTAAATTCTAAACATAAGAATATGTTTGAAGAAAGATTCTAACAATAATCTGTGTAATTCTTATTGATACGTTTGAAAGCTGGTTATTTTACTATACTACAGACTCTACTATTTAAAGTGGAACATTAAAACATCACTTAAAGAATATTTAGGACACAGTAAAACCCCAAAATTATTATTTAGCTATATAATTTCCTGACAGACTATACCAAAGTACAGTTTAAGAAATGAAGATCACTAAATCAGCATGAGACATTGTACTAAAAATTATAAATCTGTTTTAACACTCATCCAGTATCTACCACCCAAAACAATGTTAGACGTAGAACACAGGAAGGTTTCTTGTTCCCAGGGGTAAGACTCTACTTGATATTCTCCTTACAGATACAACACCATTGCTTCCCTAGACTAAACAGCCATGTATACTTGTAACGGAAACACACATACTTTAGATACTACCACTTTCTCTTTTATAACATGTTTTCTCAAACTTTATTAGGTCTGGGAGAAAGCTTAAATTGGATGGTAAGGGTGTTCAGTATCTAAGTCTCCTTGGTTTACTGTTGCCCTACCCAACACAGGGTTCATATTTTATACACACCTGAGAAGGCCAAGAACTTGCTATGTACCCCAGGCTGTGACCTCAAACCTGTAACCCTCCCGAATTAGCCTGCTAGAATTAGAGACATGAGCACTACACCCAGATCTCAAATTTCCTTTCAACATGAAAGGTGTTCTGGGCTCAGGGTAGTCTGTATAGATATAAGAGCCAAAAGTGAAGGCATCAAAGAAAATGAAGTGTTAACAGGGAGCAATGAGCAAGAGAGACTCAAACTTAGCCATGCCTTGTGGTTCATGCCTTTAATCCCAGAACTCAGAAGGCAGAGTAAGGCAGATCTCTCTGGGTTTGATGCCAGCCTGGTCTATACAGTGAGTTCCAGGACAAATGAGGGCTACTTTTAGACCCTGTCTCAAAATAAAATCAAATAAAAATCACACTCAGAAACTATGATCTGACATTTCTACATAAGTGAACAGTACATAAATGATAGATCTTGTTATGAATTTTGCCTAATACACAATGAAAAAATGACAAACAGGAAGAAGGACATCTGAGTATCAATATTTAATCAGTACTTACGTATCATACCTTTGTAATGGTGTCACTTTGTTCTTATTCTTATCAACTGAACCCGTAGATAGCTGAAGAAAATTGGGATTTAATTTATATAATTCTTGGAGGAGCTTCTGTTCATATTCTTGATGCTTACCCGCCTAATGAAAGAAGGAAATAAAACTGCAGTAGGATTCAAAAAAAAAAAAGTCTGGTATGAAATACTTGGTTCCTTTCTGAATTATTAAAAGTACCATAAACGGAATATTAGTTTTTTCAGAGTCAAAAAAGAACATGAGGATGATGCTACCAAACTTTAATAACAAGTTATTGCAGTCAAGGTAAACTACAGATATTCCATAGGCCAAAACATTCTTTTAGCACCCCATGAAAAGAACAATTTCACATATCAATGCATCCGAAGGCCGTGAGATAGTGCAGTGGGTAAAGGCTCTTGTTGGCCAACCTGACAACCTGGATCTGATCCCTGGAAAACATGTATGGTTGGAGAGAACCAACTCCTACTAGCTATCCTCTGACTGCCACATATGTATGTGTGTGCACTCATATACATATAAATGAATAAATATAATACAAATTTAAAACTATTTCCAGTTTCTTTCTTACAACTGAGTTAAGTTTTCTGATGCCCCAGTTAGCTTTAACTATTGACTTGACACAACCTAAAATCTCCTAGGAAGGAAATGCCAACTGCGGGACTGTCCAGATTACATTGGCCTGTGGGCATGTCTATGGGGATTCTCTTGCTTGTTAACTGGTGTAGGAGAGGCTGGCCCAGCCCACTATGGACTATGTCTAAGCAGGTCAGTAGGAAAGGAAGAGCATTACTCCATGGCTTCTTGCCCTGACTGCCCTCAAAGATGAAATAAATAAAACTTAAAAGCTAAAAAAAACTCCTTTCCTCCCATAAGTTGCTCTTGGTCATGCTGTTTGTCAGAGCAAGTAGAAGGGAACTAGACCATCTATGATTAAACGAAATTTATCACTAGATGTCTATACTTAGAGATCAACAGTATAATGAATCCACAATTTTCTTAGATTTTCCTTCATCTTGACACGAGGAAAAAAAAATGCCATTAATTTGTTTTTATTATCTACTTTCTCCCTGCCAACAACAAAATAAAAATTTGTGTCTTAACTCTAAACCAGGACTGAACAGTTTACAGCCAGTCTCTTGTTTTAGAAACAATGCTTTGCTGGGCACAACCCAGTAACTCATTTATACACTGTGTGTCCACAGGCTATCTTGCTACAACGTCAGAGTAAAGTGTTACAATAGGGATAGTGGAAAACAGTGACAGGGGGTACAACTGACCAGAAATCTTACGATACTTTATGAGACTGGCCTTTGCAGAAAACTTGCTAGTACCTGATGTATACACAAAACCACCTGTCAGTTAGGTTGGGGTACCTTCCTATAAGAAGGCAATGTCACAAATGGTACAGGAGAAATCAGGCAAAGATTCATTAAAGAAACAAGCTGTAAACAAAAGTAAATGACAATAAAACCCCTTCTGAGTAACTGTTTACCATTGCCTGTGTGTCTTAACTAAAAGGACATTTCATTTACTATGGGAATATTAACAATTTGAAAACTGTGACTTAAGTATATGTTGTGGCAAAATAAAAATACAACAGAATAAATCAAGTGATGAGGGAGGGTAGAATCGTCTAACTGAGCACAAGCAACAGCATCATTTACAGCACACAGGGCGCTGCTGCTCACTCTGCCACCCAAGGCAGTTACTCAGTTCTGAGCTATACAGTAACAGGGAAAGATGGTTTGGGGGATTTGCCATGATACAACTTACTCCAATTTTCTTTCCATACTGAGAAATATTTCAGCAAAGAAACTATCAGAATAAATTTTAAACTCACGTAAAAAGAATGTTTTAAGATTGGGGGGGCGAGGATAAATTTTTCATCTTTAAACCTTGAACCACCTATAAAACTCTTTCTGGCCGGGCGTGGTGGCACGAGCCTTTAATCCCAGCACTCGGGAGGCAGAGGCAGGCGGATTTTTGAGTTCGAGGCCAGCCTGGTCTACAAAGTGAGTTCCAGGACAGCCAGGGCTATCCAGAGAAACCCTGTCTCAAAAAAAACAAACCAAAAAAACAAAACAAACAAACAAAAAAAAACCTCTTTCTGTAATTAATACTTCAGGAGTTATTATGGCCTGGCCTGATTCATAAGTGATTATGGTGCAGTTCATACAGGCAGTTAAAAATCCCACCACATGCATTTTCTCCTACTGTTCAATGACAAATTTACATGGAGATCAATCTGGATTTAGAAATCCTTAGACCAATGTTCACTGTAATAGCATGTGGGTGTTAAGTACATGCTCCTTAAACTCCAGTTTGAAATGCTATCTAGATTAAAGGTTCTCCCAGGAGCTAGGGAGCTGACTCAGTGGGCAAAGTGCTGCTATGCGAACACGAGGAACTGAGTTCAGGACTCTGTGTATGTAAACAAAACAGAGTATGTTTGAAGAAGACAGTAGGATACTAGGGACTTCTTGGGCAGCCAGTCTCAGATCAACCAAACAGACCCTGAGTCATCCAGAAAGACACTCCTTGTGTATCTCTAGTTTCCACAGGTACATGCATGCACCTTCATATATCCAAACACACTGCACACACACTCAAAACATTTCATTTTGAAAAAAATCACTCATAAACAAACAAAACAAAGCTTTAAAGTACTAACTGAAAAATATGTACTTTGTCTTCCCTGTTGAGTATCATTATTTTTAACACTGTTTTTGAATTTCAAAGACAATACTGTCAAGAATCATCAAGTTGTTTATTATAATGGGACTTAATCTGCACTAACTCCAAGTCAAAAGAGACAAAACTTCATACTGTTTACAATCTGCATTTAAAGGAGCTCATATATTTTCTAGATTGACCTAGAATAAAAAGTAGCAATGAATGCCCCCCACCTTCTAAATGAGAAGTATTTCTGCAAAAGTCCAGCAAAAGATTCAGCAACAATCTGAAGTCCTCATCTACAAATGGGAACCGCAGCATTGTGCTTTGGTATCCTCCTCATTTTAATATGCCGTATGGTCAACCTTTTTACTTGTAAAAGCATGTTTATACTACAAATTAAAAGGAGACAGGAGAAGAGGAAACGTAAAAAAGAAGATAGGATATTAAGCCTTCAAGTCACCTTTTATAGGACAATGACTACTCTATGGACACTTTCAAAGGAGACTCACTGCTTGAAAATAATATCAGCATCACTGGACAGATTATTATTTTCTAGAACACTCTATAGAGAATAGAAGTAAACCAAAACAAACAAAAGCAACAGCAACAACAACAACGACAACACAACTACAGTTGGGCACAATAGTGGCTTTAATCCCAGCACTCAGGAAACAGAGGCAGGAAGGTCTATGTGAGTTTGAAGACGGTCTGGTCTACAGAGTGATTTCCAGGACAGCCAAGAATACAGGGGGAAACCCTGTATCAAAAACAAACAAACACCCCAACAAATAAATTACTTTAATTCCTTGGCCCTCATACTACTGACCTTCTCCTAAAAGTAGACTCCTGGAAGTGTTCCCTGTGGTCAGCTAAGTTCCCTTTTGAATATATGCTAGCACAGTTAAGTCTCTGGAATATATTGCAGCAAATGAATCTGCTGATTTACTAAGGTAGTTTTCTAACTTAGCTGACCACAGACTCATTTTATTGCAACCATGTCCACAGAAGAGACATTTTATGAGATACACTGGTAAAATGCTACTTTAAAGAAATACTGGGTTTTCAAAAATTCCAATCTTTGTCTTTATAATTTTAACTTGAAACGTCGCTTTGTACTAAATTGATTATTCAAATGTGTTTACTACCTGCATTTCCTCTTTTGTGAAGCTGGCTGCCTCATCTCCCAATTCATGTAGATACATGCAGTCAGGCTTTGGGCACTGCATGTTCTTTAAGAAATAACTGCAGTACTTTGTTGTACCTAAAGATGCCTGTAGGAAGAAGAGGGAGCAGGAGAAAGAAGACTCAAAATATGAATTGATACCACAATGTGAATTTCCATGATTAATGTTTTTACTTCACCTAAAACGAGACACAGAATAAAACATGACTAAGAGCACTAAAAAGCTGAACTATTACATGTAGATACGCTGTAGACGTTTACTTAGAAGATCTAAAGAAAACAAATATGGTTTCCAGAATTTACAAATTCAAATCTTCTCTAGGCACCTGTTCCAAATTTAAGTTGTTCAATACAAAAGAAGAGTGATTCCTTTTCCTAACTCTGTCATCCCTCTTCCATTTACATTGGTTGGGATTAATTGCCTAAACCAAACCAACTTATCTTTTTCTGATGAGAACAGTTGTATTTTCATAAAATAAGAAAAACATGAAAACCAAATTTTTAAAGGATTATCTCCTAAATAATGTGTATTTCCAGTAAATAAAATAGGGCCCTACTAAGTTAGTACTAAATAATTTGTGTATTACAGATTAGTATGAAAACCTAAAAGACAAATCTTTAAAGTATATGCCTTCAAAGTTACCATTTAAATGCCAGATACTTCTCTGCTTTCCAATCTTATCCCTTCCTCTTAAAAGATAGGGGGAAAAAAAAAAAAAATCAAGAGAAACGTCTTACCTTTAGTGTCCTGCCATCTACTACCACATTGTTGACACACTGTATTGCTCTGAGAGCATCTTCTGACCGGATATACGTTACATAAGCACTGGCACTCGGACCCTAAAGCGAAACACATCCCATTCCACTGTTATTAGTTTCAAATTAATACTGAAAAAGAAAAGTATTTTACAACCTGCCTACAAAATTCTAAGGGTATTTTGTTACTACTACTGTTGTTCATGATAATGGCAATCAATAACTAGAAGTAGTAGTTTTTGATGTTTCTTTTTCTAGCTCATTAAAAGCTGTAAGCGGATTATAACACAATTTTTTTAAAAAAATAGTATCTTCCCTTGTTTTATTTTTTCTTTTCTCCTATTTTTTTAAAGTAGCTTGACAGGCTTATCCAAGTTCCAAAAAAGTTTAAAAGTGAAACTTTAAAATTTAAACACACTGTATCAAAGTAAATACTCTAAAAAATAAATACAATTTGGACAAGTTGTTAACTAATGCCAGTATGACGAAGTTGCTCTATTAAGTTTTTAATATCTAAACTTTCTGATTACAAATCATTATCTAATGGTCAGGTTGCCTGATAGCAGACTAACTCCCCACCACCACCCTTTAATCCCAACAGTTAATTTTTGTTTTCTATTTCCCTCTCATTCTGACAAGTAATTCACTGTAAGTCCTGAGGGAATCAAATAAACGTAAACTTCCCCCAGCCTGTCAAGAGCGGTTACTATACTGATTAACTCCTTTGACCCTCGAGCTTTCTGACTGCAGAAAGGGAATTTTCCTTCTGACGTCCAGTCAAGCCCAGACCTAGGGAGGAAAGGCAGAAGTCCCTGTAATGCATTACCTGTGAGCCTGCATAGGATGTGCTATTATTGATGACAACTTTATGTATTTTACCAAACTTCCCAAAATACTCTGGTCGTTTTAAAACCTATAAAAGAAGAAGAAATAATGCATAAACTGTCTCTGCTTTAATCATTTTTAGCCTTATAATGGGGACACCCACCATTCCTTGTAAATGAAAAACACAACGGTAATTTTTTAAAGTTTCCAATTAATGTAACTACCTCCTAAGAGCATTTATGTAGCTAAATTACAGGATTTTTTTTTTTTAATCTAAGCGTTATTCTTTTTGAAGCACTCTATAGGAACTAAGACTTATGAAGTTTTGCATTATTATGTTCTAATATTTGTGTTAGTAATCTATGGGATATTTCCTTCATAGAATTCAACTATATTGTCACTAAGAGATGATTTTTATGAGGTAGCAAATGATCAAAATTATATTTAAGAACAGAGAAACAAAGAACAGGCATAAGCAATGACATTTATGTCTCATAAATCTATTGCATATTATACTGAGGCACTGTTTATAAATTCCAAACACGTTAACAGTGTCCCTCAACTCTCCATGCTTTTCAATTATCACTGTGTATCATTTTCTGTATCAGCAAATGTTACTTTGTAATTGTCTCATAGGTTGTTCCCTCCCCACAATCTTTACTGCTAAGTTACATTTGGAAAACTTACATTTCTTCGTCTAATTACCTAAGTTACTTCTTAATGTGTCCGTCCCTCATATCTCTCTCACCTGTTATTTTGTTATTTGATTACTACAGTACCTTTAAATTTTCTTACAAACTTACATAACTTTGGTTTTGGTTAATATGATCAGAATTTTACATGATACAAAATCTCTCCCATGACTTATAATTACCTCAACATTAAATTTTGTTCTTTTTCTAGAACTTTACACACAACAACCACTTTCTCAATGAACAGTCTGTGTTGTGTCATTAATTCTTAGCAGTATCCAACTTAATGCACACTAATCTCACTATAGTTTGGGCGTTTACAAATATAAGGTTATGTACAGCCAATTTTAATGGATCAAAAAGTGACTACACTGAGTTTCCACTTTTTTTCCGCTCTTGACTGACATCAATAATAGTAGCTAATGAAATGGCACTTCGTCCCCATTCTGTTTCAGAGTTAAAACATGGAGAAGAAAATTGTCTGCGAGGGGGCTTTCTGGCCAGTAGAATTTGAAACTGAATTCAGTATTCTGGCTGGAAGAATGCCAATTCAGCTAATAGCCTCATCACTAAAATACCTGCCCCCAAGGCTGGCAGCACACAGCTGTTCTGCGTCAGCAGCTCTTACCATACATAAGTGAGCTTATAGCAACCGTTCTCAATAAAGAAAGCCCTGAAAAGGCCACTTTAGAGATCTGTGAAAGTTTTATTTGGGGGAGACATTAAAGAAAGAAGGAAACAGCCCTAGCATTCAGAAGATGAAAGCCAGGGATTCTTCCATGGTTCAAACTAGGCCTAGCCAACAGTGGTTCCTGTATACCTTCTGAATGTCCCGTAAGACATGCATGTAGCTATGAAGCCTGTTTAGAGTTAGTTAAGGGAAGCTAGAAAGTTCCTCTTATACCTAAAGTATTTCCTCAGTTTTGAAATAAATTGAATTTATAGATAATATGTAATTAAGAAGTTATTATACATACTTTGAAATTTTACTAGTTGCTTTACAGAAATCCTATCACTTCATGGTTAGGTTGCCAAAACATACTGTACCAATCTGTAATTTTAACTGCTGCATTTAGTGATTCTACCAACTAGATGGAAGGTGATTTGTAGTGTAAAAATACTACTCCAAGAAATGTAATATTAACACAAGTCATTTGAGAGACAAGTTTAAAAAGAAATTCAGATTCAATAGGTCTAAGGCAGAGTCTAAGAACTGACATAGTAAATTCCAAAGTATACTGACGCTTCTGGCTTAAAAGGCTATAGATCACAGGTTAGTTCAAGAGTGCCTATGCCCAAGCACTTACATGCAGAAAGGGTCTTTTCATCATTGTTTCCTGGACATATATGTCTTGAAATATATAGGGAGAGAGATTGTACCATCAAAAGCTTATTTCTACGTGTATTAGTGATTATCTAAAACACTGAATTGTTCCAGTTAGTAAGTCTTTTCAAGGAAAGTGGAATTTCTTTTTGAGATTTTGTTCATAGTTTTAGTTTTTAATCTAAGTGTCCTATTCATATGTATACTTCTTGTCTCAAGGAGTTCTTCTTCCTTGTCTTTTGATGATATTATATGCATGGATGTTTTTATTTTTCTCTTTTCTGAAACATATGCTGTCTCCTGAAACTGGGATACAGACATCCCACCTGGTACAAGAGCACTTAGGGCACAAGGGGGGATCAAGGGCTTAGACTATCGCAAGGAAACCTGTGTTATTTTCATTAAGACAAAAAAATCCAGAGTGTTGGAGAAATGGCTCAGCGGTTAAGAGCACTGACTGTTCTTATAGAGGTCCTGAGATCAATTCCCAGCAACCACATGGTTGGTGGTTTACAACCATCTGTAATAGGATCTGATGCCCTTTTCTGGTGTGTCTGAAGACAGTGATAGTATACTCACATACATAAAATAAATCTTAAAAAAAAAAAATTCAGTGGTGTATGTGGCCGGGGAGGTAGTCTGTCATAAAGTCATGCAGGTCCTTCAAAGGGATTTGAGTTTTACTCTGATTAAAAAAGTGGAAGAAGACTGTAAGAAAATGAAGAGTACAATCTGTATGGCTATGGAATAAGAGTATAGTCTTACAGGTGTACAGGCAAGGGCAAACTCAGGGGACCATTATTTAGGAAGCAGTGGTGCCTGTGTCAAATGTTCTTGATGGGTTGGGTTAACTGAGGTCATTAAGAAAAAGGTGGGTAAGCCGGGCGGTGGTGGCACATGCCTTTAATCTCAGCACTTGAAAGGCAGAGGCAGGTGGATTTCTGAGTTCGAGGCCAGCCTGGTCTACAAAGTGAGTTCCAGGACAGCCAGGGCTATTCAGAGAAACCCTGTCTCTAAATAAATAAATAAATAAATAAATAAATAAAAGATGGGTAACATTTCACTCAAGAGCAGTGGTTTCTGCTTGTACAATGGAAGTAATCTGGGGGCTTTGGGAAATTATCAGTACAAGTCCTTCCCCAAAATACTCCAATTCAACTACTCTATACCACACAAGAATGCATAGTAAAATGCAAATGAATGTGATCTAACAACAAAAAAGGATGTTATATACAATATTAGTTTGTAGACAATGAACCACTTTTGGTGTTGAAGACCACTGGTTTAGGGAAATATTCTCTGGCAAACGACTTGATATTAACACCTTCATGGCAAATAAGATAGATATAAAATTATATCTGACACGCCCATCTGATAGCCAAAATGGTACATGTCATTATTCTATTACTGAAAACCTCCAACAGCTTTTTACTGCCTTTAGAATAAAATGTACACTCCTCAGCACTCTTGGCAAAGCCTTCAGAATAACTAAGTGCCACTCAACCTCCCAAAGACTTCAAAAGAGGTCTTTCTCATTCAAAAACACTTGGGCATTCCCTGTGCAGGAAGCACTTTACCCCAAAGGCAGTGAAGACCAGTATACTTTCCCAGCAATGGTCTGCTGCTATCCCTGTGTGCCACTAAAGCAACACAGTGCTCCTCACCCAAGACTGCTAACCTCTGCAGATAAGCAGGCACTGTTTTGTATACTCTGCATACTCAGTGTCTTACACAGTGCCTTGCATGGTATAGGTAATCAGTAGATTTTTAAATAAAAAACTTAATCGTGTTAGTATCAAGTGAAAAGAATTACATAAAAATCTAGGTGTGGTGGCTCACAAAACAGAAGGCTGAGACGGGAATTTTCAAGAGTTCAAGGCAAGTATTCAACAATAGACTCTGGTCTTAAAAAAACAAAAACAAAAACATGGATGTATACATCAATAACATAAACTAGGCTTTTACAGCAAAGGAAATGCAAAATTTTAAACATTCCATATTAACACAAACACACAAGTTTGGCTAAACAACTGATAAAAGGAAGGCAGCAATATTGTTTGGGGACACAGTTAAATATTCATGGACACTACAAAGAAGAATAAAAGATGGCAATCAGACGCTGCACAAGTGAATAAAGAATGGATTACCAAAGCAGCCATCAGGACAGAATACACCCAAATAGGAGACCTTCCTGCCATAACAAACAAGCCACTCAACTGTCTCTGCCTCAGTTACTAGCTTAGAAATGAAATGGCTGTGAAGACTCTTGAATGTTCTCTAGAGCTACAACATACCTGGGACACTACTTGACCTTATTTGCTGTCTAGCTCATACTATTAATTCTCAAAGCTGATCTTAATTATCTTTTTCTTGGGGAGGATTTGACGGTTTTGCTTGTTTTTGTATGTGTGTACATGCAGTGCCCTCAGAGTCAGAAGAGGAGTCAGATTCCTTGGAACTGGAGTTAAAGATGATTGTGAGCCACCATGTAGGTGCTGGGAACCAAACTCAGGTCCTCTGCAAGAGCAGTAAGTGCTCTTAATTGCTAAACCATCTCTCCAGCCTCCAACTTCTCTTTTCATAAATTCTCAGGAATGGGTGAGCACTTGAATTCTGTCTTCTCCACTAGCCTGTAAACTTGCTACTGAGTATAGTCTGGCTTGCTACCTAATTTATCTTCAGTATCAAACATTGTATGTATTCACAAAATTCAAAATTTAATTAGGAATGGATATCTCCACAAACCTAAAAGTTTAGGACTTTTAAGATATATAATTACCTCTTAATTGTCATCCAATTATCATAGCTCCTAATTTTTTTTCTATTGACTAATAAAAGAATACATGTGATAATCTACTTCTAAATGTGGCTCCACATTATTTATAATACTAGAGCTAGTTAAACTAAAGATATATAAACAAAAGGTAAATTCACACCCAAAAGCTCTCGCATCAAGATGGAGGTCCCAGGAAGTTACTGAAGTAGCAATTTCAGAAAGGCAAAGTTATCAGGAAGTTAGGGAAAAGTAACAAAGAACACAAGTGGGCCAGAGCTCCAGCTTCCCAGATGAGAGCTCTAGCTGTGCACACTGGCCAAGCTGAGGGAAGGCAAAAGAGAACCAGCTCCAAAGTTATCTATGACCTCCACATCATGAATGTACATGCCCTCAAAAGCGTGTGCGCACACACACATACACACACAGTAATAAAACATTTTCCTAAAGGCAGTACTGAATGGGACAAAGAGACAAATTAGAGCAAAGTTTTAGCCGTGTTCAAGGGAAGTGGACACAGAAGAGGTGGGATTCTGTCTGCCTGAAGAAAGCAGAAAAATGGAAGCTTACAAACAAAAGGGAAGAAGTGACTGCTGAAGTTATATTGTGAGTCTAAAATGAACTCTTTCCTAAATATTTCCTTTTCTGTTTAAAATTTTTTATTTCTGTTTCTTGTGACAGGATCTTACTTCTTTAGCTCGGGATGTCCTGGCGCTCATTAAGTAGCCAGGTTAGACTCAAACCCATGACCCTCCTGCTTTAATATCTCGAATGTCCAGATTACAGGTATGAGTACTTGACCAACCCCTTTGCAGAGAAGCAGGTCTCTTGATTATGATATAAAACACTAGCACGTTCCCTGGACCTAGAATCCTAGGTGTGTGGTAACAGCAGAGAGCAGGAAAGAGGAGTGAATGTGTACTGTGGCACATGTGTGGAGGTCAGAGGACAGCTTGGCTGAGTTAATGCTCTCCTACAATTCCATGGGCTCCAGGGACTGAGGCCATGTCATAAGGCTTCCACAGCAACCACCCTTACTCTCTGAGGCATCATGCTGATCCAGATCCTAGTGATTACTGAGCTTTATCCAGTTCTAATGCTCATGAGGCTGTTCCACGTAACAGCTCCCTAAGATTCTCTATTAATTCAGAAGAATTTTAAAACCTTAGTACAAGCTCATCAATCAGTGTATATATATTTTTCTAGTCTTTACAAAACAAGACAGTTATGGTTAGATATGAAGTTATCCCCCAGAAGATCATATACTGAAGGCCTGGTCTGTAGCTTGTAGATATGAAAACTGGCCTGGGAGGCAGTGCAAGCTATGTGAAGTGGGTCCCATGCAGATGAAGTGGGTCTCTGAGGTGTACCTTTGAAAGGTATCTTGTTCTGCCTTTTCCCTACATGAGATGAGTAGCTAGCTCCCTTTGTCATACTCAGCTTCTGGAAGGATGACCTATCTAACCTTAGGCCCATAGCCATGGAACTAGCTAACAATGAAAACCTCAGACAGAAACTATAAACCAAGATAACCCTTGTGTTAGGTGCACTCCACTACCCAGCCAGGGATGTGCCACAGTTAGGAAGAAGCTGCTGGAAGTGGCCTAAGAAAGTGCTCTACTAGCCGGGTGTGGTGGCACACGCCTTTAATCCCAGCACTCGGGAGGCAGAGACAGGCGGATTTCCGAGTTCAAGGCCAGCCTGGTCTACAAAGTGAGTTCCAGGACAGCCAGGGTTATACAGAGAAACCCTGTCTCGAAAGAAAAACAAACAAACAAACAAACAAACAAACAAAAAAAGAGAGTGCTCTACTACAGAGCTAATCCTTAACATCATGAGGAACATGACCTCAAACTTACTTCAAGGACTCATTTTAGAAGACGCCCAAATTCAGCTCTCTCCTACTGAAGCAAACATTCTAGGTGACACAAGCTTCAATTTTCCTTCCCAACAATCTTGTAAGCCTTTCAGGGTATAGTGGAATTAAAAATTAACAGATGAATATTGAAAGCCTACAAGAAAGCATGAGCTCAGAGTAACTTTGATAGCCTAACTGAAGGAGGAAAGAGAAAGGATAAGACCCACCAATCAGGGACGGAATCACAAAGGACTTGGTCTCACCTTTCACTTCGTCAAATTCTCCTTCTTTCCCAAAATTTGCTTAGAATGACAAAAGTAAAGAATGATAATACAGAACAACAGTTCTGAATGAACAAGAGTTACTACTTGGGGAGCACTGAGATAACTTAGCTACTAAAGGCACTCCACTCTTAGACCTGCTGACCTGAGTTTGACCCCAGAACCCACACAGTGGAAAGAAAGAACTGAGTCCTGCAAACTCCTCCTCTGACCTCACACATACACTGAGACACACACACAGACACACACACAGACACACACACAGACACACACACAGACACACACACACACACACACACACACACCCCAACTTGAACAGCTGGTTAAGATTTCCTATTAGGGTCAAGTAACTTTGTCTTCAATTAATTGGTCCACACAGCCACAGGAAAGGGGAAAAGGGAAAACAAAACAAAAAAACAAAAAAGCCCAAACCTAGTCACAACTCATATTAGCCTTAAGGGTGACAGGATCATTACCATGTCACAAGCTACTATCACTAAAAGGATTTTTAGTTAAATTTTTAGTTTCATGAGGAAACTAAAACACAGGAAGATTAAGACATGCCTAAGGTCACAACTGGTCATTGGTGAGACAGGGTTTCTCTGTGTAGTCCTGGTTATCCTGGAACTTGCTCTGTAGACTAGGCTGGCCTCAAACTCACAGAGATTTACCTGCTTCTGCTTCCCAAGAGTTGAGATTATGAGTGCACCACCACCACCTAGCTATGTAAACTGGTTTTTAAACATTATTAAAAATTATTAGTACTATTATTCATACTTTCTCCAAAACTTTATTATTTTCAGAAGAGTCTTAGAATTTATCAGAGCCAACTATTATTCTCAAATAAAACGGGCAGACACAGTAAGACTATGGCACTGACAGTGAAGGCAGAAGAGGACTTACTTCTGGGTCTGCTAGGCGCTGTGACAGACCTACAACAAACACAAGGTTTTTTTGTACAACACGTACACTAGCCAAATGTTTTCGATTTTCTGAGATTTTCTGTTTTCTCTCATTTTGTTTCTGTTTTTTCTCATTCTTTATCCTTTGCAATTCTTCCTGGGAAAGTGGTTTGTAAACTGCTGGGTCTTCTGGATATGGCTATAAATAAAACAAACAAGATAAAAGTCAACATTAAATAAATAGAAAACTGAATAAATGATAAATATCCAATTCTGAATAGCAGGTGTGTGATTGTTAGTTTCCCTTCTTCCGACAGTTTCAACTGCTTCAAACTATATTTTTATTTAATAAAACTTAAAAGTTCTAAAGCTTATTTTTTAAAGCTTAACAGAGACCACATTTCACACAAATGTCTCAACAACAAAACCAACTACTCAATCTTGGTATTCTCATAACACCTTGCACAGTTCTTTGATAATTATATTACTAAGATGCTATATAAAAAGGCAAACAAAGTAATTCTTTCAACAAAATATGGATTTTTTTATATTATAATCAACAAATATTTAAGGACATCCTACTATATGCTAAAATATTCATTTATATACTTGTTTGTATGTACAGGTATGTGTTCATGTGTGGAAGCATTTCTTTGGGGCAGAGTTTTTCAGTGAATCTGAAGCTCTCCAGTGGCTATCCTAGCAGGCCAGCAAGCTCTAGGATCCTTGCCTAACTCTCAGGTGCAGGGTCATAGAAACATTCCAGTCTTTTACATGGATGCTAAGGATCCAACTCTGGTCCTCAGGAATGCACAGTAGGTACTTGACCTACTAAACCACATCTTCAAGCCCATATCCTTTTTGGCCCTGTTTTTTGTTTTTAAATATATTCCTAGTCTAACAGGAAGAAACACAGAACATAAATATTTAGACTCTGGCTCAAGAGTTCAAATTTAGTTCTATTATTATCTAGTCATAAGCCCTTAAACAACTCAGTCCCTAAACCTCACTATTCTCATGTATAAATTACAAATAATCCTAATAATTGATGTAAAGATTAAATAATACTCATAAAACAATTATCATTGTACCCTCAAAAAAAAAATGAGCAATCTCTATGTTTTTGTCTTTTTCTTCTCACAAAGTATTTTCCTTCTTACAGCTAATATCAGAGTCACTGAGGGAACAAGAATATGGAATCAGAGTGCCAGGCTTTCAATTCCAGCCAACCCGCTCTAAAACCTTATGACCATTCTGACCTAGCCTTCTCATTTGTAAAATGAGAATCACATTTAGTCAGAGGGTTTCTGTGGAAGTAAAAGTTAAAATATGCCCCACACAAGTAAGTACTAAAGAATCAGTTATCAGTACTACTAATAATGCAATAAATGAAAGGCAGTTACTTAAAATGAAGTAAAGATCCCAGGGGTGATGTGATGATTAATTTTTCAATGCCAATCTGATACACCTCTGGGCATGCCTCTAACAGTGTTTCCAGAAGGGACTGAGAAGGGAAGGCCTATCCTAATGTGGATAGCGCCGTCCCATGGACTGGGGTGCACAACTAAATAAAAAAGGGTAAAGGTCAACTGAGTGCCAGAATGCCCCTCTCTGCTTCCTAACCCTGGTAAACACCTCTCTTATTTAGTACTAGAAAACTGAAGCACAGTCACCCCACACATGACTACAGACCATGGTTTTCTAGTTCCATATGATCACATCCAAACTCATTAGCTCTCAATCATTTCAATCAGTAAGCTTCAAGATTGTGTCTATCTCCTTAGTCAGAGAGATTTTATGACTTTATAGATGTCAAATAGCTAGTTAACACAACAAAGGCAACATCTGGCCTTGGCTCTCAATCCACTACCTTTAAAGATCACACGATGTTTGCTTTAAAACCATTCACTCATACTCACAGGGAAAAAATTATACAGTTCATACTGGATAGTACAAACCTATGAAGCAGAATAAAGTGGGTTTGAAGCACTTACCTTTCTACATGCAGGACAAAGCCCATTCTCATCAGTGCGAATTCGATGCCAACAAAATCGGCATATCTGGTAGCCACAGGTGCAAGGGAAAAAGTTAATATCATCTATTTCCAAGGGCTCCATGCAAAGAGGGCATTCCACAGGGTCTTCCTTTGCATCAGGACTGCGAGACATCTTCACGTTTATACGACAGCAGCAAAAGTTTATAATAATTTAAGGGAGAAGGTAATTCAGCACTGAGAGCTAAAATAAACTCTCAAGACCTGCAAGAAAAGAAATTTAAAAACATACCATTCACTACAGGAAAAATACTAACTTTTTGCTAAAATCATGGATAGATTTCAGAAATTTTTTACATATCAAGAAAAAAAGAACCGGCATTATTAAGTTTCAGATGCAAGAGAGATGTAAAAGAATTCCTGTTCTGTTCTTTTTCCAGCTAAGACATTTAATGCTGATCTAAATCCTGTTTATAACACATTTTAGGAAAAATAAGTAAAATAAGATGCAGCTTCAGCTTTAAAATAACCTTGAGATGAATGGAATGGCTCTGGAGGTAAGAGAGAGCCTGCTGACCTGAGCGCAGTCCCCAGAGCACACCAGGGGAAAGACAACTCCATAAGGTTTTCCTTTGACCTCTACACACACACCATGACACGTGCATGCCCGTATACTCATGCTCTTTCATAATAATAATAAAAAGTTTAAAACCACGCAGACTGAACTATCTTTCATTTAAAAGCTAATACTGCCACCTATGTAAAGGAACATAACAACTATGATATGCCAAAATGTTTCACAATTTACAAAGGGAACCAATAAAAATGGGATTTAATCACAGTTACATACTAATATCATCTGGTATTGGCAGAAAAATAGTTTGAAACTAAACAAGCACAGCATAACTGTTTACAACCATGTAATACTATGCAAGTAAAAAGAAACTGCTAAGCAAATAGATTTATAAAACATTCCTATAGTAAGTGCTACAAAAAGCCTGTAAGAAATCAGACAGAGAACAAATGGATCTTTCTATTCAAATCATGCTTTGTGAAATATGAATTCTTTTTAAGTTATGGAACCATAGTTAACAATTCCATGCTAAAAGTATGTTGAAATCACTATTTGCAGGTCAAACTGGAAAAGCTATAAACTAATCTACATATTGATGTAATTCCTTATCAAAATCACATCATAATGGTTTAAAAACAACACACATAATATGACAAAGTACTTCTAAAGGTTACGCTGAAGAGTACTTGAGAATTAACTGTCATTTTTGAGGGAAAATATGATGATTAGCCTTACCAGATACTCATCTGTCTTGGATCAAGCTATAATTTCTTACTATAACTTCTTACTATACAAAAGTACAGAAAACATTAAAGAAACTAAAAACTAAGAAAATAGGCCCATGGGCCGGGCGTGGTGGCGCATGCCTTTAATCCCAGCATTTGGGAGGCAGAGGCAGGCGGATTTCTGAGTTCGAGGCCAGCCTGGTCTACAAAGTGAGTTCCAGGACAGCCAGAGCTATACGGAGAAACCCTGTCTCGAAAAACCAAAAAAAAAAAAAGAAAATAGGCCCATGGATAAATAGTAAAATTTTAATTTCTAACAGAAATCATACTACTAATCGATACAGATAGGATGAATCATTTTATAAATAGTAAGAAACACTGGTACATTTATAACTTACACTATAATAAAATAAACTTCTGTGCAGTAGTGGCACAAGTCTTTATCCCAGCACTCAGGTCTCAGAGTTCGAGGCTAGTCTTGTCTACACAGAGAGTTTCAAGGACAGCCAGGACAACATAGAGAAACTACATAAAGAAACATGTCTAGAAAAGCCAAAATAAATAAATAAAATAAAGTAATACTCAAAGCTGACTGGACACTTATCTGGTATAGTAAACTATTAAAAAGTTAGAAATACAAATAGGTCAGTTTTTTCCCCCAACTTAAGCCCAGTTCATCCAAAATGAGATCCCATAAAAAGATACAGTTAAAACAAGAAAAAAGAAAGAAAAAAAAAAAGATACAGTTGACTTACTAACATGAACAAAATTAAAGACAAGTAACCTAGGTTAGGTTCATAGCACCCACATAATAGCTCTTAAACATCCATAACTCCAGTTCCAGAGGCTCCAATACCTTCTTCTGGCTTTGAGGGCACCAAGCACACATAAAATCTTTAAAAGTAGACAGACAGACAGACAGACAGACAGACAGAAAGAAAGACAGCAAGTGGATAAAAGCCTTATACTGCCTATGAAAGAAGCTCTTCTACATAAATACTTACATATACCAAACATTATATTATGTTCAGCAATCATTGTATCAGAGCACAATACTGCCAACATAGCATCCACCAAAGGGGAGCTGATTACTAGGTAGTTAGATGAAGCAATAAAGCTGGGAATGCTTACAATCACAGCATGGGTAAGCAGAGGCAGGATGATACAGGAATGCTGCTATAGGGCTATAGTGTGAAAACCTGGCTTTTAAAAAACAAAGAAAGAAAGACAGCAATTTAGTAAGTTTGTTTAAGCTGACTTAGAGATCTATTCTTTATTAAGGCTTTAAAAAGAACAAGCTGGAGAATTACTATCCAACTCTTTCTCTATATAATAAACCCTGTATATATAAACTTGGCTTGAATTAAAAGACTGCATCTATTTATATTGCACTACAGACACATACTGCAAATTACAGCTTTCTAGAACTATGTATGAAGGAATGAAAATCCTAAAGAAGTGAGTCACAAGAAATGCATGCAAATAGTATGTGTTATTTATTCATAGGGTCAGAGATAGTTTGCTTCCTCTTTAAGTGGTCTTCTATTTTTGAACTTGTAGAAATGAATACATGCTTTTCTAATAGGAAAAACATTAAAACTTTATAACTAAAAAACAAAAAAGAATAAAATGATTGATGAGACCAAAACCAAACCAAACCAAACCAAACCAAAAAAGCAAATGTATAATTGACAATCAACAAGTCCCTATTAATGTCCTCTCAGAAGGCAGCTAGGAGTTTAAGAAATTAAAGGCTGAGCTAGATGAAAGTATTATTAAGATAAAATCAAATCTGCACAGAATTAAAGCAAAGACTAATAAGTGTAGTACTAATTAGCTTTCTACCACAATTCTGCAAGTTAAAAGAGAAAGCTGCTTGTATCAGTTATTTTCAATTCAGAAAAAAATAACAAGTGGATTCCAGAGAAACAACATAAAAGAAGGGCATACCTGTTTAAAAGTCTGTAAGGATGGAACCAACCCTATACTTGAAAGAACTGTGTCCAGGTAATGATAATTTTTCCTTTAGTTAGCATGGACTTAGAGTCCATAAGTATTGTTGCTTATATCAATTTACAGTTTATCAGTAGCGAAGAACAAAATGGAAAATATTGATTCAAGAAGAAACACTAAATATGACGCATGCTTGTGGCCACAAAGACTTGAGAACCTGAAGCCCAGAGGATTTTCTGAGACCAAGAGGTCAAGAGAAGCAACTAGTGAGGCATGGGGTGGTGATGAGAACCCACACCATGATATGCTGGCAACACCCATAGGCCTTCAAAAGGCTAAAGCAGGAGGGCTGCACTGAGTTCCAGGACAGCCAGGCTACATACAAGGATCAAACTGTCTCACATCAGGGTATCGATAACTCTAGCCTGAACCTCCAAGCAGTTTTTGTTTTAAACCATGCTTAACACAGTTAAATTCAACCTCTTTCTTCATCCAAATCTCTCACCAACCCCTCAGTTTCAACTCTTAAATTCTGACCACAGAGTATGCTGCCAATCAAGCGTTTTTCTTTTTAGTAAGCGATTACTGTAGATCCATCCATCTCTTTTTTTTTTTTGGTATCAAAATATTATTTCTGACCAGGCATGGTGGCGCACGTCTTTAATCCCAGCATTCGGGAGACAGAGGCAGGCGGATTTCTGAGTTCAAGGCCAGTCTGGTCTACAAAGTGAGTTCCAGGACAGCCAGGGCTACACAGAGAAACCCTGTCTTAAAAAAAAAAAAAAAAAAAAAAAAAAAAAAAAAAAATCTTTTTTTCTTTTTTTATTAGATATTTTCTTTATTTACATTTCAAATGTTATCTCCTGTCCTGGTTTCCCCTCCGAAAAACCCCCTATCCCATCCTCCCTCCCCTGCTCACCAACTCACCCACTCCTGTTTTCCTGTCCTAGAATTCCCCTATACTGGGGCATCGAGCCTTTTCAGGACCTCTTCTCCCATTCATGTCCAACAAGGCCGTCCTCTACAATATATGCAGCTGGAGCCATGGGTCCCTCCATGTGTACTCTTTAGTTGGTGATTTAGTCTTATGATTGACATCCTGCCTCCACTTCAGTGACATGAAAGTGAACACTGTTTCATAGGAAAGTCTACCTTTTCAACTGTTTTGGCTGAGTGAAGCACAGGAAGGGGGAATAAAGAAATGTAACCTTGAGACAGAATTCATAAACAGCAAAAATAAGTTATCTACTTGTGATTTTTAATATAGATCTGAAAATAGATCTTTAAAATTTCGTAAGCAAACACACAGAATCAAGTTCATATATGGAAATTTGATGGAATGTTCAGTTTTATTAGACTTCTTACTGTTAAGCAGTCATTCAGGATAAAATTAAATAATAAAATATTTAAGAGGCCTAAAACACAGAAAAGCTATTAATCCTTTAAAAATAAGGAAAATGTTTTTATTTTTCTCATCTTTCTATTGTGACTCAGTAAAATCTAGAATTTTAAGTTTTATAGCATTAAACTAAAAATTGTAAGATTAGAGAGATGGCTCAGTGGTTAAGAGCACACTGGCTGCTCTTCTAGTGGACCAGAGTTCAATTTCCAGCACTCACATGACAGTTCACAACTCTTTGTAACTCCAGTTCCAGACACACATGCAGGCAATATGTCAAAGTACAAAATAAAAACAAATTATAAAACCTTCTGTTCTATGCAGGACTAATTCATTGCAGTACCAATAGATGTGGCTCAAGTGAGCAAGAACCATGGGGATGAGCTAGTATGTGGGGGGGAGAGAGGTGAGAAAGAGAAGTAGAATGGTTTGTGTACTATGAAGGGAGGTAGAAGTGGAGATGTGAGGGTGGAGAGGAACACCCTGTGAGTAGCCTGAGCTGAGGCCATGGTGATGTTCTGGTCCATGCTGCTGCCAATGGTCATGTCTGAGTCTGGGGCCCTGCAGCAGCAGAGGTCTACTACCACCAAAGACCAAGAGTATGTCCCTGGTTGGGCCACCATCTAGGACAATGTTATGTCCAAGGACTGTGCAGAGCTGGGCTCATCCCAAACCTAGGCAGTGCAGGAGAACTGGCCTTGGTGGCATGGATATGGAAGAGCTGGCTCTGCCCCTCAAAAGCTATAGTATTCAGGAGGGATGGCCCCACCCTGCATCTGTGTAGGCCCAGAAGAAATTGACCACTACACTACTCAGCAAAGTAGGCCCACACTTCACCTCATGAGCTCCACGCCCCTCAATTGGCATCGTGGGAGAGCTGGCCCTAAGAGGATGAGAGAGGATGAGCTAGCCCTGCTCTTCCCTGGCCTCTCAATAGCATAGGAGTGGGAGAGCTGACCCTTGTGGCACAGGCCCAAGAGAGCTGACCAGTTGACCAACTCAGCTACCATCCAGACCTAGATCCAGGGCTTTAAGTTACCTCACCCCAACATCTATTTACCCCATCTATGAATAACTGGGGGCCAGTCCTGCAAAACTGAAGTTGCAGGCAATGACACAGGTCAATGAGAACCCAGTACTGACAGTGTAGCAGAAGCCAGAGGCCTCAAACCAAACCAATGACTCAGTTCAATGAACAGTTGTAAATAAACTGGGCAAAAGGGTATACTGTGTAACTCACTACAGCTTCCATGACAAGATTTTTGTATGTTTTTGTTTGTTTGTTTGTTTTCTTTTGGAGGGAGTTTGCAAGAGTGGTGGGAGGATATGGAGGGATAAGGAGAGTGGAATTGGGGTGCCTGGTGTAAAATTCATGAAGAATAAAGTGGGGGGAAAAAAAGTTGTTTACCAAATTTATAATTCACATACAAAGTCTCAAAGTCTCAGAAGAGTCTCAGAGTGTTTCCAACAGTATCTAGGTATAGACATACATATTGATGCTTGAGGTACTCCTGAGGTGAAGGCAGAAGAATTGTTGAAAGAATAAGGCCTACCTGGGCTACAATATCTGAATGTCTCAAACATCAAAAGAAACCTTTTCTCTAAACATAATAGCCAGGAGTTGTGTACACTCCTATAATGCCAGCACCTGAGAGGTAGAGACCAGGCCAGGCTATACACAGCAATATAGTGTCAAAATCAAAACCCTAAGGCTATTACACAGAAGTTCAGGATTTGCCTAACATACCCAAGACCCTGGGTTTTACTCCAGCATAACACAGTAAATTAAAGCAAAGCAAAACACAACAAAAACTAACCAAACAAACAGAAAAATAAGGGCTACTTATACCAAAAAAATAGATGGATTCTAACTATGAGACACATTTGTCTATCAACAACCATCCCCAAACAAAAGAAGTGAGGAGAATGCTGTAATTCATGGCAATGCAAACCTATTCAACCAGCTCAAATGTATAAAGGAACAGTCAATACATGGCTTTTAATATTTTTTAAAGTACCACCACTGAGAAACAGCATCCAACTGATTGGCTCACAGACTTCTGTACTATAGCTCTAGGAGATCCATTACTCTTCTCTGGTCTCCATGAGTAGCCATACACATGTTCACATACACACAAATATAAATCTTTTTGCCAGTCTTTGTGACATGTGCCTTTAATCTCAGTACTTGGGAAGGAAAGTGCCATCCTGATCTACATAAGAGTTTCAAACCTACACACAAAACTAGATCTAAAAACAAAAAACAAAAGCAAAACAAAAAACCAACCAAACAAACAAACAAAAAAAACAAAAAACAAAAAAAGGAAGAGGTGGGGAAGAGGAGGAAAAAAAAAAAAGTTGGGTGGCACATGACTTTAATCCTAGCACTCAGTAGGCAGAGTCAGGCAGATATCTGAGTTCAAGGCTTTCCTGGACATCAGAGTGAGTTCCAATACAGCCCAGGATACCTAGAGAAAACAAATGGAAGGGTGGAGGGAAGGAAGTCGGAGGGAAGGAGGGTGGAGAAGCAAATTCCACGAAAAGCTCAATGTAGAAGCATACACTTGTATTCCTAGCATTCAGGACACTAAGGTAGAATTACTAAGATTTCAAAACCAATCTAGGCTAAATAGCAAGATCTTGTCTCACATAAACAAAAAATTTTCACAAACTTGGAAGAAATTTGATGATTAGACAAGCATCAAGAAATTATAGTATTACTTACCTAATAAATACAATAAAAACAAGACCCTTCTGAATTCTACATGGTTCAAATATCAGGTACCATTATATCCCAAAATATTCATAAATACTAGTTGAAGATTTTCAAAATGTTAATGTTGGAGTCTCAATGTCTTAGTTAGGGTTTTACTTCTGTGAACAGGCACCATGACCAAGGCAACTCTTACAAGGATGACATTTAATTGGGGCTGGCTTACAGGTTCAGAGATTCAGTCCATTATTATCAAGGCAGGAGCATGACAGTGTCCAGACAGACATGATGTGGGAGGAGCTGAGAATTCCACCTCTTGTTCTGAAGGCAGCCTACAGAAAACTGGCTTCCAGGCTGCTAGGAGAAGGGTATTAAGGCCCACATCCACAGTGACACACCTACTCTAACAAGGCCACATCTCCTAATACTGCCTGGGCCCAAGCATATATAAACCATCACTCTCAGTAAACATCTAAATAACCATACTACTCATATAAAACTACAAATAACACTAAATTTAGAACTGGGTGAAGTTTCATATGTTAAAGAAGCAGAACAATTTGTCAAAATGAAGCCCAGTATTTTGTAGAAAAAAATAAACTAGTAAAATATAGAAAAACTAAGGCCTAGTATATGGGGTGGTTGGTAGAGTGCGTGCTTATAAATAACATATGAGGCCTTGTGTTCAATTTCCAGCACTACATTGACCGGGTATAGTGAGTGCCCTGTCTGTAATCCCAGCATTCAGGAGATGTGGACAGGAAGATCACAAGTTCTCAGAAGCTCATCCTCAGCTGCACTGGGATTTCAAGGATGGCTTGGGAGATCTTGACTCAAAATACCACAGCTAAAAAATTTTGGTGGTACAAAGAAAAGTAAAATTGAAAATGAAATATAAACAGTGAGAAATGAGAGTTCAGAAAAATGAAGGTCTGGAAAACAAGTTTTAACAAAAAAAGTTAAAAAGTGGTGAGTTTGAAATAATAAAGAAAACAGTTTACATGACAAGAGTGGAGAGAAATGGGAAGACAAGAATGAAGAGCAAATACCTGAAGTGAACAATGAAAATTAAGCTGATATTTAGTTACTTACAAGTATTTATGATACTTGTAATACTTTTACTACTACTAACAAACTATTAGTAAATTAATAAAGTAATATTAGTACTAATATTAATACTATTACATCTGTAAAATAATTATAATCTTTCCATGTTAAAAACCATTATATTTCATTACATTACTATAAAACTACAGTGTACTAATAAAGATAATTAAAAATTAGTGCTATAAACAGTTACAATAAAAAGCTTTAGATAGGCGGGTGTTCGTGGCGCATGCCTTTAATGGGATGCACTCAGGAGGCAGAGGCAGGCAAATCTCTGAGTTGAAGACCAGCTTGGTCTACAGAACTAGTTCCAGGACAATTAGAGCTATACAGAGAAGCCCTGTCTTGAAAAGTCAAAAACCAAAACAAAACAAAACAAGCTTTAAATAGCTGTAAACTATGCTACTACACTTAAAAAATAAGAAATAAAAATATAAATATTAAGAAGAAATAACTTAAAACTTTCATAGTGACTATAACATTAGTACTATTATCTCACCAATGTTCCAAGATTAGGTAAATTATGTAAATTGTTGGTAAGACCCACCATACCTCTAGGAGCATTAGTGAACAAAATGTGGGGGATGGAACAGAGAGATGATCAGCAGTTAAGAGTGCAGGATGGGCCGGGCGTGGTGGCGCACGCCTTTAATCCCAGCACTCGGAAGGCAGAGGCAGGTGGATTTCTGAGTTCGAGGCCAGCCTGGTCTACAAAGTGAGTTCCAGGACAGCCAGGGCTATACAGAGAAACCCTGTCTCGAAAAACCAAAAAAAAAAAAAAAAAAAAAAAAAAGAGTGCAGGATGCTCTTGCAAAGGACTCATGTTTCTTTCCCAGAATGCATGCAAGTTGGGTAGCTCAAAACTACCTGTAACTCCAGTTTGAGGATAATGCCCTCTTCTAGACTCTGATAATGCTCACATTAACAAAGACCATGACACAGACATATATAATTAGAAAAATAAAAATAAATCTATAAAAAAAAAAATCACACTTCAACAGAGCAGTATATAAAAATATATTAGCTAAGCACAGATCCACATTCATGAGAATCAGTTTCCCTGATGTTTCTAATAACCCAGATGACAACCCTATTAAGAAAACTTGCTCTAGTTAGAAAATTAGATTTATAAGATTATGTTCCTTAAAAGGCTAAAATCTTATTATATTGAACAATCATAAGCATGCTGTACTTTGTACTTAGCAGTTAAAATGACAGAAGTGGAAGAGGGACAAGAACAGGGAAGCAGAAGAAAATAAAGCTAGAGGAAACTAGACAGTCAATCCAATACTAAAATCCTAATAAAGAAACTTAACAGATTTAAACTAGTCTAAGCACAGGACTAGCAAAATCAAATCTGATCACATTATAGGACTCTCAGAAGTGCAAGGGTTTTCTTAAGTCAAAATTATGCGTAACCTCAATAGATCATAATAAATTGTATCTATCTCAAGAAATACCCAGACTTAACTTTCATGCATGTAACTTCATCAGTGGTAGACACAGATAGGCAGGTCCCAGAGGCTCCTTAGTCAGCTGGTGTAGTGGAAATAAAGAAGCTGAGATTGAGTCAGGGTACCAGTGTCAAGGGAATAGGATGGAGAATAATAAAGAAACACACCTAACATTCTCCTCTGGCTATCACATGTCACACATGGGTACATGCACCCTCACACAAACACACACAAAAATTATAAAACTCTTCATAATCCAGGGATAAAAAGATAACTTTTCACAAGGTAGCTGATATGTACTCTAATACAATGTAAAATTACAACAATTACAAATTCTATCATTAACATTATTTCAGAACTATGACCATGGAGAGGAGGAATAGAGAAATTACATTATTACAGATATAACAAATATTTAAAAGTATCAATAAATAGTAAAGAAACTGCATGTTAGTAAATTTAACATTAAAAAGAAAATGCCTAGATACTAGGAAAGTAATTTTCTAAAATGGACAGAGGAAGCTAGACAATAGTGACACACCTTTAATCCCAGCACTCAAGAAGCAGAGACAAGTGGATCTCTGAGTTAGAGGTCAGCATGAGTTCCAGTCAGGGGTACACATAGAAACCCTATCTCCAAAAAAAAAAAAAGAAAGGGAAAAAAGGAAAGGAGGAAGGAAGGGAAGGAAAAGAAAGACAAAACAGTTATCCTCTATATGTTAATGTAATTTAATTTGTTCTAAAATGTCAACTATCAGGGTTGGAGAGAGCTTAAGAGAACTAGGTATTCTTGCAGAGGACTGGAATTCAGTTCCTAGCACCCTACACCAGACACCTTAAAACCACCTGTATCTCCAGTTCCAAGGAATTCAACACCCTTTTCTAGCCTCTGAGGACACCTGCATGCCTATGCACATACATGCGTGCATGTTCATTAAATAAATAATAAATATTTAAAAAAACATATCAAACTTAGACAAGCTCTTCCAAAGAACAGGGGAAGAGGAAACTATTTAGCAAGAACCATCAGATGAGCATAGTAGGTAATATTTCCAATCCAGCAGCACTTAAGAGGCAGAGGTAGGCTTGCTAGTGGTGGTCCAGGCCTTTAATTCCACCACTCTAGAAGCAGATGCCCAGAGGCAGATGCAGAGGCAAAGGCAGAGGCAGAGGCAGAGGCTGGGGAATCACTGAATTAAAGGCCACCCTGGTCTACAAAGTGAGTTCCAATATAGCCAGGGCTACATAGAGAAACCCTATCTTGAAAAACAAAACAAAAAAACAAAAACAAAAACAAAAAGAGGGGAGTTGGGGGCAGATTCAGAAAGATCAGGAGTTCAAAGTCATCCATGTTTTACATAAGACCCCATCTCCAAAACACAAACATATTAAATTTTGAGTAAATTAAAATAAAAAAGAAGGGGCTGGTGAGATGGCTCAGTGGGTAAGAGCACC
>NC_034591.1:54500015-54524286 GCF_900095145.1 Mus pahari
AATAAATAAATAAATAAATAAATAAATAAATAAATAAATAAATAAATATAAAAAAAAATTCCCTCTGTCTGATAAAAATAATAAGTCTATGTACCAAATATTCCCCGTAAAGTCAACAATGTCTACATGAAAAACATTAGGCTAATCCTGTTGCCATTCCAAAAAGCTAGAGAAGCTTAACAGATATTTGGAAATCTTAATTCAATAAAACATAATAATAAAGTTGAAATTTGTTCAACTTTTATTGTTAAGTTTTAACCTGCCATAGGATTGCATTGTGTGTGTGTGTGTGTGTGTGTGTGTGTGTGTGTGTGTGTGTATACATACCCTAACCAATTATGTGTCTTATTGTGGACTTACAAAAGTTACTGCAGACACTCTGTATTTAGGAACACAATCAGAAGCAGACGTTGGATCCCTTAGCACCATATGGATGCTGGTAACTCAACTCAGGTCCTCTATAAGAGCAGCAAGTACTCTTAGCCACTGAACAGTCTCTCCAGTTTCCAACATTAACTATTCTTAATTCTTTCAAATGTAGATTTTAGACTAAATAGTATGTCAGTGATGTTATAAAAATCTAAGGAAGCTACTCCAGCTTGTTTCTTGGGAGCATTTGCTTGGAAAATTATTTTCCAGACCTTTACTCTGAGGTAGTGTCTGTCTTTGACACTGAGGTGCATTTCCTGTATACAGCAAAATCGCTGGGTCCTGTTTATGTATTCAGTCTCTTAGTCTATGTCTTTTTATTGGGGAATTGAGTTCACTGATGTTAAGAGATATTAAGGAATAGTGATTGTTGATGGTATTTTTATGTTTGTGTGACTATCTTCTTTTGGGTTTGTTGAAATAAGATTATTTTCTTGCTTTTTCTAGGGTGTAGTTTCCCTCCTTGTGTTTCTGTTTTCCATTTATTATGCTTTGTAGGGCTGGATTTGTGGAAAGATATTGTGTAAATTTGGTTTTGTCATGGAATATCTTGGTTTCTCCATCTATGGTAATTGAGAGTTTTGCTGGGTAAAGCAGCCTGGGCCGGCATTTGTGTTCTCTTAGGGTCTGTATGAGATCTGCTATGGATAGTCTAGCTATTTTCATAGTCTCTGGTGAGAAGTCTGGTGTAATTCTGATAGGTCTGTCTGCCTTTATATGTTACTTGACCTTTTTTTCCTTACTGCTTTTAATATTGGACTAAGTGTGGGGTTCCTGATGGAGAAGTGGGAGAACGGACTGAAGGAGCTGAGGAGTTTTGTAGTCCCATGGAGGGAGCAACAGTGTCAACAGGCCAGATTCCCCCCTGAGTTCCCAGTGACTGGATCACCAACCAAAGAGTACACACAGAGGGACCCATGGCTCTGGCCACATATGTGGCAGAGGACGGCCTTATTGGACATCAGTAGGAAGAAAGGCCCTTGGGCCTGAGTGTGTTCAATGCCCCAGTGACACAAACTGTAATCCCCAAACTTGGGAGGCAGAAACAACAGGAAGTTTAGAGTAATCCTCAGCTATGCAACCAGTTTGAGGCCAGCCTGGAATACATGAGCCTATCTCAAAACAAGCAAATAGTTGTTTTTTAAAATGATGTCTGTTCTTTATATAGCCAACATTGTGAACAGTCTTAGTGCAGTAAAATAGGTAAAAATGTAATCTAAAAGTATTCCTTGAGTTAAAAAAAAAAAAAAAAAGCAACAACCATAGAAAATCTACTATAATCACTGGATATATAAAACAAATATTATTAATACACACTGGGAAACAAATCCAAAGTATCATTTACAAAGGTATCAAATACAGTGTTAAACATTTAGGGATAAGCTTAACAAGGAATATGAAGCACATCTACAATGTCAGATGTAATAGCAGACATTTATAATGATGCTAGCAAGTAATGTTTGAGGACAATGTTAATAGTTAATACTGACTGTATCCCCATTCTATTTACACAGGCAAATTTCAGGTTCTTTGAGATTTCAACCTTATTAGCCATAATCTAAGCAACGCTATTCAAATTACAATAGTATTCTATCTACTCTATGATGTCATGAGTTTCTCATCACACTGAGTCAACTTTCATTAGTCAACAGCCTATAATGTAAAATCTTCAAAAAAAATAAAAATCTAAACACCACAGGAAAAAAACAAGGTGGAATTTTAAGAATGAGGAAAGGGGAAAGGAGAAAAATGTTGGTGCTTTAACTAAATTATGCAACACTTTTATACACTTTCTCGTCAAGATTTAAAGGCAACTGTTAACTCAGACAAACAAAATACAGATCTAGAAGCAGTTAGAAAAGCTTGCTGCTCTTGAAAAGGACCTGAGTTCAGTTCTCAGCACCCAAATGGATGCTTCCAACTGCCTATAACTCCAGCTCCAGAGGATCCAATGCCCTATTCTCTGGTCTCCGCCCAACTGTACTTACATGCAAATACCCACATATACATATGCACAATCAAAAAATAAATCATAGATAGACAAATGGAGGGAGGAATGGATGGATGCACAGATAAGAGATTTCTGGGGCCCCCACAGTCTCATTATTTCAAAGCTAGATTCCTAGTTGGTACACTGAGGAATGATTAGGAGGTGTGGCCTTGTTGGACCAAGTGTCACTTTGGGTGGGCTTTGAGATTTCAAAAGTCCATGCAAGGTCTAGTCTTGTTCTCTCTGGCTTCATTTTGTGAATCAGATGTTTCAACACCATCATGCCTGCCTGCCTGCCTGCCTGCCTGCCTGCCTGCCTGCTGCCATATTCCCTATCACAAGAGTCATAAACTCATCCCCTGAAACTGTAAGCAAGCCCTGAATTAAACTTATTCTGTTTTAAGTTGCCTTGGTCATGGTGTCTTCAAGCAATAGAACAGTAACTAAAAAACTCATGTGTTTCCTACAATTTGGAAGCAATCTATAGACTCTGGACAAAGGAATAAACTTTCCCCACTCTCAAATATGACTAGAAATTTGCCTCAGTTTTCATATATTCCTCCCTTGACTTTAACTTATAGAAGAAAAGTAAAAATGTTCTACTTTTCCTCGTAGCAAATTAATATGGAGTTCACTGTATGTTGCAATACCACCACTTTAAAACCCAATGCCTAGGCTAAGAATCTAGATTAGTAGTAGAGTATCTGCCTCCTATCTGTGAGGCCCTGGGTTTAAATCCTAGCACAGGAGTGGGAAGACTTACTTCTAATATTATATCTATTAGCATCTTAGATACTAAACCTATACAGATTAAGGTAAAAAGCAAAGAGCATATAGGACCACAGCTGAAGTAATTCCACACTTTCAATGGCTCCAATGGAAAGGAAGTATATAAACTTCTAAATGACACTCGGAAAAACACAGAGAGAAATAAGCAGTATCATGGCAATGAAGACAGAAAAGAAATAGATAAGTCTGAAAACTACTTCAGTAGGAGAGACCACATGATGGAGAAAAGGAGAGCAAAAAATCCAGATATACTGCAGATACTTCATTTACTCAAAGACGCCCTCATCCCTAAATGAACACGTACAGGGTTCAGAAGAGCTGACCAAGTATCATTTGAGTCAGACACAGAGAGTATTTTAAAGCTTTGAGAATGAATGACACTGCCTAGATTTTCTGATTCATGTAATTCCCTCCAAATTTTGTCTAAACTAGTTTAGATCATATCTTCTGCCATTTATAAAGAGTCCTTGCTGACACAGCCTCTTCATTGGATCTTTAATATATTCTTTAGAAGTAGTAAGAGTAAAAACATAAAATTGATGATTTTATTTTCCTATCTTAAGTTATTCCATGGATTTATTTTGTACTTGGAAAAAAGTGCATGTGTAGGCATGTTGCCCTTCCACATACAGAAACCAGAGAAGGTCCAGTGTCCTGTTCTATGACTCTCTCTGCCTTACTCACTTAAGACAGAGTTCTCATAGAACCTGGAGCCCAAGTCCCAGTGATCAGCCTGTCTCTGCACTACAAGTGGCTGAGGTCTGAAGAGCACACATGGTCATGCTCAGCTTTTTATGTCTGTGCTGAGGATGTGAACTCAAGTCCACAAGAAATCAGTTTTACCAAAGAATTCATCTCCTGAGCCCCATCATAGTCTTCTGATTCATTGCTCATTTCCATCACTTCTATGACAAAGCTCCAAATATTAGTTTATGAAAATAGTTAAGCATACTTTTTGAAAATGTGTATCTGTCTGCATTTATGTCTTGTGTGAGGGTGTCAGATGTCCTGGAACTGGAATTACAGACAGTTGTAAGCTTCCATGTGGGTACTGGGATCTGAACCTGGGTCCTCTGGAAAGCAGCTAGTGTTCTTAACTGCTGAATCATCTCTCCAGCCCCTGTAAACCTTTTAACTCAAGACCTACAATACTAATTCTAGATATTAGCCAAAAAAATAAAATAAAATTTAAAAATATGATCCACAAAGGGCTTAATATATACAAATGTCCATAGATATCTTTTTTATAAGTCAAAATGGAGGAAAAAAGTCCGCCATGTAAATCAATAAACATCTTTCAAAAGAATATTAAAAAAATCTGCTCAGAAAAAAAAACTGATAATAAACAATGTATGAACAAGTGTGAAATGTATTATGCTCAGTACAAGAAGCCAGTCACAAAATTATCCTATTTACATAAACAGGCAGAACTAAGTTCTGAAGACAGAAGCAGAAGAATCTGGGTGATATTACTGAGCAGGAAGCAGTATGAGGAGCATCCTAGGTGACAGAAATGTTCTAAATCTTGACAGAGGTGTGGGCTATGCAGGTGTACACATCTATCACAACATATTTAACACAAAACTTGTTTCACTGTATGTAAGACCTCAAATTTAAATAAAATTAAGCTACAAAATCTCTATAAGCTTAAGCCTTCTCCATTAGAATTTAGTTGTACAATTTGGCCATGGGGATTTGAAAGAAACCACAGCACTGAGGAGGGAGGATAGTCCTCGGGGACTTACAAGCTCAAGCACTGAGTCAGTCTCCTGCAAAGCTATTCTTCAGCAAAAGTAGGAGAGATGTGGAAACAGTGAAAGGATTCTGGTTGACTAAAAGTCAGTAGGGTTATAAGATGGCTCAAGAGATGAGGCACTGCCTGCCAAGCCTCGTGATAGAGGTTTGATTCCTGAGGACCCTGATGGAGGAGTGGTAGAAGGAAAACCCACTCCTACAAACTAAACTGCCCTCTGGCCTACACATGCACACCATTGCACACTTGCACTATACACATATTAGAAATAAGTGTAAGACATGTTTTTAAAAAGCAAGTATACTTGTCCAAACAATTCAGAGTCCCTCTCAAACTACCTTTTAAGACACTGCTTTCTAATCAAACCTGGGAGTCTACAAATACTGCTAAATTAAACCATTTGGCAAATTATTTATTTTCATAAAAATTGTGAAATGACTAAAAGCAGCATTTTCACAACTAGAACTAAAATTGAAAATAAGTACCAGGAAAGAAATTACGGTGGTAGAATCATTGGGAAAAAAATGATTTTAGGGCATAAACTGATATGTGTGTGTGTGTGTGTGTGTGTGTGTGTGTGTGTCTGTTTGTGTGTGTAGGAAGTTTAATGGTGGGGACTAAACCCAGGCCTTGTGCATGCTAAGCACAAGCTCTACTACTCACCGAGACTGCCAGCCCAAATAAAATGACATTTTGAGAAACAAAAGTATAAAGAAATTAAAGCCTTCAAAATTGCTAACAAGTATTTCTTTCACTTCTCTGATCTTTATACTGCCCTGGGTACAATCTAGGTGCTTCATTTTCTTCTAAACTGTCTAATGTCACTAACCTAGTGTGTGCTAGTTAGTAGTGCCTTGCAGACAGTGTCCCTACGCCTAGCCAAAGGAGACTATACCTATGTAAAACCTCTTCCGTGACCCTCAGTACTAACGTATCATAGAAGAAAATGTCCCATAGCACTGAACCCTTTTAAATTAAACCTATAATATCCAGTTGGTTCTACAAGATATTATAAAGAAAAAACAAATATGTAACTGACAAATTATGAAAACAACTGAAAAAAGTATCTTGAAAAACAAGAATGTAGTTTTTTAGATGTGGTCTTACTATGTAGCCCTTTCTGGCCTGAAACTCATTATTCACAACAGACTGGCCTCAAACTCAGAGATTCACCTGCCTCTGCCTCCTAAGTGCTTGGACTAAATACACACAGCATCATGTCTGGCATAGTTTATTTTCTTTTGGACATGAAAAAAGGTAATTAGCTTGCTACAGAATCAAGTTTTAATGAAGTGATTAGCTTGGAAATTTGAATACAAGCCCTAAAGGTGTCATGAATAGGAAAATAAAAATATTAATTAACCTCTCATTTAGATGTTTCTTATTTTCCGATAAATGAGCTAATGATATCTTCACTTAAAGGGGTATTTTTAAACTCTCACAGTCAAAAGTCATTTTAAAAACAGTGCAGGAGCCAGAGAGATGACTTGCCTTGCAAACCTGGCATCCTGAGTTCAATGCTGAGAACTTACAAGGCAAGTCATCTCTCTGGCTCCTACTTATTGTTTGAGTCCAATGCTGAGAGCCTACATTGAGATAAACGGAGAAAACCAACTCCACAAAGTTGTCCTCTGACCTTCATATGAGTGAGCCACAACACACACAGCCACTCACATAACAACAACAGCAACAACAATAATAATCATGAGAAGGACTACAGAGCTGCTCAGTGGCTAAGGACACACATATTGCCCTTACAGCCTTGAGTTCAGTTCCTAGCACTCATATTAGGCAGCTCACAACCAGCCCAGGAGACCTGACCCTTGCTTTTAAACTCCACAACCACCTGCACTCATGTGCATACCTCCCCTCCCACACACATATATACAAATAATTTAAAATAAGAATAAAAATTTTAAAATAGCAATAATGAAAAGGAGAGCTCTACTAATGTTCTTGGCTAAATAAAAATAAATAAAAACTAATACACTGAACAAAAATCTTTTTTTAGTCACTTCCCAGAAAAATATATTACTAACCTGGCATAGAATTAAAAAGCAATTTTCTAAACTGTCTCAATCAAAGATAGATTTAAGCAGTGTGTGAAACTGAAGATAAAAATAGCCTATTGTTCTGTTTAGACTCTAGAAGGACATAAGACAAAAGAACAATGTCTTCTGTTCTAAGAGTAGGATAGTAATACTCTTCAAGGCTTTCCTTCCAAGAACACTTTATTTCATTATGCTAATAACCAATCATAATTATTTAAACTGGTTCTGACTCAACACAGTGCATAGCACAGAAGGCTGCATTATTAATAAACACTCTGGTTATGAGCTAACAGTTTTGAGTACCTGCCTAATAAGCCCAAGAACGATAGATAGATCTAAAAATAAAGAATGGGGGGAAGCTTAATGTTGCTATACTGACCAATAAATGAGTTTAAAGTAACTTTGAAAAAAGATCATCTGTTCATCAAGTCCATTTTGGAGGTGAGAGAAGAGAGAAAAAAAAACAGTTGAAAAAGATCTCAGTGGGGGACATGTATCAAAACAAAGCAAAAGTCAGTGGAGAAAGGTTTTCTTAAACAATAGACTGCCATCAATCTCTATAGCTATAGAAACCTGAAAGAGATCAACAACTGCAGAGAGAAGAAGTCACCAGGAAACCCACAAATCGGCCATCAGACCAGACAACAAACATAGTAATTAATATACATAACCACACTGCCTCCTCATAATTATAAAGGGTATTAAGTGGCTGCTAAAAAAGCTGCTATAAATGTACCTCTGGTCTCCATTTCATTTCTTAATGTATATAATACAGTATGTGACAAGCAAAAAACACTTATGCTATGGTAACTTTAAAAGTCAATGTTTTAAAAATGCAGCCAGGAGTGGTGGTTCACGTCTGTAGTCTGAGGAGTGTTAAAGCCAGCCTGAGATACACATTCAAAGCATGTCTCAAACAATATAAACAATTACAAACAAAAGACAAAATAAGAAAACAACAAAATGAACTTTTAACAACAGAAGAGTCTTCGACTTCATCACTTTTCATTTCCTTTTTACATTTTCTTACATCTGTTTAATTTCTCAGCCCTACAAAAATATTTCTACTTTTACTAACTGGGTGGTGAAAACAAACACACAAAAACAAGATGCCCTCTGACTTTACATTCTGAATTTCAGAACTCTGGTGGCAACTGGTGTGAAGGCTGCAGTGTACTCTTCCAGACATGCACAGAACTACATGTAAACACACTCGAGAACTCATCTCTGTGTCACTAAAAACCTTAAGAACTGACACATTGTTCTCATTTATATTTAACACACACTGGAGGTTCTACCCTGCTGGATACTCCTACTTCATTCTTTTCTTGGCATAGCATATTCCATTACATGGTCACACAGAATTTTTGTTTTCAAGATTTGTTTGTTTTATGTAAGTACACTGTCACTGTCTTCAGACACACCAGAAGAGGGCATCAGATTCCATTACAGATGATTTTGAGTCACCACGTGGTTGTTGGGAATTGAACTCAGAACCTCTGGAAGAGCAGATCGGGGCACGGGTGGTAGCTGAGCTGGTCAGCATGCTGGCTCTCCCTTAGCTGCACCAGTCACAAAGAATTTAACAAATCCTGTATCCAATCCTCTAACTCATGCCCTTTAACACATATATTTATGTATTTTCTAAAACGTATTTTGCTAAATAAGAAAAACTACTGAAATTATCAAACTTACATGTTTATCTGAGAACACAGAGACAAGAGCTTGATAATTTATATCAGTATGTTATCTTAACATTAAATTACATGTATTTATAATAATCAAATGTTTTTATTAACATGTTTGACTATTTTTATAAATAGATAAGATATACATTCCTCTATAGGCATGCCTGTATTTATTAATACACTAACAAACATATTTGCCAATTTTTTTTAGTCATTATAATTTTTATTTGAGACAGGGTCTAATTATACGGCTCTTGGCCTAAAACTTACTTTGTACCACAGACTAACCTCAAACTCCAAAACTTCCTGTCCGCAATTTCTAGGTGTTGGAGTACAAATATGACTTAACACAACTGATCAACATTTTGAACTTTTATTTCTTTTTTTATAACTTTTTAATGATTCTTTGAGTTTCATATCATGCACCCCAGTCCAACTCATGTCCCTGTCCCCTCATATCTACCCTTCACCCTTGCAACCTCTCTACCCAGAAATAAAAACACAAAAAACAAAAAGACAAAAACAAAAAGCATAGAAAAACATCTCATCTTGGAAGCTGCAGTATACCACAGTGACCCACAGTATATCCCTCTGCCACACATTTTATTTATATATTTACTTATTTATTTATTTATTTTGTATTTTATTTATTTACATTTCAAATGTTACCCCCTTTCCTGGTTTCCCCTCTGAAAACCCCCTATCTCATCCTTCCTTCCCCTGCTTCTATGAAGGTGCTCTCCCACCCACCCACTCCTGCCTCCCTGCGCTAGCATTACCCTACACTGAGCCTTCACAGGACCAAGGGCCTCTCCTCCCATTGATGCCCAACAAGGCCAGCATATGCGACTAGAGCCATGGGTCGCTCCGTGTGTACTCTTTCATTGGTAGTTTAGTCCCTGGGAGCTCTGGGGTGTCTGACTGGTTGATATTGTTATTCTTCCTATGGGGTTACAAACCCCTCCAGCTCCTTCAGTCCTTTCTCTAACTCCTCCATTGGGGACCCCATGCTCAGTCCAATGGCTGGCTGCAAGCATCTGCCTCTGTATTTGTCAGGCTCTAGCAGAGCCTCTCAGGAGACAGCTATATCAGGCCTGTCAGCAAGCACTTGTTGGTATCCACAATAGTGCCTGGGTTTGGTGTCTGTATATGAGATGAATCTCCAAGTGTGCCAATCTCTGGATGGCCTTTCCTTCAGTCTCTGTTCCACACTTTGCCTCTATATTTCCTCTCATGATTATTTTGTTTCCCCTTCTAAGGACTGAAGCAGCCACACTTTAGTCTTCCTTCTTCTTGAGCTTCATGTGGTCTGTGAATTGTATCTTGGTTATTCCAAGCTTTTGGGCTAATATCCACGTATCAATGAGTGCATACCATGTGTGTTCTTTTGTGACTGAGTTACCTCACTCAAGATGATATTTTCTAGATTCATCATTTGCCTAAGTATTTCATGAAATCATTGATTTTAGTAGCTGAATAGTACTCCATTATATAAATGTACCACATTTTCTGTATCCATTCCTCTATTGAGGGACATCTGGGTTCTTTCCAGCTTCTGGTTATTACAAATAAAGCTGCTATGAACATAGTGGAGCATGTGTCCTTGTTATATGTTGGAGCATCTTCTGGGTATATGCCCAGGAATGGTATAGTTGGGTCCTCAGGTAGTACTATGTCTTACTGAGGAACCACCAAACTGATTTCCAAAGTGGTTGTACCAGCTTGCAATCCCACCAGCAATGAAGGAGTGTTCCTCTTTCTCCATATCCTCATCAGCATCTGCTGTCACCTGAGTTTTTGATCTTAGCCACTCTGAATGGTGTGTGGTGGAATCTCAGGGTCATTTTGACTTGTATTTCCCTGATGACTAAGGATGTTGAACATTTCTTTAGGTGCTCTTGGCCATTCGATATTCCTCAGTTGAGAATTCTTTGTTTAGCTCTATATCCCATTTTTAAAATAGGGTTATTTGTTTCTCTGGAGTGTAAATTCTTTAGTTCTTTATCTATATTGGATATTAGCCCTCTATCCAATGTAGGATTAACAATCTTTTTCCCAATCTAATGTTAGTTGTTGTTTTGTCCTATTGACAGTATCCTTTGCCTTATAGAAGTTTTTAATTTTATCAGGCCCATTTGTCTATTGTTGATCTTAAGAGCATAAGCCATTGGTATTCTGTTCAGGAAATTTTCCCCTGTGCTTATGTGTTTGAGGCTCTTTCCTACTTTCTTTTCTACTAGTTTCACTGTATCTGGTTTTATGTGGAGGTCCTTGATCCATTTGGACTTGAGCTTTGTACAAGGAGATAAGAATGGATCGATTTGCATTCTGCTACATGCTGACCTCCAGTTGAACAAGAACCACTTGTTAAAAATGCTATCTTTTTTCCAATGATGGTTTTAGCTCCTTTGTCAAAGATCAAGTGACCAAAAGTGTGTGGGTTCATTTCTGGGTCTTCAATCCTATTCCACTGATCTTCCTGCCTATCTCTGTACCAATACCATACAGTTTTTACCACTACTGCTCTGTAATACAGCTTGATTTCTTGGACGGTGATTCCCCCAGAAGTTCTTTTATTGGTAAAAATAGTTTTCGCTATCCCGGGTTTTTTTGTTGTTGTTGTTGTTGTTGTTGTTATTCCAAATGAATTTGCAAATTGCTCCTTCTAGCTCTATGATAGATATTGCATTGAATCTGTAAATTGCTTTTGGCAAGGTGGCCATTTTTACTATATTAATCCTGCCAATCCATAAATATGGGAGATCTTTCCATCTTCTGAGATCTTCTTCGATTTCTTTCTTCAGAGACTTGAAGTTCTTGTCATGCAGATCTTTTCACTTCCTTAGTTAGAGTCACACCAAGGTATATATTATTTGCGACTATTGTGAAGGGTATTGTTTCCCTAATTTCTTTCTCAGCCTGTTTATCCTTTGAGTAGAGGAAGGCTACTGATTTGTTTGATATTAATATAAAATTAATATCCAGCCACTTTGCTGAAGTTGTTTATCAACTTTAGGAGTTCTCTGGTGCAATTTGGGGGGTCACTTAAGTACATGATCATATCATCTGCAAATAGTGATATTCTGACTTCTTCCTTTCCATTGTATCCCTTTGACCTCCTTTTGATGTCTAATTGTTCTAGCTGGAACTTCAAGTACTATATTGAATAGATAGGGAGAGAATGGGCAGCCTTTTCTAGTCTCTGATTTTAGTGGGATTGCTTCCAGCTTCTCTCCATTTACTTTGATATTGGCTACTGGTTTGCCGTATATTGCTTTTTACTATGTTTAGGTATGGGCTTTGAATTCCTGATCTTTCCAATACGTTTAACATGAAGGGATGCTCAATTTCGTCAAATGTTTTTTTTCAGCATCTAATGAAATGATCATGTGGGTTTTTTCCTTCAAGTTTGTTTATGTAGTGGATAACGTTGATGATTACGTTGATGGATTTCCATATATTGAACCATCCCTGCATCCCTGGGATGAAGCCTACTGGATCTCCATGGATGATTGTTTTGATATGCTCTTGGATTCAGTTTGTGAGAATTTTATTGAGTATTTTTGCACTGATATTCAAAAGGGAAATTGGTCTGAAGTTCTCTTTCTCTGTTGGGTCTTTGTGTGGTTTTGGTATCAGTGTAACAGTGGCTTCATAGAACGAATTGGGTTGTGTTCCTTCTGTTTCTATTTCATGGAATAGCTTGAAGAGTGTTGGTATTAGGTCTTCTTTGAAGGTCTGATACAATTCTGTACTAAACCCAACTGGTCCTGGGCTTTTTTTGGATGGAAAACTTTTAATGACTGCTGCTATTTCTTTAGGGATTATAGGACTGTTTAGATGGTTTATCTGATTCTGATTTAACTTTGGTACCTGGTATCTGTCTAGAAAATTACCCATTTCATCCTGATTTTCCAGTTTTGTTGAGTATAGGCTTTTGTAGTAGGATCTGATTAATATTTTTTGATTTCCTCAGTTTCTGTTGTTATGTCTTCCTTTTCATTTCCAATTTTGTTAATTTGGATACTATCTCTATGCCCTCTGGCTAGTCTGGCAAAGGGGTTTAATCTATCTTGTTGATTTTCCTCAAAGAATCAGCTCCTGGTTTGGCTGATTCTTTGTATAGTTCTTTTTGTTTCTACTTGGTTAATTTCAGCCCTCAGTTTATTTCCTGTCCTCCACTCCTCTAAGGTGTATTTGTTTCTTTTTGTTCTAGAGCTTTCAGGTATACTGATAAGCTGCTAGTGTATGCTCTCTCCAGTTTCCTTCTGGAGGCGCTCAGAGCTATGAATCTGCCTCTTAGCACTGCTTCATTGTATCCCACAAGTTTGGGTATGTTGTGCCTTCATTTTCATTAAATTCTAAAAAGTCTTTACTTCTTTATCTTTTTTGACCAAGTTATTGAGTAGAGCAATGTTCAGCTTCCATGTGTATATGGATTGCCATACATTTTCAATTACAAATATTCAATGCAATGTGTCATTGGTTTGGTTGGAGATCTCTGGTTTCTTCAACACTATCAATATTGGATCCTCATTGCAACTCCTCCCAGTTATCCTGTTGTCACCTTGTGTCATGGAGATTCTGTAGCTTTGGATCAACAGGACAGGCCCTTTCACTCCTCCCAACTGTTCACAGATTGTATAGATTTGGGGATGGGCCAACTCAGAGCCCAGGTTCAATTCTAAGCACCCGCATAGAGCCTGACAACTGCTGTTATTCTAGTCCTATCCGATCCAATGCTTTTCTGCCCTCTGATGGCACTAGGTATACAGATAATGCACAGCCATATATGCAGGAAAATATCCCCACACATAACATCAATAAGTGAGACAAAAATGTATTCTGCTCAAACTTAAATCCTTTCTTGGGGTTTTAGGAAAGTATCTTTCTTATACTGCCTAATCCCACTGCCTCAGAGAACATCTCACTGCTGGCTGTTCATGTTCCTTTCGGCTCTATATCCTCTTGTTCAGATGTGTTCCTTGGATTTGCTGAACCTTCCTTTACCACTCATTCAAGTATTACCTTTCACAACTCTAAACAAATGGATCTCATTCCCACTCTTTGACTACTGGTTTTCGGAATCCCATAGTATTCTCCACCGTGGCTCTGGTAACTGCTGTTTTACCCGATTCTGTTGCTGTTGTTTTGGTTTGTTTTCCGAGACAGGGTTTCTCTGTGTAACCCTGGCTGTCCTGGAACTCACTCTGTAGACCAGGCTGGCCTCGAACTCAGAAATCCGCCTATCTCTGCCTCCCGAGTGCTGGGATTAAAGGTGTGCACCACCACGGCCCGACGCTACTTTACACTATTAAACCACTGCACAAAGTATTCCTCTTGTACCCCATGATACTGTAAGGCTTTGACAAGATAAAAGAAATCATTAAAACCCTAAATTGATGAAATAGATTCTATTGCTGGTGAAGGGAAAAAGTTTATTACGCCCCAGTAGCTTAGAAACATTTGTATAGTTTGAATACTTTTTGAATTTGTCTTTGCGCAGACTCTGATTGTTGTGTGAACTCATGCATTTGCCGATTGTTGTAGCTTTTTGCCAAGAATTTGTGGGCTTTGGTTGCTAGGCTATAGGTGAAAAACTTCCCTGGTAACCTGCTCCTGCACAGGACTCCAACCCCTCACACCTCCTATACCCATTCTTTGTAAATCATCTCAAATCAGGAAGCTAAAACTTGTCAGATTGATGGCCCAAGGCCATGTGATTTGAAAATCCCCTATTCCCTCCTCCCTTCTCCCCCCTTGAGGGTCCATAAAAAGAAGGGTCCCTTTCCCTTTCGGGGTCAACTCTACCCGCTGTGTGGGATTCGTGGGATACGAGTCATCCCCAGAGCTCTGGAATAAAGCCTCATGTGTGTTTTGTATCAAGAACCGTTTCTTGTGAGTTCCTGGGGGGTCTGCACCATCCCGAGACTAGAGCAAGGATCCCCCCATTTTCGGGGGTCCTACAATACCTTAGGGATACAGATTTTTCTCTCACTTATTCCTAACAATATGCTTAATATATAGTTCATGGAAGTGCATTTCTTTAAGCACAGCACTGGAGAGGCAGTGGCAGGTGGATCTCTTGAGTTTGAGACCAGCCTGGCTTATACAGCAAGTTCCAGGCCAGTCAAGGTCATATAATGATACCCTGTCTCAAAAGCAAACAGATAAACAAACAGACAAACTTGTAATTATTCAGGGCCGGGCATCTAAGTTAGTGATGCAGCATTTGCCTGGCATGGGCTCAATCCCAGGTACTACCCAAACCAGAGCAAACGAAATCAAAACCAACCCAACCACCCTCAGCGCGCGCACGCACACACACAGACAGACACAGACAGTGGGGGAGGTTTAAAAAGAACAAAACAAGCTACCGAAACTTAACCAGGATAAAACAGATAATCTGGTTACTCCTATAACCACTAAAGATGTAGAAGCCATAATTAACAAGCTTCCCAAACAAAAATCTCTTGGCCCAGTCAAATTCATTTTTGCTAACTTAGCTGGGAATATAACTCAATGGTAATGTGCTTGCCTGGCATGTGCAAAGCTCAGGGTCTGACCCCCTGTAGCGCAAAAGAAAGTAACAATAATATAATAATGATAACGACAAAGATACTGTAAACAGAAGAAAGGAAGGAAGAGAACTTCAGAACAAACATCCCTCATGGACTTATATAAAAATCTTGAACAAAATATTATGAGATTAAAACCCAGGAATGTAAAGAGAAGACTATAAACCATAACAAAATGGGATTTGTTCCAGTTATTCAAGACTGACTCAACTTTTATTTTATTTAAAAAAAAAAAAAAGGTATGTAATGGGTGTTTTGGCTACACATGTCTGTGTACCAAATGCATGCCTGGTACCTGCAAAGCCAGAAGAGGACGTTGGATTCCCTGCTCTGGAGTTATGAATAGTTGTGAGGTACCATGAATGACCTGAACATCAAACCCAGGTCGTCTGGAAGAGCAGCAAGTACCCTTAATCACTGTCTCAACTCCTGAAAACAAGAAAAACGAAAACAAAAAAGTCCATGATGGATCTAGAGAAATGTGTCTCCAGTCAAAAGTACTTGCTGCTCTTCAGAGACCCGAATCTCATCCGTAGCACTAACACAGAACACAGCTCACAGTCGCCTTCAAATGAAGCTTCAGGTGACCTGACACTGTCTTCTGGGCTCCAGAAGCACTGCACACATGAAACACAGACACACAGTATACAGCAAAAAGAGTATTTAAAAAATCATTTTAACAAATCTCACCATGGCCTGGGGCACAGGCCTATCCTAGTAATGAACACTTGCCTAGCATATGTGATGCCCAGGCTTGGGGAAGGAAGCAGTACACACTTCTGAGCAAACTAGGAAAAGGAGAGTAACTTCCTCTCAGTCTGACAAAGAATGGGGAAAAAAAAAACCACCCAAGAGTCACAGCTAAGAAGCTAACATCAAACTTAATGATAAACACAGTATCTTTCCTAGTAAACTCAGGTCCAAAGCAGAAACAGCTGTTCTCACTAATCTTACTCAACACTCAACAGTTATGGAATGCTACACAATAAAGAACAGAAAATAAAAAACCACACCAAACTGGTGAGAATTTTTTTTTTTTTTGCAAAGTCTTTATTTGTAGATAGTATAACTATTTAGTTATTAAATAAGTTCAGGGAGTCACAAGATGCAAGATCAATATACAAAAATTAAAAACATTTCTATACCCTAATCACAAACAAAAAAAACCACATGTTTTATATTGTTCAAACAAACTCTGTGCAGTGGTTATTCGTGTCAGCTTGACTGCATTTGTAATCCCTTATGAGACATACCCCTGGTTATATTTATAATAGTGTTACCAGAGAGGTTTTACTAAAGAAGAGACAGTCACCCTGCATGTGAGCAGCAACATCACCTGGGTTAGCATCCCCAACTTAATCAAAAAAGAGGGAAAGGAAAGGGAAGTGAGTCCCAGCATTTATCACTTTGCTTCCTAATGCCCAGTGTGACCAGCCACATCATGCTACTGCGTCCCCTCAATCATTAACAATATACCCTCAAACTGTGAATGGAAATAAACCCTTCCTTACTGAAGTTGCTCTTGTCAGTTTTGTCACAAGGCAACCAGCCCGCCTAGTGTGGCCTACAGTCCAGATACTTGGGGAAGCGAAGGTAGAAGTATCATGAGGAGGATTAAGGGAGTTCAAACATCTTACCAAGAGCCCATCTTGAAAACTAAGTAAGAAGAAAGTGAAAAAAAAGCTTTGGATATTGGCTCAATAGCAGAGTGCATCCCCACTACCTTTGAGGTTTTTAGCTACAAACTGATAAAAGAAATAAAAGATTTAAATAACTCAAGAGCCCTAGCATGCTTACTGACTGGAAGGCCTAATACAGTAAAGACACCAGTCATCATCAAACTCTGCTACAGGAATAATGCAATTCCTAGAAAATAAATAAATAAATAAAACAAAGACAGAAAAGCATCTGCAGATACAGGTGGAGTTTATCATAAACATTACATGGGAAGGGGAAAATCCTAGGAGACCTAAAGCAGTTTTGTATAGTCAGCCCAGTGGGAAGAATTATTCAACACAATGTGGTACCAATAGGGAGAGAGATACACAGACTGATGAACAGAGTAGAAACCTCAGAAAAAAAGGCTGCTCAGATATGCTCAACTGATGTTTCTCACCTTGACACAAGAAATTCAATGGAGAAAAGAAAGGCTTTAAAACAAATGATGCTGGAGCACTGATGTGGAGTGTGTAATCTTACTATGCAGAAAGCATTAAATTAAATCAACTTGAAATGGACCGCACATTTAAACCTAAAGTATAGTGGTGAGGCACTCCTATAATCTTAACACCTAGGAAGCAGAAAGGAAGACTAGAAGTTCAAGGCCAGAAAGTGTAACATAAGAAGACTGTCTCACCGGGCGTGGTGGCGCACGCCTTTGATCCCAGCACCCGGGAGGCAGAGGCAGGCGGATTTCTGAGTTCGAGGCCGACCTAGTCTACAGAGTGAGTTCCAGGACAGCCAGGGCTAAACAGAGAAACCCTGTCTCGAAAAAAAACAAAAACAAAAACAAACAAAAGACTCTCTTAAAACACCATCACCCTTCCCACCCCCACACACAAAATAAGTAACTCGCCACCTCAGCCCTTCTAACCCCCTTTAACTTAAAAAACTCAGAAACTCAGCAGTAGTAAAAGTTGCTTGGAGGAAAAGTCTTATCTACAAACTTAAAACCTCATCAAAACTTAAAATTTTCATGAAAAAAATTAATCAATCTGTACTACAAGAGACTGAAGCCCCACAGTTCCCAGATTAAAGTGTAGACTGGAGCTGGGAACAAACAGTTTGTCTAGATATTCCAGGCCCTGGGTTTAATCACTACTATACCACATTAAAAAGAAACAAAAATGGGGGACTGGAGAGATGGCTCAGTCGTTAAGAGCACTGACCGCTCTTCCAGAGGTCCTGAGTTCAATTTCCAGCAACCACATGGTGGCTCACAACCACCTGCAATGGGATTTGATGTCCTCTTCTGGTGTGTCTGAAGACAGCAACAGTGTACTCACACACATAAAATTTATAGCAACGAAAAGAAACAAAAATAAGAACTAAAAACACTTTGCCGGGTATGGTAGTTCACAACTTTAATCCTAGCACTCAGGGGGCAGAGGTAGTCAGTCACATCAATGAATTTGAGGCCAGCCTGATCTACAGAGTGAGTTCCAGGACAGCCAGGGTTACTGGAGGTGGGGAAGGGGCTGTTTCAAACCAAAAAGGAAGGAAGGAAGGAAGGAAGGAAGGAAGGAAGGAAGGAAGGAAGGAAGGAAGGAAGGAAGGAAGGAAGGAAGGCAGGCAGGCAGGCAGGCAGGCAGGTCTACTCTGTGAACAACACTAAAGATGACGCAGATATATTAGAAAGTGGGATAAAACACTTGCAAACTACTTTTTTGTGTGTGATACAAGGTCTCACTCTGCTGATCTGGAACTATACAGCCCAGGCTGGCCTCAAATTTGAAGTTTTCTTTTCTTTTCTTTTCTTTTCTTTTTTCTTTTCTCTTTTGCTGAAATCTCCTGAGCATTGGGATTACAGACATGAGTACCACAGCTTGCAAACTTAATTTTTGACAAAGATTTTGTATCTACAATATACAAAGAATGTTCAAAACTCAAGAGGAGAAAGTCAATCCAATTGAAAAACAGGCAAAAAAAAAAAAAAAAATCACAAAAGGTCAATGTCTCTTGGGTTTTGGGGACATGTCTATAATCCTAGCACTCCGGAGGTAGGAGGACTGTGAATTCAAAGCTAGCCTGATTGAGAACCCAGACTTCCAAACAAAACAAACAAAATATTTCAGTATTTTTAGCTATGCGGGATCTCAAACCAGAGTAAAATACAATGACATACCTATCAACATGACCACAGTAAGAATACTGATAAAATGCTTTAGTGTCTTGTCCTATTACTGTGATAAAATACCCTGACAAAAGTAATTTCAGGGAGACAGGGTTTGTCTAACTCAGTTTTATATGCAGCCCCTTATGGTGGGGCAGTCAAGACAGCAGAGCTTGAGCAGCAGGTCACACTGGATTAAAATGAGCATGACTACTTGGGAGGCAGAGGCAGGCGGATTTCTGAGTTCAAGGTCAGCCTGGTCTACAGAGTAAATTCCAGGACAGCTAGGGCTACACAAAGAAACCCGGTCTTGAAAAAACAAAAAAATGCGCATGACTTACCACTCATGGTTCTAGACTTCAGCAATATATAATAAAAAGCAGAGTCTAGGACTGGGGAAGTAGCTCACTGGTAGAACACATGATCAGCGCATATGAGAAATCCCAATATCAAAATGAAAAAAAAAAAAAGGAAAACAGTAATAATCCTTAGAGTCTCTTGTTGCCTTAAAGTTATTAGTAAGAAGAAGGCGGCCTAAGTCCTCACTGCTAATATGAACAGACAAATGTCTAAACCAACCTACCTACCTTGCAAAACACCTGTGTGTGTGTGTGTGTGTGTGTGTGTGTGTGTGTGTGTGTGTGTGTAGCAATTTGCCCAACACCTATATACTTGAAAATAAGAGGAAAGTCAAGGGGATGCAAAGATGGTTAGGTGGCTAAAAGGACGTCCTATTCTTTCAGAGGACCCAAGTTTGACTTTTACTATGCATATGTCAGGTGTTTCACAACCATCTGTAACTCCAGCTCCATCCCACACCCCCTCCCCCAGCCTGTGCAGACATCTACTTATATGGCATACATTCAGAAAAGCACACACAAATATACACAAAGAAAAAGATTTTCCTTCACAAACTCAATCTTAAAATCCAAAATTAACACATTAAAAGCCCTGCTTTAAAAAAAAAAATCCCAAAGAGAAGGCAAGTGGTATTTATATTTAACCATGACCAAATAGAGAAAAAGGGTTTTGTTTTATTTTTTTTAAGGCCAAAATAGTTCAGCTAGACATGATAGCACATGTCCATAATCCCAGCACTATGAAAACTAAAGCATCATGTTTAAAACCAGCCTGAACTACACAGCAAGAACCTGTCACAAAAAAGCAAAACTGAAACAATACCAAGATAATTCGCTCTACACATTACCAAAATGAAGGAGCTCGAAGGGTAGGGGACGTGTCAAGCAAATCATAGGCTTCATGTCCCTGAGATGCCTAGAGAAGACGTGTTTCAGAGTTCAGATTTCAGAGAGAGAGTCTAGAGAATATACACATTATGTACACACAATGAGACAGGTCAGAAATCGAGACTAGTACAGCTATAAACATAAAATGCATTTATATTTCATAGAGACCTTAAACGAACAGACTTGATGATATCATAGGAAAAGCTTTCGGTTTTAGTGTGTCTACCTGCCTTTGACTGTGCTCTGTAATGGGAGGGCAGTGTGGAACTTTCCACAATGGCTATCATATTAGTGCTTCAGCTTCAGATTTGGGAGTATTTTGTAAACTGAAGTTAGTGATGATGAATTTGTACTTCTCAATAATGTACTATATTACATCTTGATTTCAATCATTATTAATATTATACAAATGCTACAACAGTCATGGCATTAAGATAGCTCCTAATATTTGTAACACAAGAAAGAAAATGACTGGTAAAATTAAGTGTAAATTTAAAATTCTAAGCACCTCGGGCTTCAGAGAGTTTCAGCCTTGACTGTAAGAATCTTTTGAGATCTACAAGTTAAATTCAGCATAAGAATATAATACCTTAGATATTAAAGGAAGCAAGAAATAAAAGTAAATATATTTAATATTCATCTAACATTTACAAAGCTAAAAGAACATACACTCACACTTTAAAACACAAAGTAAAAGAGTATTGGCTAGTCTTGCAGAGGTCTCAGGTTTGATTTCCAGCACCTACACAACAGATCACAGCCACCTGGAACTCCTGTTCCAGGGGATCTGATATCCTTTTCTGACCTCCACAGTGTCCAGGCACACATATGGCAAACAGACATACACACAAAGCAAAACATTCATACAACAAAATAAAGATATAAAATAAATAAATAAACACAAAATGAGCTGAGCATGGTGGCACACACCTTAATCCTAATACTTGGGGGGGAGGGGTAAGGGAGTTAGGCAGGAGGATCAGGGGGGTTCAAGGGTTATCCTCTGCTACAAAATAACTGCCCCCCCCCACTCCGGCTGGTAAGATGACTCAGTAGATAAAGGTACTTGCTACCAAACCTGATGACCTGAGTTTGACCCCTGGAATCCAAATGGTAGAAGGAAAGAACTGACTCTCAAAAGCTGTTCTCTGAAATCCACATGTACCCCATGGAATCCATATGCTCACACAAGTACACAATAAATGAACAAAGTGTTTTCTAAAAAGATCAAAGTGCTTTTCAGGCTAGCCCGACTTCCATAAGATACTCCCTCCAGAAAGAAAGCAAATGCAAAGGGCAGGGGGGATGCAGTTCAATGTTACACTTGCTAGCATGAACAAGGCAAGGGAGAAAGGAGAGAGGGAGGAAGGAGACTCTAAAATTCCTTCACGGGGCTAGTGAGATGGCTCAGTGGGTAAGAGCACCCGAATGCTCTTCCGAAGGTCCGGAGTTCAAATCCCAGCAACCACATGGTGGCTCATAACCATCCGTAACAAGATCTGACGCCCTCTTCTGGAGTGTCTGAAGACAGCTACAGTGTACTTACATATAATACATAAATAAAAAATAAATAAATAAAATAAAATTCCTTCACAAAATGAAGCGTGCTGTCTAGAAAGACACAGTATTTGAAGTTGGTTTAATGAGGGTCAACAAATTGAATAAAAGGTTCAAGGGTCTCAGAACAGCAACCACACACACTACTATCACCAAAAAAAAAAAAAAAAAAAAAGTTGATGTTCAACCACATTTTTAAAAGTCTGTGCTCACTGGCCCGTGTTCATGTATATGTGTATGTGTGCAGGTACATACAGATGCCATAGATAGACATCAGGCATCTTCTTCAGTCACTCACTAACTTTACCCACCAAGACATGGTTTCTCACCGAAATTGGAGTTTAAGATTCAGCAAAACCCAGGGATGCTCCGTTCTCAAGCCACTCAAAGCTGGGTTAAGGTGCCCAACATGTTCTGCTCTTTTATTTGGTTGGTTTTGTTTCATGTAGGTGCTGAAGAAACTAAAGTCCTTAATGATTATATAGGAAGCACTTTACCAATTGAGTCATCTCTCCAGCCTCCAATATTACTTTGGTAAATGAAGCTCAAAGTAAATCTAAGAATAAATTTTCATTTCACATGTCTTTATCTAATACGTTATCCTGCTGACCTTAAAATCCTATTCATCCTTAAGGGACATTGGAGCCTTCAATATTTAATGGCCTTATTCATCAGAATTTTCAGCCATTTTTTCTGCCTCATCAAACCATCACTGAACCTTAAAGATACCCAATAATATTTCTTGTGTGCAATTATCCAAATATAGGCATATTATATGTTATCTGTACTAATAAACACATCGAAGCAGATGAGATAAAATTTCTCATTATAGTGCAAGCATTATGGCACACACTTGTAATCTCAGCACCTTAGAAGTACAGGTAGAAAGATCATCTGAAGTTCAGCACACTTTGTAGCCCTTAGAGATGGGAAAAATAGCCGGGTGTGGTGGTGCATGCCTTTAATCCCAGCACTTGGGAGGCAGAGGCAGGCAGATTTCTTGAGTTTGGGGCCAGCCTGGTCTACAAAGTGAGTTTCAGGACAGCCAGGGCTATACAGAGAAACCCTGTCTCGAAAAAACCAAGAGATGGGAAAAATGGTGTTTACTTTTTACTATCTTAATATTACTTTGTTTTCCTCACTATTCTCCAGTGAATAACTAAAATCATTTTTTAAAACTGAATTTCTGGGGCTGGCGAGATGGCTCAGCGGGTAAGAGCACTGACTGCTCTTCTGAAGGTCCTAAGTTCAAATCCCAGCAACCACATGGTGGCTCACAACCATCTGTAATGAGATGACACCCTCTTCTGGTGTGTCTGAAGACAGCAACAGTGTACTTATTTATAGTAAATAAAATCTTTGGGTCGGAGTGAGCAGAAGTCCTAAATTCAATTCCCAGCAACCACATGAAGGCTCAGAACCATCTGTACAGNTACAGTGTGTACTCATATACATAAATAAATCTTTTTTAAAAAAACTGAATTTCTTTGTTTATAAAATAAACCTATTTTTTAAAAAAACTGAATTTCTTTGTTTAGATTATTTGAATAATCATGTATCTATCACTTCCTTTCTGAAAACTGGCTTCTATATTAGCCACAATTACTGCCCTATAGTGGCAGCTAGTGCATGCCAGCCTCAGTAACATGAGACTCTAGCTATGGGCAGATAAGGGAGCGGCCTTGTATATACTACAACACAATTTCTTAGTCTTATGCTCTAATCTGTCACAGTGTCACTCTGAGACTTAAGAAGCTGAAGAGAAGAGACTCAGGACTCGACTGTTTACTGCTATTGCAGAGGACCTAAACTCAGTTCCTAATACAACATCAGGAGGCCATGACTACCTATAACTCCAGCTCTAAGAATTCTAACACCCAAGCCGGGCGTGGTGGCGCATGCCTTTAACCCCAGCACTTGGGAGGCAGAGGCAGGTGAATTTCTGAATTTGAGGCCAATCTGGTCTACAGAGTGAGTTCCAGGACAGCCAGGGCCACACAGAGAAAAAACCAAAAAGAAAAAGAAAAAGATTTCTAACACCTTCTTCTGGCCGCCAGAGGCACCTATACACACTTAGCACATATACATCTATATACATAAAAATAGATCTTTTAAAAAAAATTACCACCAAATCCTGCAGAATTTCCACCTCAATGCTTTAATATTCCTCAGACTAGCTTTTCAACTGGTCTTTAATATTAAAAAATAAATAATAAATTGGCTGTTAACCCCTGTAGTGGCTATCCCTGGTTGTCAACTTGACTATATTTGGAATGAACTACAATCCAGAATTGGAAGGCTCACCAGTGACCCTAATCTGGAGCCTGGGAGATAGAAGTTTCTGATCTGGATCTTGG
>NC_034591.1:54525347-54561190 GCF_900095145.1 Mus pahari
CTAAGGGTTGAGGCTTACTAGTGATGTGTTTNTGTGTTGAGTTGACAAGGGGTCAATTTGTACTGGCTAGTTTTGTGTCAACTTGACACAGGCTGGAGTTATCACAGAGAAAGGAGCTTCAGTTGGGGAAATGCCTCCACAAGACCAGCTGTAAGACATTTTCTCAATTAGTGATCAAAGGGGGGGGGGGTCCCCCTTGTGGGTGGTGCCATCTCTGGGCTGGTAGTCTTGGTTCTATAAGAAAACAAGCTGAGCAAACCAGAGGAAGCAAGCCAGTAAGGAACATCCCTGTATGGCCTCTGCATCAGCTCCTGCTCCCTGACCTGCTTGAGTTCCAGTCCTGACTTCTTTCAGTGATGAACAGCAGTATGGAAATGTAAGCCAAATAAACCCTTTTCTCCCCAACTTGCTTCTTGGTCATGATTGTGCAAGAATAGAAACCCTAAGACAACCCCAAACACAGTACTGTGCTGGCTGTGTTATTCAGCACAGTACTGAAAGAAATAATCTTTCTAAAACATACCAATATGTAACTCCTGACCCTTACCACGTTTTTTTTGGGGGGAAGGGGGGTGAGAGTGAGGGGCTTCTTAACTGCTTCACACATTGAACCTTATTCAACCTTATTCTAAACATATACTTCATAAACCAACCTTACTTTACTTATATAAAACAATCTGCTACAATTCCCTAAGATTAACATGTTCTTCCACAAAACCAGACTTCTTACATCCCCTCAGAACATGCTGATCCCCATCTCCAAGTGTCTCCTCGTGCTTCTAGCCCCCACAGGAAGTGTGTGAAATGCTCCTCTGGAGATGCTCTGAAGATACACAGAGTTCATATTTGTTATCTATATCCCACTTTCTTCAGGAAGCCTCACCCCTACAACTCTGATGGGAAGTACAATGGCCTGGAGTTTATGTATTGTATACATTATTTGAACACTGCTCTGGATAGTGCTGGTTATACTGTTATAAAGTATTCTTGTCAAGATAAATGCAAACTGTCTCTTTCCAGCATGTGGGTCTATATATAATAAGCACTCAGCTATTTGAAAAGCTGACTGCATGATCCTGATTAAAATTCAAAGTATTTTATTATGTTGAAAGAGTTCTAGTACAAAAGAAAATAACGTGATGGCCAGGACTGACTCAAGGTGGTGCAGGGCAGAGAGTAGCAGGGAGAAAGGTAAAGTGAATGGGCCAGAGATGAAACCAAACTGCTGAGAGCTGATAATCTTTGCGGCTAGATGACAACTATACCATAACCCAGAGTTACTTTGTATTTCTAGAAAGTATTCACAAAGTTTCAATTTTTAAAAAGAACTTGGGCTTGGACTGTAGCTGACTTGTAGAAGGCTTTCCTGGTATATAACTTCTAAATTCAAATCCCAGCTCCCTGCCCCCATTATAAAGAAAAAAAGAAAAAAAAAAAAAAAGCTTATTGTCTTAACTTCATTTTAAATATACATAAAACACATTGTAATACCTTTTTTCAAAGGGTGTTTGCTGTTGTGTATCCTGGTGCACTGAAATGGGTCTGGGGCACATAAAAGTTTTGGTTTGGCTTTTTGAAACAGGGTCTCACTGTTGAGGCTCAAATCAGCCTCTAAATACTGACATTACAGATCGACATTACAGATCTATAGTACCATGCTTAGCTACAATTGAGAGAGCAAGAGAGTAAGAGCAAGTCGAGACAGACAGACAGATAGACACACACACAGAGTCATTCTTGAATTCATGATTATGCTGCCTCACTCCAAAGTAGCTAGGATTACAGATCTGTACACCAGGCCTAGATTGTAACTAACTTCTTTACCCAACAAATATCTAGATCTCCACTGAAATAAAGGTTTCTAGAAAGATCAAGTCTGACAGGGAACTTGCAGCACTTTTATTTTTTTCTACAAGTTAATGAAAAGTAAATTAGAGGGATATATGTCATCAAAATGTTGGAAATTTCGGGCTGGTAAGATGGCTCAGCGGTTAAAAGCACTGATTGCTCTTCTGAAGGTCCTGAGTTCAAATCCCAGCAACCATATGGTGGCTCACAACCATCTGTAACTAGATCTGAGGCCCTCTTCTGGAGCGTCTGAAGGCAGCTACAGTGTACTTACATATAATAAATAAATAAATCTTTAAAAAAAATGTTGGAAATTTCAATGAGAAGCAAAATTAATCTTACCAGCAAAGCAATACTGTCTATACTACATATTTTTATTTAATTTTGTCATCTACAAAATGGTCCAAACAATTGCTGAAAGTTAAAAAATAAATAAATAAAACAAAACCCAGGGGCTGGAGAGATGGTTCAGTAGTTAAAGAGCACTGATTGCTCTTCCAGAGGTCTTGAGTTCAATTCCCAGCAACCACATGGTAGCTCACAACCATCTGTAATAGGATCTGATGACCTCTTCTGGTATGTCTGAAGACGGCAACAATGTATCCACATAAATAAAATGAGTAAATCTTTAAAAAAGAAAAAAAAAAATCAGAAAAAAAGTCATACATAAAATATGGAAGGCAGAAAAGTTTTTTTAAGTGTTGGGGTTTTTTTGGTTTTTTGGTTTTGTTTTGTTTTGTTTTAGTGGAGAAAAAAACTGCTACAACCAAGACTCATTGTTTAAATAACCTGTCAGCCAATGTCAGCTCAGTAAACTCAAAATCTAAAGACACCTGATGCCCTACAGGGGAATGAATGAAACAGGTTTCTAAATTATCAGAAAACAAATCTTATGGAGAGAAGGAAAACCATGCTCACGAATTGCTAGATATTTGGCTTAGACAAGGTATCTGTTACTATTAGGGGATATTATGTCCCTTGGATATAGTTACCATTCAAATTCAATCACTGTTTTGTCTATGTCATCTTTTGCTAATTCTTTCTACAAACAGTAATACAAACCTACTATTTTTAAGCAATTTTTTTCTTCAATTACATTGGGTTTTTGAAGTTTGGTTTTGAGCTTTTCCCCCTCCACCTTGGTTTTTTTTGGTGTGGTGTGGTATGGTTTGGTGTGGTTTGGTTTGGTTGAGACAGGGTCTCTCTGTGTAGCCCTGGTCATGCTGGAACTTACTATCCAGACCAGGCTGGCCTCGAACTCAGAGACCTAGCCTGCCTCTGCCTCCCGAGTGCTAGGACTGAAGGTATATGCCACTATGCCTGGTATTTAACCATTATTTTTACACAATGTTTTACACATTGTTTTGCACACAAGCCAATTTGGTCATTTTGATTTCTAATTCTATTCCATAATTGCTTAACTTCTTAAGAGATGAGATTTTTTTTAGTGACCATAACAAACAAAAAGTTTTGAACAGATATATAACACATATGCTATGAGAATAGCAAGGCTTACCCAAGTAAAGTAAGCAAAGCTTGAAACAGGAGAATCTTTCTACACAAACAGCTTAATAATGAAGAAGCCAAAGAAGCCATCCTCATATACTGAGACAAAAAGGGAAAACATTTCAAACTGTCTGATACTTGGACATCTTTACTCCAGGTTTTCTTCTTCCAATAAAAGAAAATCATGCTAGTAAATTACAATGATGAGGCCAAGTGGTAATATACTTGCTTCATATGCACAGAGCTGATATATGTTCCTTAGCATGGAAATACTTAACTAAACTATAAAGGACCAAAAAAAACTAAAATTGTGCTAAAATTGTTCATAAACAACTTTGGGGGGAACAAAGACAAAACAAGCCAACAAATAAACAAGCCCACCAAACTTAAAAAACCAGGATGAGAGAGGATGGCTCATACAGCATTTATTTTGTAAGAATGAGGACCTGAGCTCTGTCCTCAAAACTCACTGGGCATGGTGTGGACTTGCAATCCCAGCCCTGGCTAGGTAAAGACAGAAGGAACCCTAAAGTTTAATGGCGAGCCAGTCTAGCCTAATTGGTGAGTCTAGAGGCAATGGGAGACTCTGTCCACTTTCCTAAAGTTGACACCTGAAGTTGTTTTCTGGCCTACCTACACATGAATCTGTATGAACACACAAATGCACACATGCAGAAACACACTTTTTATTTAACTTTGAAAGAATAATGTAGCAGAACCTACTAGATAACTACATTTGGAAACGCTGGCATTTACTTCACAATCTTTCAACTAAAGAAGTCTACAAAATGAGATTAAAAATTATTTTGAAATAAACTGTGTAAATACCCACAACCTGATCAAAGTAATAGATTATGCTACCATAATGAGTGAACTCTCAACTTCAGAGAAACAAAAATACATTAAATCTTTAAGTTACTAGGTTTCATGCAACTGTTTTTCAAGAATGGATATTTGTAGACTTTTCCTAATAACTCTAAGGGAACATAAAGTTTATAAAATGTTAGAATGTGTTACCAAGTTTTATCTGATACATGCTATTCCAGAGGGATGAAAACCATTTACAAGTTCCATTTAGATTAAAAAAATCCTTTGGGGAATGTATGTAGTACATTCTAGTTATACTGTTTCTAGAACAGCAAAAACCTCTATAACCTATTTCCCTACTGTTTTTGTTTAAAAACTAACTTAGCTCACTACACTTCCTTTACAAAAAATCAAGGTGATAATATAGGTAATGACAAAACTGTGTGAATTTTCAGCAGAAACTAAAGCTTTCACAAATTTACCCTATCTCACACAGTCTACAAAGACAATAACAGAGTTGAGTCAAGAATCACTGTAGTCACATTAAAAAAAATCATGAACGTGAAAAGTGCTGCCTCACTTTAAACCATGGAGTGGGAAGGAAGCAAAGAAAAGCTTCTAAAACCAAACTGCTTAAATGAATTATTTTTCATTCTCTTAAGACACAAAATCAGCTGGGCGTGGTGGCACACGCCTTTAATCCCAGCGCTTGGGAGGCAGAAGCAGGCGGATTTCTGAGTTCGAAGCCAGCCTGGTCTACAAAGTGAGTTCCAGGACAGTCAGGGCTATACAGAGAAACCCTGTCTCAAAAAACAAAAACAAAAACAAACAAACAAAAAAGACACAAAATCCTTTATACAGAAACACTCTCCTGAAAGCCACTGTCTAATATGCAGGGGGCCACTTAACATCCATGGTCTAGCCTAATACCAAACAAATAAGTAAAATTCTCCTAATGCTAAGAGCTCATCTTTTGGCAACGCCCTCTGTCTTTTACAAAATAGTGAGTTATCCAGTCCTGGTTACATGGTAGATCACACATGTAAGTCCAGCCTAAGGAAGCTAAAGCAGGATGACTGCCCTGTGCTTGAAGACAACTTCTTTTACACAGTCAGTTCCAGGATAGCCTGAGCTATAGCTAAGACCTTGTTTCAGAACAACAAAAACAAAGTAATGGGCTGCAAGCTACCTCTAATATTTCCATTTAGAAGGAAGTTGACAAGTGTCACAAAACAATTTTATTTTGTATTTTGCTGTTTGATTATATCTCTCATCCTAATCAAATTAAAGGTTTGTCGATGCAAGTTTAAAAAAGATTATATGGTAAACTAACTTTAAATAACTCATGTTTAAAAACCTTATACAAACAATTTATTCATTTGAAGACTTTGGCTATTCAATTTGCCGAAAGAATTCCAAAGTATCAAAGAAAATAATTAGTATGAAGCCACCATGTTAAATGTTATAATAAAGACTACACAAAAATATTTGTAAAATTCACCTTACTTCCTCCTGTCAATGTGTCAAAGAACTTTTTTACATCTTCTCTATGCTAGAAGCAAGAATTTGATGACCCCAGTGGAAAAGGAGAAATTATTTAAGATATTTAGTGAGCCAAATAGCTTTACAAAAAAAAAAAAAAAAAAAAAGATGTATTAAAAAAAAATCACTCACCCCCTTCTATCAGACAGTCTTCTCCTTAGAACATACTGCTTACAATTCAGCCAAGTATGACTGCCAAGAGTATCTAGACAAGATTGTTCAAAGTGGCAAGCTTTTCCACCAGTATCTACTTTTTACTTGGAGTTAAAGACAAGTTATTGATAAACTAAACAAAAAGTATTATTTTCTTTTTAACTTCAAGGTATAACTAAAAACAAAGGATGCTTATATAAAATGCTTCCAATTTTTAGAAGAATAGGGATTTATTCCATTTTGCCAAATTGGGGCTTAAGTAGCTGAAATAAAGAGCTTTGGCCATGAGTGACAAGATGAAGAGTCAAGTGACTATCTACAAGTTCAAGGCTAGCCTGATCTACATTGCTGGTCAGTCAGAGCTACATAAAGACCCTGTCAAGAAAGAAAGAAAGAAAGAAAGAAAGAAAGAAAGAAAGAAAGAAAGAAAGAAAAGGAGAAAGAGGAAGAGGAAGAGGAGAAAAGAAGCTTCGGGCAGCTTTTCTAATCTTAGTTTACATTTTTCAAAACTTTTCACAGTAACTTAATGTAACATCAAATATAATATTCAAGCTTTACAGGTAAAATATGTAAAATTTTCAATAACTCCATAATGTGTGAAAGTAACTAGAAGAACTGTATTTGTATTTACACTTAAGTTGTTACTGTTTTTCCCCCCAATAAGAGACATACTGCATTATGAGACTGTTATTGTGACTTTAAATAGTTTTACATATATATTAAGAATACAATGTCTTATGTTCAAACTTGACATGTGTTTATCTGACCTATATAATCTTATTTGCTGTTCTTTATGTCACTGTGGTGTATTATAGCAAAGACTCTAACTTCTGGTTACACAAACTAGTGCATTTCAATTCTGCTTTCACTCTACTGTAGAGACCATAAGCCACCCACCCCTTGCTCTTCGGTTTCTAGCTTTTACTTACTAAAGGTAACAGCTAAGTACCATTGAAAGCATACGTATGCTCAGCTTTGTGACTTCTTTTCTCAGGCCCCATAGTTTCTATGGAAAAAAAGGAATTTAAGTTTACCCCAAAATATCAACTTCTCTTCATACATACCCAATGTGTTTTTCCATACAACTTATTTTGATAACTCCTATCTTAGAAATGTCAAACGAGGGAATTTCCCAGATCAAAAAGAGAGGGGGGAAAAAAGTCAAATTTACACCCATCAAGAATAAATGTCATCAATTAATTAACATAAACATCAATATAACGGAGCCAATAATTGATACAAAAGGAATCTGTAACCCACATATAATCAAAATACCATCTGTATTTGCATGTGGTGTTCAGGGATGAAGTGTGTGTGTTCGCTAGAGTCACCTGGTTCTGAAATGCTAAGCTGATCTTTATGGGTATAATCAGAGACAACATCAACTGTCCTGAGGAAAGGCAACTCAGGAGAATGCTGACTAGCATGGAGAAGGTCGAAAATGAAGAGAGGGGTAAGAAAGACAGCGAATGAGCAACAAAAAGATCACAAAAAGCAAAACATTCCTTTCCCGAGTAGCCCGAAGAAAGATCTTTTCTCTTAACGTTAATAGTCTCCCACTCACTTCATTCACTTCCTAACTTCCTTTACTTTTCAAGGAACAACACGGGGCATCATCTCCCCTATGCTGGGAGTGTGTGCTCAAAGAATCTGCATTGGAAAGAGGGAAGGAACCGACAGTTCTCAAGTAGGTTAACAAACAGGTGGGTTCTACGGAGCAACGGAGCAGCAACATGATTTAGATACTCACGAGGTGGCTTTAAGATGACAGATGTGGTTAAAGGAGTCTTGCACATCGGAATCAACTCGGGTCTGGTAGACAGACTGGGGGCTGACTGCAAGCACCAGAGGGGGGCAGAGGCTAGATCCAGAGCAGCCTTTCTGGAAGGGATGGGGCAAAAAGGGACAAAAAAAAAAAAAAAAAAAACCACCAAGCAGGACGGGTGGGCAGTGAGCAGCAGCACCCGTCAGTGTGGAAATGATGGCTCTGGTTTGGGAGACCGGGGCCAGTAGGAAAAGGACGTCAGAGGGGAAAGGAGGCTGAGGAAACAGGAGGACCAAGACCTAAGGATACTGTTGCCAGAAAAATGCGGGGAAAACTGGTGATGAGAAGCCCTCTTGGGTCCTCAATTGAAGAAATTCTCCAAGGAGAGCCGGCGCTCGCCGCCGCGCTGCCTCCAGCCCGGCTGCCTTTTCCTGGTGGTAACTGCTGTGGCGTAGAGGGGAGAGGGAGGAAGAGGAGGAGGAGGAGGCAGCCAGAGGAGGAGGAGGAGGAGGGTGAAGACCAGGCGGGCGGGGGTGGGGGGGNGGGGAGAAAGGGGGGTGCGGCCTGCACAGTCCCAGCGAAGCCTCCGCTCTCTCGTAGCCGGTCAGCGCCGGGTTTCCCCTAAGCCCAGCCCCGCAGACACTCACCCGCCTGCCTTGCCTCGCTTTTCTCTTAGCCGACTCCACGCGTTGCCGAGTCTTCACAAGAGACCAATGAACGAGAGTCGGCGAAAAAACTCTTCAGAACCGGGCCTGACTGCTTCAGTGAGTCCGACCTTTAGGGCTGAGAGAGAGACTCTCAGCTTTCGGTGGGTTCCACGGCTAGACGGGCCACCATCTTACATTAGGGTAAGACTCCTCCGGCCTCCGCTGCGCAGGCGCGTGCTGATCCGGCTGGGCGGGGCGGGGGAGGGGCGGGACAAGCGGCAGGCGGGCGAGTGGGAGGTTGCGGCGGACTGGTCCGCTGCACCTTGGGAGTTGTAGTCCTTCGATAGTAACCGCCCCGGGGCAGGCCGGGAATTGAAGTCATCACTAGAGTAGGCGCTCGGGAACTCGTTCCTCACGTGGCTACTGGAGCGCCGGCTTTCTTCTTGTTTTGCTTCCTCTTCTGCCCGCGTGTGTGGCTACTGTGTCATGTGGTCGGCGTTTTTCACTAATGTTAGCTGAAATGTAGGAAACCAAAATTCTACGAAACTTAACTGATTCGGAGGAAGGGAGGACGTGTCTTTTCTGCCCCGCCCTCCATAGATAACTATATCTGACGGGAGCCGTATGGCGAAGAATCAGGTTGAGCATTGCAAGAGCGCGGGATTTGATCTAGAGTAGGGAGTTGATACTTTAGGAAAAGTGAGCGTTAATTCCTTTCCCGGACTTTGCACGTCCTTTACCACCAGTACAGCTGAGCTCATCCTCCTTACGGGAAAATCGCCAGTGAAGAAATACCTGAATTGCCATGTGCACATTTCTCAAAAAGAACGCGTGCAGTCAGAGTAGCATGTGTTACTAGTGATGTGAAAAAATGCGGACTTACCTGCAAACTCTTGCTGGCTACGAGTCCAGCCTGCACAGATGTGTGTGCCAGGTTCGCAAACTGCACAAATAAACACGTCTCAAAGGACGTAATACAACCGCAGCCCAGCCGGTTCGAGCACCGAGAAATCCTAAATAACAAAATCAATTTACTGGACTTCCCGGGTTGCCTCCCAGAACTCTGATGAAAGTGGCGCTCCTGGAGCGGTCGATTCTGTTTATTGACTATATTCTTCACCTGTTCATATAAGTGCCGGTCTCCTTGGTACCCAATTCAGTGCCATATGCTGGGAACATACAGCAAAGAGCAAAACACAAATCTGTCCCCATTCTAGGGTGTGTGCATGTACTGGGGTTTGGAGAAGTGAAAGGAAACAAGTTTTCAAATCCAGGATTAAAATACGTGGGAAGGGACTGTGGATGTCGCACAGTGGTAGGGCGCTAGTCTGGCACACTTGAGGCCTGAAAGCAAAAGGCTTAAGGGGATAATTTAAAACAGAAAGGGGAAAAGTAAGAAAAGAAATTGAAGTTTTAAAGTCTCAGCCTCGCTGGACGTTGGTGGCACAGGACAGGATTCTGAAAGCAGAGACAGACGTATCTCTTTGAGTTCAAGGCCAGCTTGGTCTGCAAACCACGTCTTGAGGCAGAAAAAAAAAATCAGAAACAAACAAGCAAAAAAAGACAAAACAGACAGCCAGACCAGTTTCTTTGGTGTAAGAGAGGGGAAAGGTTGGGGGAGGGGAGGGGAATAAAAATGACTCAACTTATTTTATACACGAATGAAATCGCCAAAAATTTTATTACATACACACACACACACACACATCACATTTGGGCATAATGGTATGAGACCTTGTCTCAAAGTAAAAAAGTTCAGGGCTGGAGAGACAGCTCAGTGATGAGAGCACAATTCCCAGCAACCACATGGTCGCTCACAATCTTTTGTAATGGGATATCTTCTGGTGTGTCTGAAGAGAGCCACAGTGCACTCACATATATAAAATAAGTAAATACTTTTTTTTTTTAAGTAAAAGAGTTAAAGCCTGAGACATAGCTAAATGATAAAGTCCCTCCTGGCACAAAACCCTGAGTTCAATCTTCAAAGGTTTAAAAAAAAAAATTACAAAGTAACATACAGTAAAATCATCTATATTTCCATAAACAGGATTATTCTAAAAATATAATAAAATCATCATTTGTTAGCACTTGGAACAAAATCTTCATGTATGTGAAAGTTGTGAATACTAACTGATGCAAGTGTATTTTGGTCACTTTCTGGTAGACAACACCCATCTACCCTTAGTGACACCACAAGATTATTTCTTTTTTTTTTTTTTTTTTTTTGGTTTTTTCGAGACAGGGTTTCTCTGTATAGCCTTGGCTGTCCTGGAACTCACTCTGTACACCAAGCTGGCCTCGAACTCAGAAATCCGCCTGCCTCTGCCTCCCGAGTGCACAAGATTATTTCTTAATGTGCTCCTTATTTGTTAAAACTAAAAACACAAAACAGCTTCGTGTTCATGTGTAAAGCAAGTTAGACTTTGGATAATTAGATGTAAGTTGTATTCAGATAATCGTCTACAGGTGTTTCATTTAACAGTCGTGAGGGACATAAAGTGGTTATTCAGATAAAATTCTGAAGACTAGGTCTCCCATTTTTGCAGGGAGGGTAGCACACTGGGCTCCTGTACTGTGCACATCCAGCACTAGGAAACAACATCACTTTTGTTGTTGGGTTTGGGGATTTTGTTTGGGGAATTTTGTTTGTTTTGTTTCTGAGACTGGGTTTCTCTATGTAGCTCTGGCTATTCTGGAACTCACTGTGTAGCTGGCCTTGAACTCAGAGCTCTGCCTGCTTCTGCTTCCCAAGTGCTGGGATTAAAAGCCTGTGCCACCACTGCCACACACAATTATCACTATATGCTCATTGATGGAGACAGACTGACACAAAGGGATATTCACTAATAATGATATTCACTACTCTTTCAGGCCAGGTCTTTTATTACATTAATAACCAATTTTTACATATTAATATATGTGTATACGTATATACGTATCAATGTAACAATTCTTTTAAGATGCAGGAATGTCTCTTTCTTTTTTATTTGTTTTTATTTATTTGTTTATTTATTTTATGTATATGTGTACGCTGTCAATCTCTTCAGACACACCAGAAGAGGGCATCAGATTCTATTACAGATGGTTGTGAGCCACCATGTGGTTTCTGGGGATTGAACTCAGAACCTCTGGGAGCGTAGTCAGTGCTCTTAACCGCTGAGCCATCTCTCCAGCCTTTATTTGGTTTTTCAAGACAGAGTTTCTCCGTTTCTCCCTAGATGTCCTGGAACTCAATTTGTAGATTACAGTGGCCTCCAGCTCCACCAGCCTCTGCCTCCCACACCTAACTCAGGAATATTCATTTCTCATTTATTTCTACTTTATTATTTTTTACCTCTGTGTACCTGTGTGAGTATGTGTATGTGACTGCCACTGGTGGAAGAGGCCTGAGCTGTCAGGTGCCCCTGGAATTGGGATGACAACTGGATGTAGTCAGCCCAGTGTGGGTGATGGGAACTGAACCTAGGCCCTTCAGAAGAATAGCACATGTCCTTCACTACTGAGCCAACTTTCCAACTCCAGAAACACAGCTATAGAGTTACATACACATCAAATTCATACACATCAAATACCTAATATAGAGTTAGTTAAATAGAGAACTGTATTTAGAAGAGGTAGGAAGGGAAACAGAACTTCATAAATTGCTTCATTGAGTTATGGTTATGCATATAAACCAGTTTTATACATTTTCACAAATAGATCATTCTGCTGTGTTGCAAATGGATTGAAGAAAGACAAGAATGAACTTGGAACAACTAATTACGAGAATATTTTAGTCATCCAGATGGTTATTCTGATTGTGGTGGTAGCAGAGATGGAATAAAAGGTAATAAATCCAAGATGCATTCTTTGAGATTGAAATTACAGAACTGGATGATAAAGTGGAAATGAAGGGGTTCTCTTGAATGAGTCATGTTTCTCTGGATTGAGTGGCCTTGCAGGTGGGGGCTCCTTTGGTTGCAAAGGAGAAGAGGAAAGTAACGATGATTGAAATAGCATGTATGAAATGGAAGAGGAGAACTTCATGTGAATGTCAGCAGGACTTCGGAAGAGTAGTGACTGCCCACTGGGACCTGGTAAACTGTTATTTTTAATTATTTATTATATGTGTGTGTGGTCATGTTTATAAGGGGTGGTGTGCACTTTTGCAAATTACTGAGATATGAATATTTTAAATAAATCAAAATTTCAAGTCATATTCAGATATGAGCCTGACTGCATACAAAGACATGATTTCTCTGCAGTGGGGACTGTAGCTCGGTGGTGATGGTCACTTATTACTCACAAGGTGCTGGATTTGATCCCTAGTCCTGAAAGACAAATCCGATTGCTTCAATACTACTAAATACTAATGTCACATTATTTGTGTGACGTTACTTATTTTCCCCAGACCCTACTAACTGTGAGTCTTACTGTTATTTGATAATTTTTGTCTTAATCATTTAGTGAGTATTTGAGTATTGAATGTTAGGTATAGATGTTGCTATCCAAAGTTATTTTAAGATTTAAAAGCAAAGAGAGAGAGACAACAAATAAAATAACTATAAAATATATTAGCGTATTGTCACAGGATTAGGAAGGAGAAAGAATAAGGTAAGGGATCAAAGCTCCCGGGCTGGCTGATGTAAAACAGGAGAGCCTCTCTGAAGAGATGACTCAACCTGACATTTAAAGCATGACAATGATCCCATTTTTAAAACACCAAATGACCCGTGCCAAGACCTTAGTGCAGGGATATCCTTAGCATATTCCAGGGACACAAAGTCAACCAATCAAATCAGTGCAGAGACAAACAGGAAGGAAGTCATAAAAGAGCACAATTGAATAGTAAAGTACACACACACACACACACACACACACACACACACACCATGCGGAGGATGGATCTGAGATGGTTGGCCACTGTACAGTGGAGAGACTAGTTAGGAAGTTACTACAAAAGTACAGTGTGGTGCCACAGTGTGACTTGATCCAGGGCAGGACTGGGAATGGGAGATGTGACATGACACACTTGGTTTGGGTACAGAATTTGGGTGATCACCAAGAAGTCTCAAGAGTCAGGGTTAATGATATTGTGGGGTAACGTGTGTGTGTGTGTGTGTGTGTGTGTGTGTGTGTGGTGTGCGTGCAAGTGTAAGTGTGGGTGTTGAGACTGAGGTAGAAGTTGATTCTCCTCTTCTACCAGGATTCCAGTGATCAAACCCTGGTCACCAAGCTTGGACAGCAAGCGTTTTTGTCCACCAAGCCATCTCACCTACCCTAAAAAAAAATTTTTTTTAATATTTTATTGGCTAGAGAGGTTAAGAGCACTTGTTGCTTTTGTAGAAGACCTGGGTTTGGTTCCCAGCACCCACACACACAGTGGCTCACAACTATTCTTAACTAAAGTTCCAGGGGACCTAAGTCCCTCTTCTGACCTCTGCAGGCACCAGTTACGTGTGTAATACACATACATACATACATACATACATACATACATACATACATACATTCATACAAGCAAAACACACACACATACACACACACAAGGCGTAATTTTGTTTTAACTTTTTACCTGAGGCAGGTCTTGAGCCAGGCAGATCTCTGTGAGTTCGAGGCCAGCCTCATCTACAGAGGGGGAACTCCAAGCCAGCTATAACTACACAGTGAGACCCAATCTGAAAATAAGTAGTATTTTATTTGTGTGTGTGTGTGTGTGTGTGTGTATCTGGTGCCCATGGATGCCAGAAGAAGGTGTCAGATTCCCTGGAGCTAGAGTTATAGGCAGTTGTGAGTCACCTCGCTTAGGCACTGAGAACCAACACTGATCCTTTGCTAGAGAATTAAACCCTGGGTTCAAATCCCAGCACTCCATAAAAGTAACATGTTGGCCCCAACACTTGGGAGATGGAGTCAAGATCATCAGAAGCTCAAAACTGATCTATAGAGTGAACTTGAGGCCAACCTGGGATACATAAACCCCTGTCACAGATAAGTAAATAAAGACAACTAACAGGTAAAATGTTAAGTTGTAAACACACTAATCTATAAAATGCTGCCTCGCTTCTCTACCCCAACCCCAGCCCTCTCCCTATAAATATCTTATCAAAATACGTAGCTGTGTTAAAGCTATAGCTTCCTAATTCAGTTTTTTAAGTCATTCATCTAAGAGGAAATTCAAATTACATATTAATAAATATCCCACAACTAAACAGTTCCACTCCCATGTGTAAGTGTGTGTGAATGTGTGCACATATCTAGTGTCTATGATTTTTTCACGGGTATGCCAGGAACCTTAATGACAGCATTCGCTGATGTAACAAAACAGTGAGAATGGCCCCCATTTTCATAATATAATGGATGGGTGAATACACTGTCGATGTTTAGTACAGTGTAATACTATATAGAAAAAACAAGAATGACTTTCAATCAGGCATGGTAGTGTGCNCCTACAATCCTAGCATTTGGAAGACAGGAACTCAGGATCATCGTAAACTTCATAGTCAATTCGAAGTCAGCATGAATTCCATGACACTCTATATCAAACAAAACAAAAAGCAAAAACAAAAACACACATAGTGGTACAAGCTTTTAAACCTAGCACTAGGAAAGAGGAGGCAGGCAGATCTCTCTGAGTTTGAGTCTAGCCTTGACTACATTGTGAGTTCCAGGATGGCCAGAGATGCATAGTGAGATCCTTTCTTGGAACAACAAACAAATAAACATGAAGGAGCTGGAGAGATGGCTCAGAGGTTAAAGAGCAATGATTGCTCTTCCAGAGGTCTTGAGTTCAATTCCCATGGTGGCTCACAAGTAGTCCTGTGGAATCCAATGTCTTTTTTCTTTTGTGCAGATGTATATGCAGATAAAACTCCCATATACATAAAATCATAAATAAATCTTTAAAAAATTAAATACAGGGTCTGGAGAGATGGCTCAGCAGTAAAGAACACTGACTGCTCTTCTAGAGGTCTTGAGTTCAATTCCCAGCAACCACATAGTGGCTCACAACCATCTGTAATGGGATCTGATGCCCTCTTCTGGTAGGTCTGAACACAGCGACAGTGTCTTACATAATAAATAAAATAAATAAATCTTGAAAGAGAGAGAGGGAGAGGGAGTGAGAGAGAGAGAAAGAGAAAAGACAAAGAATTTCAAAAACAAAACAAGAGAGTCAGTCACAGGGCTCGTGAGATGGCTCAGGTGGCTCAGCAAGTCAAGGTCTGCCTCACAGCCAGACAAATTGAGTTCAATTTCTGGGACCCACATAAAGGTAGGCGAGAGCAGACTTCACAAAATTGTCTTCTGACTTTCATGTGCTAGCCATAGCATGTATACCCACATGTAACATGTATACACATATACAGTAATAATAATAATAAATGAAATATTTAAAAAAGGAGTTCCGCAAGTGAATAGATAATAGCATGAAACATTTTATTTATATGAAGTTCAAAAACAGTCCGAACTAAATGTTGTGTAAAGAGTTTACACAGAAGAGTAAATGTTAGAAAAAAATATTCCATAGTGGTTACTCTAATTGGGAGGTGAAAGAACGTGACTTGGGAGGGAGTTAAGGCTTTCTGAAGAAGAAGTGCTAGCCTGTCGGCTAATCTGTTATAGACACGTTGATAACCATGTTACCATTTTCTTATGAGATGTAAATACAGTTTGAAGGGCAGGGTGATGGTTTGGTGCATAAAGTACTTATCGCAAGAGCACCCGATAGGCAGAGATCCCAGGAGCTCACTGCCCGGTCAACATATTCAAATAAGTAAGTTCGAGGTTCAGGAAGAGACCCTCCCTCAAAAACTAAGGTGGACAGTCATAGAGAAGGGTACCTAGTATCAGTTTCTAGCCTCTACATATATGCATTCATGAAGGGGCATGCATGTACAAATGTGTGCCCTGCACACGCACAAATGCATTTTGAACTGGCCTTTACCTATGTGATGTGATGTATGTCACCATGAAAATGAGGATAATATTCAGAGATGCATTCATGAAAAAATTGAATTGCCTGTATTTTGTTTTGAAAGATACAAGTTCTAAGTAACTTTGCCAGCTACTTTTCTTAAAAGATTTCTTTTTCTTTTTTCTTTTTTCTTTTTTTTTTTCAAGCCAGAGAGTGGTACATGCCTCTAATCCCAGCACTCAGGAGATTAAGGCAGAAGGACCACTGCTAGTTTGAGGTCAGCCTGGCTATATAATGAGTTCCAGGCCAGCCTGGGTTACAAAGTAAGACTCTTCTAAAATGAACAAACAAACAAACAAACAAACGGCTTAACCTGGAGAGGTGGAAGTACAGGCATAGATGCAGTGTTGTTCTTCCTTACTTGAGGGTGCACATGATTGCGTCAACAGTAAAGGGACTGTCATTTTTTGATAGCGTCAGAGACAGGATACATCCTTGAGCATGGTAGGCAGCACACACCCCTGCTCTCTTACTGAACCGTTTCAAGTACATGCAGAGAGCGGGAAGTAGAAAGTACCTAGAGAATTATGTAGCAATGAGACCTTTCTGGTTAAAGAAATGACTCTTAGAAAAGAGAAGCTTCTGGAATCCATATACCAAGCATAGCTTTTTATATTTATTTTTCTACTGAGCCAGCTCCTTGTTAGGCTACTTCTGTGGTTTAGCCACAAAAGTGCTGTGTAACAGACTATCCAACCCTGTGCCCTGGCTTACAACGACAGTCACTTGTTCTTTGCCATGCCGCAGTGAATCCAAGCTGGGTCCATCTGGGTGGTTGTACTTTAAGCTGCTGTAACCATCCTGGAAGGAATGAAGATCCTATTTGTTTTTAATGTGAGAAGGCATTTTGCCTACACGTGTGTCTGTGCGCCACTTGTGATCAGGCCCTTTGGAAGAGCATCCAGTGTTCTGAACCACTGAGCCACCTCTACAACCTCAGGGACGAGGGTATTCCAAAAAGACACCTTTGTGCTTCCTTTTAATTATAAGACTATTGAAATATCAGATCTTTAAAAAAAACGGAATTTTCCCGGGCCTCTCATACTGAGAGAAAGGAAGCTATGGAGCCTAGGGTCAGCCGAGCAGGGAGCTTGTTTCCTGGGAAGAGATTTCATAGCGTGCCAACACCATCTAAGACCAATTTACAAGGTCATCTGAAGCCAGAATAATGGTGAAGGGCAGGACCACACCTTGAGTAGGCCTGGTTAGTTATTTGTCTTCTATTTAAACCTAAATCTCGTCTTAGGAACTTGCGGATGGACTGGACCTCCTTGTTCTTCTCAATGTGGCTATGTCGAATAATTTTCATACTGTATATTATTTTGTTTTGTTTTTTGGTTTGGTTTTCATTTCATTTTTTTTTTGTTTTTGTTGTTTTGTTTTGTATTTTTCAGGCAGGATCTCTATTATGTAACTCTAGTTGTTCTGGAACACGTTCTATCTAGACTAGACTGGCCTGGAACACTCAGAGATCTACCTGCCTAGCGCTATCACACCAGGATCACTGTTGTGGGTTGGGGGAGGGACACAGAGGGTTAGTTTGTTTTGCTTTTTTTTACTTATTTGTACCTCGTTGCATTGGTGTTTTGCCTCCATGTATGTCTGAGTGAGGGTGTCAGATCCTCTAGAACTGGGGTTACAGACAGTTGTGAGCTGCCATGTGGGTGCTGGGAATTGAACCCTGGTCCTCTGGAACCACTGAGGCATCTCTCCAGCCCTCCACTGTTGCATTTTTGATTGGTCTGTTGAAGAAGGTTGTCCACCCAGGTTGTTAGGGCTGGTTGTCCCGGACCAGGCTGGGCTTAGCCATCAGGCACATTTCTTTTATGTTTGAAGAGGCTGCATGTCTCTGAGGGAGGTTTTTCTGATGGCCATGGCAGAAGGGAAGGAGAGGGAGCCTAGATATGAGAGCACATGCCAAGACTCTCCTTGTATCACATTTAGCAACAATTCAGTAATCACAGCGTGTGACATGGACAAGCTCAACATCAGAAATGCTGTGAAGCAGAGTCTTTGCATGGAAGCTGGACGAGTGACTAGTTGCTGAAGAATTATTTACCACAATAATGAGGGGAAAGACTGATACACATTTGTCTCTGTCCACTCCACTTTCTTTGCCTTGGGGACTCAATAAAGATTTTTTTTCTGTTCACTACAAACAACTAAAAGGAAGTTGGATGAATACTAGAAACATTTACTGAAAGTCATAAAAGACAAAAAAAAAAAAAAAAATGTAGTAGGCTTTGAGCTGAGGAGTTGGAGTTTAAAGAGGTGACTTGAATCCGTTTCCCTCCAAGGGGCATTTGATCTCTCTTAAAAGCCATCTGAAAGACAGCCTGCCTTTGGCCAGAGGCCAGAGATAAATAGTCCTGACTGCCAAAGACAAAGGGTACCCTTCTTACTGTATGTGCTAGAGGATCACAGCTTTTGCAGTGGGGTCATTGGCCAATCTAAGAGGAAGAGCTGAAAAAAGAGAGTGGCTTTAAAGACACCTGACCCTAAGGAGACAGACATTGATTCATCACAGGCTGGAGCTGGAGTTTCTGACCTTCACTGGAAAATTGAAATGTGCCACTTTTGAAAGTAGGAGAAGGGATTCAATTCCAGGGGTCAACTGAGCCATCACAACACCATCCAACTATTAGAAGGTGTCTTAGCAATGCCCCCTCCCAAGACAGGGTTTCTCTATATAGCCCTGGCTGACCTGGAACTCACTCCGTAGACCAGGCTGGCCTCAAACTCAGATATCTGCCTGCTCCCTAAATGCTGGGATTAAAGGCATCACCACTACCACCCTCAGGCTTTTTCCTTTGTTTTGTTTTTTCTGTTTTGTTTTGTTGTTGTTATTGTTTGTTCTGTTTTTGTTTTTGTTTTGAGACAGGATTTCTCTGTGTAGCCCTTGCTGTCCTGAGACTTAAACTGTAGACCTGGCTTGCCTCAAATTCAGAGATCTACCTGCCTCTGCATCCTGAGTGCTGGGATTTATGATGTGTACCACCACACCCAGATTCTTAGTAACTTTCTATTGCTGTGATAAGATTCCATGACCTAGGCAACTTGTAAAAGAAAGTTTATTTGTGCTTACAGTTTCAGAGGGTTAGAATCTATGGCAACCATGGGGGAGAGCACGATGGCAGGTAGACATGCTGGAGCAGTTCCTTAAGGCTTATGTCTTCATCTACAAGCATGAGGCAGAGAGCACTAACTGGGAATAGCACATCTTTTAAAACCTCAAAACCCACCCCTAGTAACACATCTCCAACAGGGCCACTCCCCCTAATCCTTCTCAAACAGTTCCAGTAAAGAGAATTCAAATATATGAGCCAATGGGGCCATTCTCATTCAGACTACTACAGATGGAAACACAAATTTTCTGGAGGAAACTTATCTTGTTACCTAGCTTTCAAATTATATACCCAACTAAATTTTAAGACGAAATGTCCTAGAAATAATAAATTTTGTAAACATAAAATTAAGACCCAAAGGGAAGAAAACAAAACAGAAGTAGACTAGAAAAAAATGTAGACACTTAAACAATTATCAGAGAATACAAAGCAATTCCATTGCCTCTTTTTGTATAGAAAAAAAAAAGTTCCTCCTTCAACATTCATTCAAAGAGTTAGAACATTTTTTGAGACAGTATCTCATGAGATAGACCAAGCTATCCTTAAACTAACAGAGATCTACCTGCCTCTGCATCCAAAGTACCAAGCACTAGGTTTTAAGGGGTGCACCATAATACCTGGCCAGAAACTATTAAAAAATGACATCATTACAATCAATCAAACAAACAAATAAATATTTGAAGTGACATCACATACGGCTGGAGAGGTATCTCAGCAGTTAGTAGCACTCACTGCTCCTGCAGAGGACTATAGTTTCATTCCTATCATCTATGCCAGGTGGCTCACAACCAGTGTCAGAGGAGCCAACTCCCCCTTCTGGCCTCTAGGGGTGCCCACATGCATGGGTGCATATACACACCAACTCCCCCTTCTGGCCTCTATGGGTGCCCACATGCATGAGTGCATACACACACAGAGACATACACAGACACAAATAAAATAAGACATTTTTAAAAGTAACACCACAGAGTTGACGAACACCCACATAGAATGTGAAGAGTTAGTGATGTATTTTTATTCATGTGTATGTGTCTGACCTGCATCAGTTCATTTGCACCTTCTTTTTGCAGGAGCCCACAAAGGCCAACAGATGGCATTAGAGTACCTAGAACTGGAGTTACAGAAGCTGGTTGTGAGCCTCCATGTGGGTGTTGAGAACTGAACCCCAGGCCTGTGTGACTGCAATAAGAATTCTCTTTTATAAAGATTTCTTTACTTATTATGTATACAGTGTACAGTATTACGCCTGCATACGTGCCTGTGTGCTAATCCTTAGCACTTCCACAACAAAACAGAATCTGATTGTTTTGATTTCTTTACCATTAGTCATGAATTTTGCATAAGTCCTCAATGCATTGTTACTCAGAAGTTCTAGAATTAATGAACTCCATTTCTTCTACCCTCTCACAACAGTTTTCGTGACCTGAGATGCTTGCAGCCCCCACCCCCATCCCTCATACACACAAAACATCCAGACCACCACCAGCTGGATGATCAATTTCAACTCAGTTCTGACACTGCCTATGTGAAAGCAGTGTGAAGTCCCAGTTTTCCAGCCTTACAAGAGTGCCCTGAACTTCAGATGGAAACCACAGACCCTACATATCAGCTATGAACATGGCTGCCTCCTGGGATTTGCTTAATTTGCTAAAGTGGCTAACAGAACTTGGAGAAACATCACCCTTACATTCACTAGGTTATTATAGTGCAACGGTTCTCAACCTGTGAGCCTTGAACAACCCTTCCACAGGGGTTGACTAAGACCATCGGAAAACACAGATATTTACATTCCAATTCACAAGTAGCAAAATTAAAGTTTGGAGCTGGCAAGATGGCTCAGTGGGTAAGAGCACTGACTGCTCTTCCGAAGATCCTGAGTTCAAATCCCAGCAATCACATGGTGGCTTGCAACCACCTCTAATGAGATCTGACGCCCTCTTCTGGTGTGTCTGAAGACAGCTACAGTGTACTTATGTATAATAATAAATAAATCTTTGGGCAGGACCAGAGCGAGTGGGGCTGACTGAAATCAGTGGAGTTGACTGGAGCGAGCAGAGGTCCTAAAAATTCAATTCCCAACAACCACATGAAGGCTCACAACCATCTGTATAGCTACAGTGTACTCACATACAAATAAATCTTTAAAAAATTTTCAGTTATGAAGTATCAATGAAAATGATGTTTTGGTTGGGGGGGTCACCATAACACAATGCACTATATTAAAGGGTCACAGCCTTGGGAAGGTTGAGAACCACTGTTCTAGAGGCTATTACAGTGTTTATACATGGGAGATAACGGAATGAGAGGCAGAGGAGATGCTGCAGAAGCTCTGTGTCCTCTTTTAGTACACTCCATCCCGGGATCACCAGTGAGTCTCAAAGGTCTCTGGACCTTGTCATATGGCTTTTGTGGAGGTATCATTGCAGAAGCATGACTAATTAAATCATTGACCTTTAAGGCTCAGCTTAACCTCCAGCCTCACCCTACCCATCCCAGAGACTGGAGGTGGGGTTCAAAGTCCCAACCTGCTAATCTTACCTTGATCTTTCTGATGACCAACACTTATCCTGAAGAGGGACTTCCAGCCATTAGAGAACTAATTTGTTATAAAGAAAGACCCTTGAAGATCACAAAAGTTTTAGGAGTTGTATGCCAAGACTAGACTACAAGGCAAGTTGTATGTAAGACGAGACTAACACCAAAACCATACTCCACACTCTCAGAGTGACCATTTTTACTTTAGACACTCTGATGGTCACTCTTGGTGGTCAACTGACTGACTCTGGGATCAGAGACATCTTTCTGGGTAGGTCTGAGATGGCATTTCCTAAAATATTAACTAAGGTAATTAATGATGTGTGGTCGTTTGAATAAGAGCGGGTCCCATAGGCTCATAGATCTGTTTTATTGTTGTTGTGTTGTTTTGTTTTGATTTTCAAAATAGGGTTTCTCTGTATAACAACCCTGGCTGTCCCGGAATTCACTTTGTAAACCAGGCTGGCCTTGAACTCACAGACTTCTGCCTGCTTCTCCCTTCCTAGTGCTGGGATCAAAAAGCAGGTGCTGGGCTGGTGAGATGACTCAGTGGTAAGAGCACTGACAGCTCTTCCAAAGGTCCTGAGTTCAAGTCCCAGCAACCACATGGTGGCTCACAACCACCCTTAATGAGATCTGATGCCCTCTTCGTATGTGTCTAAATAAATATTTTTATATAAATAAATGAATAAATAATATTTTTTTAAAGCAGGTGCCACCACGCTCTTAGATTTGAATGCTTAGTCACCAGGAAGTGGCACTAATAGGAGGTGTGGCCTTATTTAAAGAAATATGTCGCAGGGTATGGACTTTGAGGTATCAAAAGCCCATACCAGGCTCAATCTCTCTCTGTCCCTGCCTCTCTACCTGTGGATCCAGATGTAACTTTCAGCTACTGCTCCAGCACTCTGAGTGCCACCACAGTCCCATCATGCCATGATGATAATAGACTAACCCTCTGACATTGTAAGCAAGCTCCCAATTAAAATGCTTTCTTTCGTGTGAGTTGCCTTGGTCACGGTGTCTCTTCATAGCAAGAGAGAAACGACTAAGATAGGGTGGGGGCATCCTCTCCCAGAGTGGACAGCATCATCATGTGTTAATATAGAAAGTGTCTGAGATAAAGCAGAGCATCTTGTCAACATGCCTGCCTTTGCTCCCTTCTAGTGAGTGCATCTGCTTTATTGCTGCTGCTGCTGCTGCTGCTGCTGCTGCTGCTGCTGCTGCTGCTGCTGCTGCTGGTGCAGCTGCCATCACATCTTTCCCTGACATCAAAAGCCAGCATGCTTGGTCATCCAAAGTGGACTGGAGACCAGTAACTCTCCGGGAATCTTCCAGGCCTCCAGCACCAGATTGTCTCTGCTGAGGAAGAGTCCAGCCACATGGAGAGACGAGTAACTGTGTTTGGGCTAACCAGCTTGTAGCGTGTAAGTCAATCTAATAAAGCCATATATATATATATTCTATTGGTTTGGTTCATTGGGAGAACTCTGACAAATACAGACATCAATTATCTGTTAAGAAAAAAAATTCAGTTACCTTCTTCAGCCTTTGTTAAGCCCTTAAATCTTTTTGTATACATATGAGTGTCTCCCGGGTATCATATATCTGCTTGAAGAACTTCCTGTAACAGTTTCTGTCATGTACAGCTGTCGTCAATTCCCTCAGCCTTTCTTAGTTCGATGAGGCTGTATTAACACTGACATCCTTTTTGAAAGATGTCTTCCTTGTATACAAATTCCTCATCAAAGGAAAACATTGGTTCTCAGTGGTTTGACTAATGTGTCAGCCACACAGGTACCTAATGCAAATGTGCTTTGAGGAGAACTTACTGCAGAGAGCATAGTTGACTGATAATCCCACATGCCATGTGATTTAATATACCATGTCACTCAGAATCAGACAACCCCAGAAAGTACCAGAAGAAACAGGTCAAACCCCAGCTCATACATAGTTCTTACACAGTAAGGGAAGGAAGAATAGTATCCTTTAACCTACAGTACCTACATTAAACTAGAGTTCACATGGCAGAACATATAGAGTGTCCTCAATAGGAAGTGTTTTATAAAAAGGCAAGAAAGAGCCAGGATATGTTTGGTAGAAGCATGGTATAGAGCAGGGCACCAGGGTTGGGGGGTGGGGGCTGTGCCTCTGCAGGCCCATGCTGAAGCATCCCTTCCCCCTGAGGTACTATGGAGTATGGAATAGAGCTTATTTAGGGCATGGGAAGGGGAGTTGAGGAGGGAGTAGAGATAAAGGCAAAGAGAGAAGGAGGAGGAAGAGGAGGAGGAAGAAGAGGAGGAGGAGGAGGAGGCCAGGAACACATGGGGATGGGGAGAGAGGGGGAAAGGGCAGGGGGAGACGGAGCAGAGAGGCAGAGAGTAAGAGAATAAGAGTGAGGGGGCACACAGCCTCTTTTATAGTGAGTCAGACATACCTGACTGTTGCCAGGTAACTGTGGGGTGGAGCCTAGAAGGAATGCTAACAGGGAGAATATCAAGAATGCCCTGGCCAGGCGTGGTGGCGCTGGCCTTTAATCCCAGCACTGGGGAGGCAGAGGCAGGCAGATTTCTGAATTCAAGGCCAGTCTGGTCTACAGAGTGAGTTCCAGGACAGCCAGGACTACACAGAGAAACCCTGTCTCAAAAAACCAAAAAAAAAAAAAAAAGGGGGGGGGTGAAATCAAGAGTACACCAATTGCCCATCACTCTCACTGACCCTTTTGGAATTTTTGTGTTCCCATCTTATAATGCTAAGCAAGGAAGGGTTAAAGCTCATGAGACTTCAAATAGCTGCCTACTTGACAAAGAGAACACATCAAGGTTGTCACTGTACTGTAAGTCACCACCGATACACTTTGATGTCCATGTGACCAAAGTCCCAAAGTGAGAAGAGTCCTTGTCTTGATAACATCATTATCCTAAGAACTTGCTCTGCTCTTATGCAACCAAGACATGGGAGTGGGGGCATGTGGAACACTTTGGTAATAGCCATGGGTCATGAGGAATTGAGTCAGGCTGTAGGGGGCAATGATTCCTAGCCATAAAGAATGACTTAGCCCCGGCCTGACCGTTGCGCTTCACACGCAGAAGCAATATGCCTGGTTACTGAAAAGAACCCATCCTTCTCCGGGTCAACCACAGAAAATAGCTGTATTGTCCTGATAGCTACCAATCTATGTGTGTATGTACATATACTTGTCTCCCGGTCCTTCTAATGCATTCAGCCTTCATCCTGTGGAAAGGTCGGGGCCCCTAACTGTTCTAATAAAGCAGTCTCAGCCTGTTGGGATCAAGTCTGTTTCATTTTTCTTATACTCTCAAGCACATATTTGTGTGTGTGTGTGTGTGTGTGTGTGTGTGTGTGTGTGTGTTGGGAGGGCAGGATCTCACTGTGTAGTGTCCCACTGTGTAGCTCTGGCTAGGTAGGTAGACCAGATGGCTCTCAAGCTTACAGAGATCCTCTTGCCTCTGTCTCCTTGTGCTGAGACTAAGGATTAACCCATCACACCCGGCCCACGCTTACCTTTAACTTGCATTTTCATACCTTTGGATTTTTCTGAGAATTTAAGTCTATAACCTTCAATTAAAGGTTATGCTACTTAAAGCCCCAGTCCTGAGAATTTTTTTTCTTTATTTCTTCTCCTATACAGTAGATCCAGAAATAAGTAGGCCTCCCAGAGATACGAATACAGCATAAAAAGTTATAATAGGTCTAGGTATAAACCCTTGTTTCAGGGCTATACAAGGCAACCCAGTAGGAGGAAAGGAGTCCTAAGGGTAGAGAAAGAGTCAAGGACACCCCCCACTCCCACTGTTGGGAGTCCCACATAAACACCAAGATAACAACCATAACTCATATGCAGAGGACATAGTGTAGAGCCATGCTGCTTCAGTCTCTGGGAGTCTCTATGAATCTTGCTTAGTTGATTCTGTAGACTTTATTCTCCTGGTGTTCTCAACCCTTCTGGCTCCTACAATCCTTTCTCCCCATCTTTTACAGGGTTCCTTGAGGGAAGGTACCTGATGGAGATCTCCAGTTTGGGCTCTCTCTGTACCTAATGTTTGGCTGTGTGTCTCTGCATCTGCTCCCATCAGCTATTGTAAAAAGCCTCTCTGATGATGATGATCAGGCTAGACACCAATCTATGAGTATAGCAGAACACCATTAGGAATCATTTTATTGACTTTTTTTCTTTCTGTCTTAGGTCTCTGGACCATCCAGCCTCTTGTTCCTGGTCATCCAGACAGTGTTGGGCATGGACTCACTTCAGTCATGTGGGCATCAAATTACACCAGTCATTAGTTGGCCATTTCCACAAGTTCTGCACCTCTGTTGCCCCAGCACATGTTGTAGGCAGGACATTTTAAGTCGAAGGTTTTGTGGCTAGGTTGATGTCCCAGTCCCACCACTGGAAGCTTTGCCTGTTAGGGAAGATGGCTCCTGTATCCTCCATTACTAGGATTCTTTGCTAGGATCACCCTCGTAGACTCCTGGGAGTTTCTGCTGTGCTAGGTTTCCACATTGTCCCCCAGATACTCTCCAGTTCCCGTCGAGTCTTCTGTATTCTCTTCCTCCATCTGTCCTCCTCTACCTGTTCTCCTCTGCTCCCATTCCCACCTGCCCCCAGTCCACCTGCAAAATCTGTTCTACTTCCCTTCCCCAGGGAGATCCATTTGTCCCCTAGAGCCCTCCTGGTTACTTTTCCTTTCTGGCTCTGTGGATTGTACCATGATCGTCAGTTACTGTAAAGTTAATATCCACTTACCATGTTTGTCTTTCTGGGTCTGGGTTACCTCACTCAGGATGATTTTTCTTTTCTAGTTTCAGCCATTTGCCTGCAAATTTCATGATGTCATTTTTTTTAACAGCTGAGTAATACTCCATTGTGTAAATGTACCACATTTTCTTTATCCACCCTGGGATTTTTTGTTTTCCCATGTGAAGTTGAGTTTTGGTGTTTCAAACTCTAAAGAATTGTGTTGATATGGGGATTCTGTTGACTCTGTACATTGCTTTTGGTAGAAATAGCATTTTTTTACTCTGTTGAGCCTACCAACCCATGAGCATGGGGGATCTTTCCTTCTTCTGAGACAAATTATAGGTTTAAGCACCTGGAAACCCTCTTCATGCAAATAAAGAATTTCCAGCACCTGAGCCCTAGCCTATAATGTACACTGTCCTTGAAAAGCCCCTACCCACTCCCCAAGGTTTATATTGCTACCCCAAAAAAAGAGAGCTGTTTCACTGAATATCGTTTAGGTGAGCTGCTTCACTTCCCACAATACAAAAGAGCGGTAACACTGAAAAACCATTTCAGAGAAGCCCCTCTCCCCACCCTCACCCTCCCTCCACACCCTCTACCCTCTCCACCCCCACCCACCCATTCTGTTAATCTGTGTCTTTTTTATTGGAGAATTGAGACTGCTGATACTGAGAGATATCAGTGACTAATGGTTGTTAATTCCTGTTTTGTTTTTGTTGTTGGTGGTGGTGGTAGTGTTATGTGTATGAGTGTGTATTGAAGTAATTTTATGGGAGGGCTTCTGCCACATTCTTGCCTATTTTGCTCCCAAAGAAAATGACACTGTACAGAAACACTGTAATTTATTAATAAGGTGTCCACACTATGATGGGCAGGTTCTGAGTTATACTAATCCTTCCACGCTGTTAAAACCCACATGAATAACCCATTAGTTGCCAAATTAGCATCTCCTGGGAAGCTTCTGCCCAGGACAGTTGTCTGTCCTCAGGGTGAACTTCTCTTGGCCATATGCTTCTAGTCCATCCCACTTAATGGCCACCTCCTCCCTGTCTTTTTTTCTTTTCCTTGTGGTTCCTACCTGAGACCCCCTGTTTGATCTCAAGTCCCATCTTTCTCTCTCTCTCTTGCCCAGGCACAGGCTTTAACCTTTTATTAACGAATCAGAGATCATCAGGGAGCACCCTTTACAGCACATTGGTCAATACAATGCCTATGTCCAGACTGCAACCTGATCTTAGTGGCACAGAACTCAGCATCTGAGTACACCGTGTACAAGACCAACCCCAACAAGTGTGTGTGTGTGTGTGTGTGTGTGTGTGTGTGTGTCTTTCCCTTCATTTGGTTTTGCTGGTGTGAAATTATTTATTTCCTATGTTCTTGTAGGTGTAGTTAACCTCCTTAGATTGATGTTTTCCTTCTGGTACATTCTGTGGGGCTGGATTTGTGGGTAGACATTGTTTAAATTTGACTTTATCATGGAATGTCTTGCTTCCTATTTATGGTTATTGAAAGTTTTGAGGGCTGGTGAGATGGCTCAGTGGGTAAGAGCACCCGACTGCTCTTCCGAAGGTCCGGAGTTCAAATCCCAGCAACCACATGGTGGCTCACAACCATCCATAACAAGATCTGATGCCCTCTTCTGGAGTGTCTGAAGACAGCTACAATGTACTTACATATAATAAATAAATAAAATCTTAAAAAAAAAAAAAAGGAAGTTTTGATAGATATAGTAGTCTAGATTGGCATCTATGGTCAGCACAGCTGTCCGGGCCCTTCTGTCTTTTAGAGTCTTCATTGAGAAGTCAGGTGTAATTCTAGTAGGTCTGCCTTTATTTGGTACTTGGCCTTTGTGCTTTGCAGCTTTTAATGTTTTTTTTTTTTGTCCTGTATGTTTAAGGTTATGGTTATTATGTAGATAGGGTATTTTCTTTTCTGCTCCAGTCTATTTAGTGTTCTGTAAGCTTTTTGTACCTTTATAGGCATGTCCTTTAGGTTAAGTAATTTTTCTTCTATGATTTTTAAAAAATATTTTCTGGACCTTTGGGCTGTGATTCTTCTCATTTTTCTATTCCTATTATTCTTAGGTTGGTCTTTTCATAGTGTCCCAGATTTCCTGGATGTTTTGCATCAGGGATTTTTTTAGACTTAACATTTTCTTTGACCTATGCATCCATTTCTTCTATCATGTCATCAATGCCGAGAGTCTTTCTTCCATCGCTTGTACTCTGTTGGCAATCCTTGTGTCTGCAGTCCCTGTTGCTTACCTAGATTCCCATCCCAGGGTTCCATCTGTTCTGTTTCCTTTACTGTTTCTAGTTCCATTTGGGGTCTTGAACAGTTTTATTTATTTATTTATTTATTTATTTATTTATTTATTTTTCAACAGCTTGTTCTTGGCTTTCTTTGCTGGATTTATTCATTTTCTCCATTTTTTTTTGTTTGTCTTTTCTTCGGTTTCTTTAAGGGGTTTATTCACTTCCTCTTTAAGGACCTCTAGGATCTTCATCTTCAGAAGTTGGTTTTGAGGTTATTCTCTTGTGTATAAGTTGTGTTGGAATACTCAGGGCTTGCAGTAGTAGGACACCTGGGCGCTGGTGGTGACATACTGCCCTAACTGTTGTCATTTGTGTTCTTACTCCCCTAGGCATCTGGAATCGAGGTGGTTACAGGTCTAGGGGCCAGTTTCTGGGTTTGTCTTCGTTGGATGGGTGTTTTCTTCCTTGATTTCTGTTTCCTCTCTGGTTATCTGGCTGCTGTGGCCTATGGTTGAGCAGAGGGGCTCCACCTGAGTTGAGGACTGGACTGCTGGTGGCTGGGGTGGCCCCTAGTCGAGCTGGGGGTCTTTGCCTGTGTTGGGGATTGGAATATGGTGATGAGGCTGGGGGCTTGGGCATAGGGTGGAGATAGAACTGAGAGTCTGAGGGAGTTCCCTGGGCAGGTGTCCTACCCAGGCTGCTGGCATCTGGTGTGGCCTCTGGGGGTGGGAGGCACACACTGAGGGAGTAAGGGTGGTCTGAGGTCTGGTGGCCTACCTGAAATTCTGGGTGTGGTATGGCCTCTATTCAAGCAAGGTGCCTCTGCTGGAGTTGAGTGCCAGGGCATGGTGACAAGAGAGGAGGAATGATTGGAAGAAGAGGAGACAGTGAGAAAGAAGAGAGTGGTCTTCAGGCAGGCAGCCTACCTGAACTTCTGATGGCTAGAGACTGAGGCTGGTGAATGCCAGCCAGCAGGGTGCCTCTCCTGGTGCTCAAGGCTGAGATATGGTGACAAGGACCAGCTCTGAGGATTTCTGCCCTGTGCTTCTTTTTCTTTTTCAGTATCTTGGTCATAGCCAGTTCACACTCACCCCCCCCCAACTTTCCACAGGACCCCCATCAGCTCCCTCCCAGTTTCACGCTATTTTTATAATATCTGTCTTAGTTAGGCAAGTGTTATAAAAAAAAAAAAACCAACATTTAAGTGGGACTGGCTTAGAGATTCAGAGGTTCAGTCCATTACCATCAAGGCAGGAACATGGCAACATCCAGGCTGGCCTGCTGTAGGAAGAATTGAGAGTTCTACATCTTCATCTGAAGGCTGCTAGCAGAACACTCATCTCCAAACAACTAGGACTAGGGTATTAAAGACCACACCCACAGTGACACACCTACTCCAACAAGGCCACACCTCCTAATAGTACTACTTCCTAGTCCAAGCTTATACAAGCCATCACAATATCTATCTATCTATCTATCTATCTATCTATCTATCTATCTATCTATCTATCTATCTATCTAACTTTAGCCCACTGAATTTAATGCATGCATGAGATTGGGGGCCATCTACTGGATTCAAAGAGTGGCCACACGCCTACAGAAAGTGACTTTCCCCCAGCAGCCAGCAGACTGCCAGCAGTTCCTCAACCAAGAATGAGGCCTTGGGAGCCTCTCCTTTATGCTGGAAATTTTTTTTGCTTTTGACTTTTTTAGATAGGGTCTTATGATATAGCCCTCACTGACTTGCCCTAGAACTTGTTGTGTATGCCAGACTGGCCTCCAACACGCAGATACCCACATGCATCTTCTCTCCAAGTATGTGCACCACCACAAGTAGCATTGTGCCGGAATTTGTAGCTGGCTTGATTTTGTACAGGTCTTGGGTGACTAATCTCAGCTGCTGTGAGTTCATGTGTGCAAGAGCCGTGTTATGTGCAGAGGACAGCATTTCACAGCAATCCTCCTCATCGCCTGGCTCTTACATTCTTTCTGCCCCTGCTTCAAGTATTCTTGGAGCTGCTGGGTTGGTTTGATACAGATGTCCCATCTATGGTTGAGCAACTACAGTAACTTAGCCTTAGTACTGTGAACAGAAATGCATTTCTGCATTGACCACTACCCACTATGATAAGAAACTTCTCTTGCTGGCAGCAGCATGACCATTTAGGAAAACAGCATCAAAAGGTTCAGATGTGGGGCCTTTGGTTTCCCTAGCCACTAGTTTGAAGCATGTTTATAGGGCCTGTGAATTCCTGCCGGTGGAGCAAGCCTCAATTCCAATCAGGACAGCAATTTGATTACTTCCATAGACGATGCTGTACATCTTGCCTGACAGGTCAACATTGTGGCATGCAGGGGCCAGTGCTAGATAAGACCGTTGATGGCCATTCTTCCCCCGAATCTATATAAGAGTTTCCAAAGCTATGAAGGCTACCCAGGGTGTGTGTGTGTGTGTGTGTGTGTGTGTGTGTGTGTGTGTGTGTGTGTGTGTAGGGGTCCTGATCAGTTCCTGAGGTTTCTTTGTCCTGCAACTGTGGTCTGATCCCACCCCTAGAATAATTGTAGCCATTTTGTTCCATGCCTGCCAGCTATTTCATATTGTTGTTGTAACATGCCTGCCAGTCATTGACTTGGCTCAAGGACATGCGTACCACATACCTTATTTTGTTCTGTATGTTCTGAATGTTCTGTATGAGGTTTGCTAATCTTAAGAAATTCCACAAAGCTTTACATAGGACCCATCAAATCAAAGGTCTATATAAACTGTTAAGTCTAAAATGGCTTGAGTCGGAGCTGACCACCGGGCAGCCCTTCCTGCTTTTGCGGCTGACACTGAAGAGTGCTACTAACAAGCCAAAAGGTTATGATTAAAATACTCATTCTCTGTTATCTCAGTGTTCTGAAACTCCTCTGTTCACCACCCATCCACCACCCCTCTTACTTTACTCAGGACCAAACAGCTTAAAAGTTAGCTGATTATACTTTGCCTCGTAAGCCAACGGCTTTGCCTTTTAAACTTTGGGGCCTGATTTTTCCTATAAAAAGCCTACTGTCTTAGTCAGGGTTTCTATTCCTGCACAAACATCATGACCAAGAAGCAAGTTGGGGAGGAAAGAGTTTATTCAGCTTACATTTCCATTCTGTTGTTGATCACCAAAGGATACAGGACTGGAACTCAAGCAGGTCAGAAAGCAGGAGCTGATGCAGAAGCCATGAAGGGATGTTCTTTACTGGCTTGCCTCCACTGGCTTGCTCAGCCTGCTCTCTTATAGAACCCAAGACTAACAGCCCAGAGATGGCACCACCAACAAGGGAACCTCCCCCCTTGATCACTAATTGAGAAAATGCCTTATAGCTGGATCTCGTGGAGGTATTTCTCCAACTGAAGCTCCTTTCTCTGTGATAACTCCAGTTGTGTCAAGTTGACACAAACTAGCCAGTACACCTACCCTGAGAGCAGGCTAGGACCCCAGTCTTTTTTTTTTTCAGTCCTGGACTTCCAGTATTATGGTGCGCGTTCAATATTCTTGCTTAACTGAGATCAGTATTTGTTTGGTTGAGTGGTGATTCCTGAACCCCTGCAGCAACCACTGTGTGTGTTGCCTTCAGAAACAGTGTTTTGCCATCTAGTTATGATCAGCAACCATGAGCAATATAAATAGCCAGTATTATCTTGAATGTTTCTGGGACCTCCCTGACCCATGAATCATGAAGAGGTAACCTGTGCTCATCAATGTGAGTTTCATTTACTCATGTCTTCTGGGACAAGCATTGTTCACTAATGTGGGGTATTCAAACTCCCCCCCCTTTTTTTGTTTTTTTGAGACAGTGTTTCTCTGTATAGCCCTGCTCCCCCCCCTTTTTTAAAGTATATTTTTAACTATCTTATAAACTAGTGCAGCGTCATAAGGCTTCTTCATACATCCTTAATTTTGGTTGTTTCTAAAAGGGGCTATTCTCACTGTATTTGCCTGCTTGCCTTCCTATTGCTGAATTAATCAACACCAAGGACAACAATGAACCTTGACAGGCACAAATCGAAAATAAATCTATTAGGAAGATATTGAATGACTAAAACAACTGTCTGGGGATGGAGTGCTTGTTTTGTTTTATTTTGTTTTGTTTTTTCAAGACATTGTAGCCCTGGCTGTCCTGGAACTCACTTTGTAGACCAGGCTGGCCTCGAACTCAGAAATCTGCCTGCCTCTGCCTCCCAAGTGCTGGGATTAAAGGTGTGCACCACCACTGCCCAGCGAGAAGCAGGCTTTGAAAACATGCAGGATCCAGCAGCTGGCAGCTGGGGAGGTGTGCCTAGCAGGTTGCTGGCATCAGTGACATCCATTACTACTGTTCGGTGGCTCCAATGGTACGGCTGTGACTTACAGTGCTATAAGCAAAACATGGCTATCTCTTCCTCCTTAAATCATTCATTCTAAGTTTCAGAAAGAACATCTAGTTGCAAAGTGTAGCTCACTCCTGTTTCCGTTTGTTTTGAGATAATAAGGTGTTGCTATGCTGCTCAGGATGATCTTGAATCCATAGGCTGGAGCTATCCTTCGGCATCAGCCTCCTGAGCAGCTAGAACTGTTACCATTTCCTCTAGGCTCCACCCACAGTTACCTGGCAACAGCCAGGTGTGCCTGACTCACTATAAAAGAGGCTGCTTGTCCTCCTCTCTCTTGTTCTCTTACAGTTTTCCCATTCTGTCCCTTCTCTTCCCATTCCCTTCCCCCGCCCTTTCTACATGCTCAGGGCCAGCCTCTCTCTCTCTCCCTCTCTCTCCCTCTCTCTCTCTCCTACCTCCTCAACTCCCCTCCCCATGCCCTAAGTAAACTCTATTCTATACTATACCTTCCTGTGGCTGGCACCTCAGGGGGAAGAGATGCCTCAGCATGGGCCCACAGAGGCACCCTCTTCCCACACAGCATACTGCACCACCACCAAACATATCCCTGTCTTCTTTTTCTTTTTATAAAACACAAGGGCTATATGCACATACCACAACATTTGACTTCATTGCCCCCAACTTCCCCCAGGCCGAGTCTCCAAATCTTCTCCTTGAGAAGATGAACGAATCAAGGTTGACTATGGATTAAGGTGTGCCTTAGTTACTTTTTAGTTTCTGTGATGAAAGTATCCCAACCAGCTGGATGGCGGTGGCTCACACCTTTAACCCCAGCACTTGGGAGGCAGAGGCAAGTGGATCTCTGTGAGTTCAAGGCCAAGCCTGGTCTATAGGTCAGGCTCCAGGACAGCCCTGTCTCGTTACAAAACAAAACAAACAACAGAAACAAGAAACAAAACAACAACAACAAGACAGCAAAAGCAATTAATGAAGGGAAGGTTGTGTTGGCTCACACAGCCCACAGGTATGATGGGAAAATCACAGTGGCAGGAGCTTGAGGAGGTGGGCACTTACCTTTCACCCCTAGTCAGTAAGCCAAGAGCAATGAGCGCTCCAGCTCAGCTCACTTTCTCCACTTTAAACAGTTTGATGCTCCTGCCCAGGAAGGGCTCCACCCAGGGTAGAGAGCTCTTCCCAAATTAACATAGCTCTGATAATCCTTCATGGGCATGCCGGAAGTTTCTTCTTTCAGGTGATTCTAGAATTTATCAAGGTTGTCAATCTAGATTAGCCATCATAACCATATTTTCATGGATGCTATACTGACCTCCATTTGGGTCCATCACAGTGTAGGAATTCGCTGAGCTTCTGCACCACACACACACACACACACACACACACACACACACACACACTCGTTATCTTTTTTCATCATGATTTGCCTTAGTTCCTTTATTATTTTCTTGCTGTTGTTAACGTTTCACGCTGCCTGTTTTCTCTGCAACACTGTTTGAACCCGTGTTTTTATAACAAAGATCTTTGTATTCTATACCTTCGCTGTGTTAAGGGCTGTTTGACTCTGGAAAAAGATCTCGGTACATGTGCCCAAGTTACTTGTCCTCAGCAATCCTATTCTGCTTTCTAAACACTGTATGTACATCTTAAGCCTTATAAAGGGTTAGGGTTAGGTTCACCCAACTCTTGTATTCTTTTGCATAAGGCAAACCTCTAATTTTCGTTACAATGTATTGTTTTCCTAAGTTACCACATTTTTAAAATTTGTTTTTAATTCTTAATTTTTATGGTCTATGGGCTTCGGAATATTTTTTAGTATTGTCTACAATAACAAAAATAAGATATTAATGTCAAATGATAGTTGACCAGCTGCAGAAATTATGACATTTTTATATAATGGAATCCAATGCACCTATTTGTAAGAACGATGCAAATTCATACAGACTTGTCTGAAGCCATATGGGAGAGGAGTGGGTCAGAAGTGAGTGCGTGCTCTCTTTCCACGTGTGAGGAAGTCATAGGTGTAAACACTCTCTCCAGAAGGGCACACAGGGAGTTCATCACAGTGTTTGCCTCTGAAGAGGTAATCTGTGGGCAGGGATTAGTGGGGGGGGGGGGATCGTTTTCCCTGAAGGTTCCACACACTTCCAAAATAGGATCCTTTTTCCCCCACTGCTAGGAGAAAGCCAGGGGCATTGACAAACATTGTAATCATTTATGATTCCCGTGAAAGATCTTGAAAAAGCAGTCTGTTCAAAGATCATTTTGCTCAGAGGTTAAATACTTTCTGATTTCTCAGTTTGCATGCTATAAACATTTGGGGCTGGTAAGCTCTATAATTTTACACTGGCCTCTTTGCAGAAGGCAGCCTCCATTTTTCTTTCCCTTTTCCGTGGTGCTGTGAATGGAACCTACACTTCACCATGTTGCGTGAGAGCTGTACTTCCCAGTTATAGCTGGGCTCTGATTTTTCGTTTTAAAGCATTCTAGGGGCTGTGAGATGGCTCAGTGGTTAAGAGTACTGGCTACCCTTCTAAAGGTCCTGAGTTCGATTCCCAGCAACCACATGGTGGCTCATAAC
>NC_034591.1:54563130-54569684 GCF_900095145.1 Mus pahari
TGTGCTGGGTCATATAAAGTTTGCAAGACCAAGGGGCCTCTCTTCCCAGTGATGGCCGATTAGGCCATCTTCTGCTACATATGCAGCAAGAGACACGAGCTCATGGGGTACTGGTTAGTTCATATTGTTGTCCCACCTACAGGGTTGCAGCCCCCTACAGCTCCTTGGGTACTTTCTCTAGCTCCTCCATTAGGGACCCTGTGTTCCATCCAATAGCTGGCTGTGAGCATCCACTTCGGTGTTTGTCAAGCACTGGCATAGCCTCACAAGAGGCCGCTATATCAGGGTCCCTTCAGCAGAATCTTGCTGATTGCCTGGGTTTTAATCCTGACTTAACTACCTATTACTACTCTGACCTTGATCAAATTACTCAATTGCTGTGTACTCTAGCTTTTATGATGATGATGATGATGTAGAATTGTAATACCTCTGACAGTTGTTTAATATTTGTTCTCTGAAACAGTTCCAGGTAGACAGTATTAGCGGTGTTTCTTCTATCAGCTTGTTATTAGCTTAATAAATTATGCGTTGAGAAGCTGCTAGGGTCTACATGTTGAGCCAGGTGTTTGAGATATGATGGTACATGAGATGGTCACAACATCTGCTTCCATAACTCTGAGCCTACAGAAACAGGCCATTTTAGATGCGACTACAGGACTAAATAAAATATGGAGTGTTTTGATGGAGGGAAAGAAAGGTGTTATGGGAAAACTGTGGGTGATTCTTCTAACCAAGGTCACACAGAGGTCTCCTTGTTCTTAGAAGGAATCTGGCAGGCACCTGAGAAGGCAATGTAGTCTATGGTTAGGTGAATCTGGGAAGCCCAGATCTGCATGAGTGCCACTGCATGATGCTAGGGGCATCACTTACTTGACTGTTTGTTTGAGATGTGCAAGCTCATTTAATCTTCACTCCTTAAGAGTTAAGTAAGTGATGCTGGGCAGTGGTAGTGCACACTATTAATCCCAGCATTCAGGAGACAGAGGCAGGAAGATCTCTGAGTTCGAGGCCAGACTAGTCTAAATGGCTAGTTCTAGTATAGCCAAGGCTAAATATAGAAATCTTGTCTTAAAAACCAATCAACCAACCAATGAACCAACCAACCAACCAACCAACCAACCAACAGAACAATATGTGGAATGTGAGATGAAAAACTCCACCTATGCAATGAGCATAATTTATTACTATACAGGAATAAGCCTTAGTTCAAGTAATCACCGAATACTAACACAATAATGCTGATGCCATTGGTCTTTGTCTGTCTTCAAGCAAAAACAAAACAAAACAAAACAAAGATAAAAAACTCACCTCCTCTTTTACATTTTGTGAGAAAGGCAAACATTTTACAGCAATATATATTATTAGAAATAAATATATATATATATGGGGCCTATTGGAGACTGAATTTAGGGACTTATGCATGCTAGGGACTAAATTCAGGGACTCCTTCATGCCAGACAATGTCTACCAATGAGCCACACCCCTAGCAGCACTGTGAATGTAGTCATTTTCTCGCCTCGTTTTGCTTAAGTCAGTGCTGCAGGCTCTCTCTCCATCCCCTTCAGTCCAGCCTTTTGTACGGACTTAAAAGAGACCTTTGTAGCGCTCTGAAAGAACAGTCTAGACTCCATCTATGCACAGATGATACCAGCATCAGGAAGAAAGGATTGATTTCATCTTCCTTTTTCTAGACCAGAGGGAATACTGCATTTACGGTTGGATCACCTGGGCTATGTCTAGCTGTCTTATCTCCTAAGAGATCTTAGACAGGCCAAGTGATTTGTCTGACTCGCAGTTTACCCACTTGTAAACCTGTCATTTATTAATGCTTTGTGAGGAAAAATGAGCGAATGCATGCAAAAGGATCCTATAAAGTTCCATTCATTTGGAAATTTGTTCGTACATATTTGTCTGTCATGTGACTACATTGTTGACTGTGTCCATGAGCTGTTCATATTACCAATGAGTTCTAGTCTATGGATTCTGAAGTTTTGGCTGCTTCCCTCAACTCCACATCAATCTAAGAAGCATACCTAGAGCTTAAGTTCTTAGGAGAGGCAGGTTTGTAGATTCCAGTCGAAAGCCCTGAAGGTTTACTTCTTGTTTCTTTTTCTCCACATTCTCTGTCTCCCCTCTCTCCTTCACTTCCTAAGAACCCTTCATCTACTCATTTAACGAAAAAAAAAAAAAGAGACAAGAGCATTTTTGTCCCATTCCCCTATCTAAATTTCCACGCAGCTTCATTTTCTTCATTCTTTAACGTGTGTGTGTGTGTGTGTGTGTGTGTGTGTGTGTGTGTACGCGCGCGCGCGCGCGTGTGAGTGTCCGTATGACTGTGTGTGCAGGTGCCCAGGTGTTTGTGGGTGCAGGGATCCAGAGTCCAGGCCTCACGATAGAGCAGCATGTGCATGCAACTGTGAGCCTTCTCTGCAGCTCCTATGGTGCTTTACAAGTTACCATTTCACAAAGTCACGGCTATGTGGTTGTGTGGGAGGCGCTGCTAGTACTGGACCTCTTTCTTTTTTCCACTTGCTTTCCTTGCTGGAGGTCTTAATAAACACATTGAATTTACCTGGAGAGACCATAATATACTTGATGTTAATAAGCGTCCAGGGCGCATTTCATACATTTAGATTAAGTGATTTACTCAAGGGAATTTTCAAGGGTGTTAAAAATAGAGATCTGAATCCAGACAGTCTTGTTTAGAGACTTCTGAGGGGGTGAAATAGGGCCAGCTGCAGACTGAGGTCTTTGTTAAGGCGGGGGGGGGGGAGAAATGCAACATGCAAAGAATTGCAAAACGCCACCAGGGAAATATCTGAGTATTTTTGAACTTTTGGCAGAGATGTGTTTGGCTGGATTACACTTCCTTTTCTGCCTGTGTTTAATCACGGTCACAGCTTAGCTCGAAAGCATAAAATAAGGAAGCAAAAGTTACAGAAATCTATCATTAATCCAGATCCTTTTAAATTAATACCTGGAAATTTGTTCTTGCACCAAAAAAATCAAGATAAGCATATTAAGATAGTAATTGCATGTCCTGGCTTTAAAAAAATAATCTACTTATTAAACTTTGTCCCATTTTTGGCTCATGTATTTTGGAGGTCCCATATAAAGAAAACTTCATTTTACTTTGTGTCTATGTAAGTGTGTCTGCAAGTGTTTATAAACATGCATGCTGATGCCAGTGGAAGCCAGAAGAGGACATCAGATCCCCTAAAGCTGTAGTTACAGGTGGTTGTGAATTGCTGGATGTCCTTGTTGGGAACCAAACTCTGGTTCTCATGATAGATCAGTGAGCGCTCTTGACCACTGAACCCTCTCTCCAGGCCCTGCCACGAAATTTTTACTTAGACTAAGGCACTGCTCTGTAAGCTCAAAGGTGAGTGTCCAAAGGTGAGACGTGTGAGTTACAGTCCATACATTCCACAGAGCTCAGAATGGAGCCCATGGCAGTTCATAAGTGGGTGTAGCCCTCTCTCTCCCACTGAGATATGGCTCCTGACCTAGAGAACGTTTAAGTGCCTGTCCACCTTGAGCAGGACGATATAAACCAGCCCCTCTTTGTTTCTGCAACCAGCGTGACTACCATCAGAGCATTCTAGCTGGTTTGAAGACTTCCTGGACACTGAAGAAACTCGCCTCCAGATGCAAGGAGCACTACAGTCTCCACTACTGACCAGGGATTCTGCTTCAGGCAGCCTAACTCCAATCACTGCACTCCTCCGGGCAAAGTACACTGGCTTTGGGAGACTTCTCTTCAGACATCCTAGAACTCTCCGTGACTCTGATCACTCTGTAAATATTTTTGCCGATACCATGGGGAAGCAGGCAAACTCCTGACATTCCCGACTCAACAGAAAGCTTGTGGGTCATGCTACTCAGGGCTTGGGACTGGTCATTACGTAAGGCTTGTGGCTGGAAGTTATCTGTGTTGTGATTGGTGCAGATTACATCTGTGTGGCCTATGCTTGCTGCCCGCTTTCTGGCAATATAACCAAGCAGGTCTTCTTCCATGTGTCGCAGCATGAGGCTCAATAAAATCTTCTCTCTTTTTTTTTTTCTTGTCTATTTGTGACCTTGATCACAATTAGAGCAGGCTGAGGTGGTAACAGGATGAGAAAGTGGCAGTGGCAGGCACAGTGGCTGTAGCCACTGTCCCCAGGAGCATCCCATTTCTATTTCATTCTTGTAAGTGCATACCCAGCATTTGCAAGGTCCTGAGTTCAAGCCCAGCCTCTTTGTCTTAATGTTTCTCTGTTTGTTTTTATTTTTCTCTCTCTGTGTACTGTGTGTATGCCTAAATACATGTTTGTATGTACCATCCATGTTTGCATGCCTATGGGCATAGGTGTGTGGATGTGTGCGTGTGTATTCATGCATGCATGTACACATATTCCTGTGCATATAAAGGCCTTAGATTGATGTTGGGAATAATCCTGGATTTCTATTCTGCCTTATTCATTGGGTCAGGATCTTTCAACCAAACCCAGAGTTAAATCATATGGCTATCCTTCCTAGCCAGCTTGCTGGGATTGGATCCTGTTTTTGCCTTCCAAGGCTGGTGTGGTGACTAATCTTGGTTGTCACCTTGACTGCCTCAGGAGTTAGCTAAAACCCAAGCAGTTGGGTACACCCGTGAGAAATGTTCTTGACTGGATTTTTTTTTTTCTTTTTTCTGAGACAGGGTTTCTCTGTATAGCCCTGGCTCCCCTGGAACTCTCTCTGTAGACCAGGCTGGGCTTGAACTCAGAAATCCGCCTGCCTCTGCCTCCTGAGTGCTGTGACTAAAGGCATACGCCACCACGCCCGACTTGACTGGATCATTTGACATAGGAAGACGCACCCTAAATCTGGGACATAGTTTCTGGTCGAGGCCCCACATAAAGGGACATGGAAGAAGAAAGTTTATGCTTTTTGCCTGCTTGCCTTTACTCTCACTTGAAAGCTCATCTACCCCACTGCTGAGGCAGTCCTTCGAAGTGGATTTTTCTTCAGGAGTCCAACGTGGACTGAAGACTATCTGCTCTTTTGGAATTCTCAGGGCTCCAGCACCAGCTTGGGACTGCTGGGACAGCCAGTGTCATGGACTGAAAGACGATTGGATTTTTGGACTTTTTGTCAGGAGAGAGTCACTGTTGAACTACCCAGACCACAGCCTATAAGTCACATTAATAAATTCCTTACAAACACACACACACACACACACACACACACGATTTATTAGTTCTCTTCCTTTAGAGAATCCTGACTAGTACCGCTGGAATCACGGGTTGCCTATTACACCACATAGCGGCTTTGTGGGAATCTAAATTCAGTCCGTACACTCCTGACACAAACACGTTAATAAATGAGTCGTCTGCTCCACCTCAGACTCTACCATAAACTGACTTGCTTCTGAGTTGTCGTGCCCACGGCTGCAGCTGATCGGAGCATGTGCACACGTGTGCTACTTCTGAGCCTAGAGCATTGCACCTGGGGAAGATGGAAAGCGTAAAGGAAGAGCAATAATTCCACTGGAGTTCCTGCCACCACTCAGACCATCTAACGTTAGAAGCGTTCAACCTAGTCTTATCACTGCTAATGTATACTTTAAAACGTGCAGCGCTGTGTAACGTGATGCAGTCACGTGGCTGCGTCAAGAGAGCCGCGAGAACCTCGGCCACAGGCGTCATTGACGCTGTTAAGTGCTGAACTGGTGCATCTTTATTCACGGGTGAGCCCTCTGCAGCTTCTAACCTACATCTTTATTCACAGACGTCATTGATGCTGTTAAGTGCTGAACTGGTGCATCTCTATTCACGGACGTCATTGACGCTGTTAAGTGCTGAACTGGTGCATCTTTATTCACGGGTGAGCCCTCTGCGGCTTCTAACCTGGACTCTTTTGAATTTTATGAATTGATTTGCAATATCTTGCTCTACATAACTTGGTGTTTTAGGCTTAGCAAGGCTGGTGCATCCCCTTGTCAGGACCAGAGATCTGCCATAGGAGGAAATCTCTTTCATATCCACACTGGACAGTCCAGCATCAGGAGAGGAACTCATCCACCTAATCCCAGAGTTTCTAGATACTCTCGAGAGTATCTTCAGAAGCTACATCCTTATGATGCTGTCTTCAATGAGCCCACGGCACACTCTGGTCATGGATGTAGGTCAGCTTCTCATTGCTGCAACAAAGTACCCAAGGCAATAAAATTAGTGAGAAGATTTATTTTAGCTTAGAGTTTCAAAGATTCTAGTCCCTGGTCTCTGGCCACCTTTGCTCTGGGCCTGTGGAAGGCAGAACATCCCGACGGGCAGTGTGGAGTAGTGCATGGTTGCTTAGCTCATCATGTCCAGGAAGAAGAGAGGGGGCTTCGCTCATAACAAAATCTCACCTCCCAAACATGTGAAGCCGCAAGTTCAAAAATGAATTAATTCGGGGGCTGGAGAGATGGCTCAGTGGTTAAGAGCACTGACTGGCCGGGCGTGGTGGCGCACGCCTTTAATCCCAGCACTCGGGAGGCAGAGGCAGGCGGATTTCTGAGTTCGAGGCCAGCCTGGTCTACAAAG
>NC_034591.1:54569934-54581906 GCF_900095145.1 Mus pahari
AAAAAAAAAAAGAAAAGAAAAATGAATTAATTCATCCATGAAGTGAGAGCCCTCACTATTCAATCACCTCCCAAAAGCTCGTGTTCGAATGCTGCTGTACTGGGGACACATGAGCTTTGGGGCACATTAAAAATCTAAACAGGACCAGGGTGTGACAGTGCATACCTTTAATTCCAGCACAGAGAGGGAGTTCAAGACCAGCCTGGTTTACATAGAGAGTTCCAGCATAGCCAGTGTTATATATAGAAAGACCTAGCCTAGAAAAGAAAAAAATTTAGTGGGGCTGGAGAGACGGCTCAGAGTTTAAGAGCACTGACTACTCTTTCAGAGGTCCTGAGTTCAATACTCAGCAAACACATGGTGTCTCATAACCATCTGTAATGGGATCTGGTGCCCTCTTCTGGCCTGCAGGCATACAAGCAGGAAAAAGTTGTATACATAGCAAATAAATCTTTTTTTTTTTTAATTAGTGATAATAAGGTGGAATTTTTTTGTTCATTCTTACTCATTTTTTTTTCGAGACAGGGTTTCTCTGTATAGCCTTGGCTGTCCTGGAACTCACTTTGTCGACCAGGCTGGCCTCGAACTCAGAAATCTGCCTGCCTCTGCTTCCCAAGTGCTGGGATTAAAGGTGTGCTCCACCACTACCCAGCTACTCATGTTTTAAAGATTTATTAATTATTATATCTAAGTACTCTGTCTTCAGACACACCAGAAGAGGATGTCAATCTCATTACAGATGGTTGTGAGCCACCATGTGGTTGCTGGGACTCTAACTCAGGACCTTCAGAAGAGTAGTCAGTGCTCTTAACTGCCGAACCACCTCTCCAGCCGCCTCATTCTTATTCATTTGACTAACTTTTATTCATTATTTACTGGGCACTCTTCTATATGGATATTTCTGTCCAGAAGGAAGAAGTTACAAAACCTATAGTACACTGTAAGAGCACAAGAGGCAGTTTAACTCAGTCCGTGCTAGGAATGGAATGAGGGGGAGGTCATACCCAAGTTGAGGCTTGGAGGCCAAAGCCGAGTCACCAGATGAAGAGGACGTTCTACAGAGGTCATATCAACAATGCAGGGAGAAAGAGGCTATGGCAGTAAGGAGAACAGGAAGGGTTTTAAGGAAGAGGCTGGTTACAATGTAGATGAACTGGAAACACGTGGGACAGAAAAGGTGTAAGGATGGGTTCTAAGGCCTCAGCTTAAGGAAAGTTCCCTGTACATGTGAGCCAATTGCTACATTATGATTGACAGTATGTGGCAGGGGATCTCAGAGGGATATATTTCCTTCTCCACCACAAGACTGTCAGTATCCCTGGGCAAATATGTCTCGGTGGAAACCTTTTAATACACATTGACTACAATAAGTGAATAGTTTTAGCGTGAGGCTGGGTGTCATGGGACTTAGGACTATCACATAGATAGGTAAAATAGGATGATGAAGATATCTGTTAAGAGGACCCTGAGCCAGCTGTGTCAGCTGTGTCAGTAGGAGGACCTGAGGATGATGTCATACAGTTTCCATTAACACAGGTCATGTGACTTGGAGGAGTGGTGTAATTGGAGGATAGGTTAGTGGGTGGTTCTCAGGGAGATAGAAAGGAAGTAGGGGTCAATTCAGATGTACAGAACAGGTGCAAAGGCCTTGGTACATGACTCAGTAATAATATTTTCACAGGAAGATGAAAGTCCAGAATGATCAGAGTAAAAGACACTACAGGAAGAAAGTGGGTGGGAGAGCCAGGCAGTGGTGGAGCACGCCTTTAAGCCCAGCACTTGGGAGGCAGAGGCAGGCGGATTTCTGAGTTCGAGGCCAGCCTGGTCTACACAGTGAGTTCCAGGACAGCCAGGGCTATACAGAGAAACCCTGTCTCAAAAAACCACAGAGAGAGAGAGAGAGAGAGAGAGAGAGAGAGAGAGAGAGGTTGAAGAAGGACATGTCAGGGAATTGCTAAGAAGTTTTCGAATGACACTATTAAGTAATAGAATATTAATGAGGACAAAACATGACATCCTTGTGGATTTGAAAACCACTCTAAGAATCCATGAGGGTAAATGAGCTGGAAATCAGAAAGAGCATTTCAAAGACGGTTGGAAAATATCAAGTATGAGATGAGACCTTCAGAGGAGAAGGGGCCTGACAGGAGAGAGGAGAACAGAGCCCCAAGAATGTTTGTTTTTGTTTTTCTTTTTTTTTTTTTTAAAAAAGATTTACTTATTTATTTATGTATATGAGAACACTGTATCTATTTTCAGACACACCAGAAGAGAGCACTGGATCCTATTACAGATGGTTGTGAGCCACCATGTGGTTGCTGGGATTTGAACTCAGGACTGCTGGAAGAGCAGTCAGTGCTCTTAACCACTGAGCCATTTCTCCAGGCCCCCAGGAATGTTTGTAAGGTAGAATGAATACACGTTGTCAACTGAAGGAAACTCAGCTTCTGAGTGACCCTCGAGTTTCTGACCTCCCCATTTTTATGTCAGCAGATGACACTTCAGCTGGGCCGGAGTCCTAGTGTTCCCAGATAGAAATCCCAAGTGGGCAAAGAATCGTTCTTTCAGTACGGCTGTCCCAGCCCTTGAGTAGCCAAAGCCTAGGACGTAGAGTAACAGACCCAGAGGGTTAGAGCTCCAAGCCCTGGAAGCAGAGGGCTATTGCTCCAGACTTTTGACGTTAGAGACTTAGTCATGGCAGTCTTCTGGTCCAAGGGTTGTTGCTCTGGCCTTTACCCTCTCTGTCTTAGCTTGCCTTCCTGTTGATTTTTTTCTTTTTTTTGAGACAAGGTTTCTCTGTGTAGCCCTGGCTGTCCTGGAACTCACTCTGTAGACCAGGCTGGCCTTGAACTCAGAGATCTGACTATCTCTGCCTCCCTTGTGCTGGGATTTAAGGGGTGTACCACCACTGATTAGCTAATAATGTATGTATGTATGTATGTATGTATGTATGTATTTATTTTTGTTTTCTTTTCGAGACAAGCTTTCTCTGTGTAGCCCTGGCTGTCCTGGAACTCACTCTGTAGACCAGGCTGGGCTTGAACTCAGAAATCTGCCTGCCTCTGCCTCCCAAGTGCTGGGATTAAAGGTGTGCGCCACCACGCCCGGCTTTCCTGTTGATGTTTTAAAATGTCCTGACAAATGCTACTCAAGAGAGAAGGAATTCTCTTCAGCTCATAGAGCAAGGGTACAGCTATTCTGTCTAGACAGGAGGAGCTTGGCTACACCAGGAAGCACAGAGTGGCGAATCCATGAGTGCTGCTGCTCAGCACCTCTCTACTCAGTCAAGGACCCCAGCCAGAGGGTGGTCCACCCTTACTGAGGTGCTTTTCCTCCCATCTCAATAAACATAATCAAAATAATTGTCCACAGGCATTCTCAGAAGCCTGTCTCACAGGTGAGTCCAGCAGAGTCTCGAAAGGTGACAATTAACACTAGCCACCATATAAACTATGATTAGGTCACTCAGTGGCTATTGTAATTTGTGGCTTCTAGAAGTATTGAGAAGATCGGGAGGCAGCAGCAAGTGGTATCTGTTAGTGTCACAGCTCATGGCCCCATGCATCAGGAACCATAGTCTTTAGCAATGCATTTCGTCTCTCAGGCCTAGCATCTCAAGGCTTCAGGTCCTTAAGGTGTAGCAGCACCTTAGACCTGTCCCTTCCTACAGTGAAAGCCCAGTTTCCCATCCCCTCTTGCTCTCCATGTCCTTCTATTGTTAAGTTTTACGCTCTGTCCTCTCTTGACATCCTTGACATACTCTCCCAGTTCCTATGATATCAGTACCTTATGACCTTCTGGAACCCATCAGCCACTTGGGGTCTGAACCTACTGCTATTGTTGCTATTGTTGCCCCTGTGACCTTTGCTTCTGTAACTACTCTGCTGTCACTTCATCTGCCTGTCTTTATGCAATCATCTTAGCAAGCCATACTGACCTTGTGGCCCACACCTTTAATCCCAGCACATGGGAGGCAGAGGCCAGTGAGTCTCTGTTAGTTTGAGACCAGCCTGGTCTACCAAGTTAGTCCAGGACATCCAGGGCTCTGTTATAAAGATAATTATTTTTATTTTATTTCATTTATTTTTGAAACAGGATTTCTCCATGTAGCCCTGGCTGTCCTGGGACTCACTCTGTAGATCAGGCTGGCCTTGAACTCACATAGACCTGCCTGCCTAATGCTAGGATTGAGCCACCACCACCCTACCACCCTGCTTTAATTTTTTTGTTTTGTTTTGTTTTGTTTTGAGAGAACCTTTTAATGATCTTAAGGATGTAACAGCAGAGGCAGTTCAAAAAGGGTGTCTCCCAACTGAAAAGAAAACCAAACAGCCTGCTTATATAACTAGAAGGGGTATTTGGTAAGGGTGTTTGCACCAACCATGGCACAATCCTTCATGCAAATGAATTATGTTCTGTACCAATCACAAGTCCTCTGATGAGCCAACACCAGGAAGAGTGCTCTTCCTACAGCCTGGGTGAAATGGTCACAGGGTCACTGGGAGTTCACTTAGGCTAATCTTATTCTGGTGCTTTCAAAGGCTAGTACAGGCTGCAGAATGACCATGACTGGAGCATGTCTTCAGCTGTGCAAACGTGAGCGTATCCCCAGGGTAAACTCTCCTGAATAGTGAGGCTGCTGTAAGGGTGGTCTGGCCAGCTGCTCCTGGCCAGCTGCTCGGAAAAGAGGTGCTTGGCTTAGAACTCCCCATTGAAGGCTTCCAAATATAAGTGAGAGCTTTCAAACAGATCGCTACAGAAATCATTATCTTTTACAGTAGACTTAATGAAAGCTCAAGACAGAACTAGTAGTTCTAACAGTATGTACAAGTTACTTAGTAGGCTTTTTAGGCTCTTCTCTCATCTCACTAGTCCACTTCCATTCCATTCTGTAATGTGTTTTTCCTTCCTTTTTTTTTTTTTTTTGTTTTTTTCAAGACAGGGTTTCTCTGTGTAGCCTTGGCTGTCCTGGAACTCACTCCGTAGACCAGGCTGGCCTCGAACTCAGAGACTCACCTGCCTCTGCCTCCCAAGTGCTGGGATTAAAGGCATGTGCCACCACTGCCCTGCGTGTTTTTCCTTCCTTACAAGGAACTTGAAAGGCGTACATTGCCTTTTCTCACCTCTACGGTGGGTGCTGGGACTTTCACTGTATCTGTACTATGCTTTTCTTTTTAACTTTAATAAAATTGTCATTGAGGAGCTTTTAAAAAAGTTACTTGATAGGGGCTGGAGAGACAGCTCATTAAGACAGTTCAGAGCACTGCTCTTCCAGAGGTCCTGAGTTTGAGTCCCTACAACCACAGTTTGGTTCACAACCATCTATACTGGGATCTGATGCCCTCTTCTGGCATGAAGGTGTGCATGCAGATAGAGCAGTCAAACACATAAAATAATAAATGAATAAATAAATCTTTTAAAATGTTATTCAATAGTATTTAATTATGTTTAACTGTGATTTAGTATGGCACAATGGTTCTCTCTGGCCTATTTCTGTGACATCTCACAACCATCTGTAACTCCAGTTCCAGGATGATCTCTCTTGACTGTTTAAGGTACCAGGCACATACAACATACTCGGTGCACAGACAACATGCAGGCAAACACCAGAGTTTTCATTTATTTATTTGTTTGTTTGTTTCAGCTGTTTTTGAGACAGTATCTCACTATGTAGCTCTGACTTTCCTTATCACTCTATAGACCAGAATGGCCTCAGACTCATTGAGATGCTCATGTCTCTTCCTCCTGAGTGCTGGGATTAAAGGCATTCATCATCACTGCCCATACCATACTTACAATAAAAATTAATTAATTAAAAAAGAAGAAGAAGAAGAAGAATTTAAAAATGGCTTCAGATCTAGCTCAGTGGTTAGTACTCGATTAACATGAGCCAGGCCCTGGGTTCAATCCCCAGTACTGTAGAAATAAACACTCGTGAAAACCAACAAATTAGCAAATTTAAATTTAACGAGTGAGTTTAGTCGTTTTGGTTGCTTAGGTAGGAAAAAAAAAATCGGTGTTTATGAAAATTATGTCGAATTTGACTCAAAATAACCTGTTGGGGATGAGGAAGCAAATGGGTGACACTTCTGAAGTCAAGGCAGGCAGTACTCAAATTTTGTCGCTGTCTGAAATTTTCAAAATACAATGTGATTATGTCTACAGAATATACTTACTAAATTGAAACTCCCTAATCACTTAGACTCACTTCACTCTACTCTCTCAAGGAAAGGGGGCTGGCTATTCAAATGAAATTGAACTTGAAATGAAGGTAACGGGAACTTCTTCAATTTCACTGATCTACGTTTTTCCACACTCGTCCACTGCACGGCTCACGCGAAATAAAACTACGAGTCCCATGATGCATTGCACACTTAGTCTCTGAACCGGTTGCCCTCGGCTTGTTTTAACAGTAATGGTCGCAGTTAGACTCGATGGCCCTAGGCCAGAGCAGGGCGGGGAGCCTGGTGCACACCCGCTCGAGCCTCGCATGGCGTCCTCGGAGGCCCCGGGGACGCCTTGCGTTCAGGCGTCGACGCGGGCAGGCCCTCGGGCCCGGGGTCCTCGCCGCGGCAGGAGCGCTCCCTCAGTCCTCCTCCAAGATGGCGGCGCTGTTGGCGGTAAATTCGGGTGAGCGCGGCGGGGCCGCGAGGGACCCACGGGGACCCACGGGGGCGGGGCCGGCGAGTGGGGAGCGCTCGAGCAGCCGGCCGTTGGCGGTGCGGGCGCGAGCGTGTGCGCAGGGCCCGCTCTCGCCGCGCGCCGGCCCGCAGCCCCGCGCCGCCTCCGTTTGAATGGCGCGCGGCGCGGCGACGGTTTGGCCCTGGAAACGGGCGTGTGGAGGGGAGGCGGAGCGGCGGGGTCCCGGGCAGCCAGGCGCGCGCCCCCGAAGCCGCTTCGTCCCCCCAATATCTTTGAGGTGTAGGCAGGCCATCTACCGCCGAGGTACGGCTCGAGTCCCGGGCTGTGGGACCCAGGCGAGGCTGCAAGGAAGCGCTGGTCCTGAAGCGGGCCGTGGGCCGCTCATGGGGCAGGGGCTCGGGCTGGGGCTGGGGGTCAGGAGGTCTTGCCAGCCGCGAGACGGTGCCGCGGGCTCAGCCCATGCCGCCCTGCACCGTTGTCACAGCCACGCCGGACGGTGACAGCGCTGTGGAAAAGCTGGGGCCGGGGTCATCTTTGGTAATTGGAACCCCTCCAGAGATGCTTGAAGAAGTGGATGGGTTTTGACTTGTCATGGTTCCAGGAACAGGGCTCTGGTTGTTAGTAGGGAGGACTTCGATGTCAAACATTTTGTACGAGGTCTGGCACTCCTCAAAACGGATTTAGACACTCGATCCATAAGTACAGTTAAGAGGCAGCATGGCAAACGTTTACGGACCATCTTTTTCTGCAGGACTGTTTTGTTTTTAAACTGTTTTTGGTACTGGTTCTTGCCAGTTTACTAGTATTTTTTTTTTTGAAGATTAACCTAAATCTGAGTTTTGTACATTAAACCATCTCAGAAGTGGTATGGTAAATTGTTCCGTAGAAATGAAGTTTTCTGTGTATTGACAACTGTCTGCTCACTGGAACAAGTAAGTGTTAGACTTGCTTTATATTGTTGAATTCCTTTATACCTGATGTGTGTTCATTTATATATTTGGAGTGATTACATATCTCAGATTTAATTTGGAAGCAAACACTTCCAAAGGTTAAATAATTTCTCCAAAATTAAACAGTTAATGCTTTTTTTTTTTCTCCCCCTCCTCCGCCCCCCACCCGAGACACGGTTTCTCTGTGTAGGCCTGGCTGTCCTGGAACTCACTCTGTAGACCAGGCTGGCTTCAAACTCAAGAAATCTACCTGCCTCTGCCTCCCAAGTACTGGGATTAAAGGCGTGCGCCACCACTGCCCAGCCAGTTAATGCTTGTAAGCACAACTTTATGACATTACATCATGCTTGTCCCCCTCAAAGTAGTTAAATAAATGCACTACTAATTTTTTTGAAAAGCAAGGCTTCCGTGTTATAGTTGTGTTACATACACTCAGTTGCCAGTTGTAATTTCTCTCTACACCGCTAAGCCTTTCCTCACTAGTCTGCTGTCCTCACCTTAGTTTAGCGTTCGTCACTGCCTTACCTGCCTAGTAACTTGGCCTCCCAGCACTCCTGTTCCAGCGCACATTCACCACAATACCATTGCTCACCCTGATAGCTGTCTGTCTGGATTTGGCTTTGTTTATTTTTGGATCACAGACTACAGGTTGAACATTTCTCATAGCTGGTAGATTTTGTGTGTGTGTGTGTGTGTGTGTGTGTGTGTGTGTGTGTGTGTGCTTGCATGGAGTTCCTGGTTGAGCAGCCCTGAGACTTTTTGAGCCTCGTGTTGCTTCTCAAACTTTTTAGTCTTTGCTGCAATCCAAAGTTCAAACCTATGCTGTCCTTTACCTTCACTGAGTGAGGGCCAAGAAAACAATCCTGAGGGAAGTTACCAGAATCAAGAGACAGGACATCATTTTGGCCAGCTCAGAAATGGCTTTTGTTAGTGTATCTAGTTGTAATTAGTTAATTGACTTCTTTGTTCAAATTCAAGAAGACAGGTAGCCAGACCTGCATGCTAATGTATTGATGGTGACAGCAGTATGTGTGCATGGGTACTCAGGTCACTCTGTCAGCAGGATCTTCACTGTATAAATTCACGTGACGCGTTATAGTTAGTTTTGAGATGGAATATTGCTGTATTGTCCAGGCATATCTCACTCAGGGACTAGAGATCTCTTGCTTCAGCTGACCAAGTAGTTGGGGATTTATTACACGTATTTGTCAGCCACCACATCTGGCTAACAAGAAGCTGAACTTTTTAACCAGAGATTGGCAAATATGGGATTGAAATAGGAGAAGCACAGCAGGGTGTTGGATGATTGAGATGTGCTGACTCCCTTCTCTCTAATCCTGACATAGAAGACCAGGCAGTGCTTCCCGGTCCTGAAGATGAACCAAGGGCCTTTTGCTCGATAATCATACCTTCTACTGCCAAGATATGCTTGTGGCCCTAGGTGCTCCTCTTCATACGTTCTATTAGTCTCTTAAACTTAATTGTGTTTATGTGTGTGAATTGGGTTGAATCCAAGGCCCCACACATGCTAAGCATGTGCTCTGCCGCTGAGATTCACCCATAGCCCTGTCAACACTTATAATATCTGACTTGTTTGTTTTAGTGCCTGTGGTTTAGTCTCACTTCAATCAGGCTTACTTAGATCAATCTTAACTCGCTCATTTTCTGTGCTATTTGCTAGATATTTTTGACATCCCTAACTCATCTTCTGAAACACATTAACATGCCAAGTATTATGTATAGCGGTATACATTACCAGTGGGTATAGCCCACTGGCTAGGGAAGGGACTGGTCACTTTCAGATCCACAGCGCTGGTGTGACTTTGCCTGAGTGTTTCAACTGTCTTGGTTTTTGTATTTGCAGAACAGAGGAACCTATAACCTATAGTGACCAGATTTTTGTAAGATAACAGCCATACATGTAAATCTGGGCCATGCTAATAAGCTACACAGCAAAAGCTTAGTTAAGAATCATAAAAGTCCTTAATGTTTCTTTACTTCTTAAAATAGCCATTGTCCCAGCTAAAACAAAGTATATCTTTCATTTTTCTAGATAAAATGTTTTCACAAAATCTGCTTTTCACAGGGGTCTTAGGGAGAGAAGGAGATGTACCTTTGTTTAGTGTCTGTGATACAGAGGTACAATGCTATGTGTTTTACTTACTTACTTTTAAAAACTCGTACAACTTGTAAACTGCTGAATGTGGGTGCGTAGGCCTGTAATCCTAGCACCTGGGAGCATGAGGTGGCTTTCAGACTAGCCTGGGCTATAGAAACTATCTGAGGAAACAAACCAAACCAGACTGAAAGAAGGGAACACCAAGAACTGTAAGCCTTAGGAGCGGATAATTCTTTTGACTAGTTTGTCTTTTAAATTTTAGTTTATAATTTTGTGTATGTGTGTGTGCACATATGTGTATGTGTGTGTGCGCATGCATGCATGTGCTCACACACATTACTGACTGTGTACCACATGCATGCAGGAACCCTTGGAGGTCAGAAGAGGGGGTAAAGGATGGTTGTGAGCCGCTCTGTCTGTACTTGGAACGGAACTCCTCTCAAGAGCATCACTAAATCCCTGAGCCAGCTCTTCAGTCCATTAGGTTGTCTTTTTCTTTTTCTTTTGAGTCAAGGCTCAGTATTCAGTCTTTGCTGGCCTGGAACTAGCTATGTAGACTAGGCTGGCCTTGGGTTTATAGAGCTCAGCCTGCCTGTGAACCTCAAGTGCTGGGATTAAAGAGGTGTGCCACCATGCTCTGCCCTCCTGCTTTATACAAAGGGGAACTAAAGGAGAAAGGGATTTCTCTCTGAAGCTCACCGAGGCTATGAAGTGGTCAACCAGGTTCAGCTGACAGTGCACTTAAGTTTGGGTTTGTTTGATTTTTATGTTGTTAGAAAGCAAGTTTATATTGTTGCCAAAGATTTCTAATTTATCATACTGTTATGTTTTTGCCCTGTGTCTGTAAGCTTTTATATTAGAAGTAGACATTAGCACATCCTTTGGTAAATGCGAGTGTGGCTAATATGTAGATGACATGTATCTCACACTGATCTTCATTTTTCTTTCAAGCGGCCAGCCTGTGGGGACCCTACAAAGACATTTGGCAGACAGTTGGAAGTGCTCTTTGGAGAAGACAACCTGAAGCTGTCCACCTTCTTGACATGATTTTGAAGAAACACAAACCTGACTTCATTTCACTGTTCAAAAACCCAGTAGGAAATATTCTTCTTTGTTTCTTGTTTGTTGTTGTTGTTTAATAAATCTGGAGAGTGGTGATCTTTTTAGATCTATTTATTTATTTACTTATTAATTAACTCTGTGGGGGCATGAGCATTCCCTGGTGCACATATGGAGGTGAGAGCCTGTAGGAGTCAGTTGTGTGGGAGCCAGGGCTCGAACTTGGGCTCTCAGGCAAGGTGGTAGGAGACTTACTTGCCAACTTCAACCCTGTTTTGTTTGTCTTTTTAAAGAACAAAGGACAAGTGAACTCTCTGTGTAATCATGTGGCTTGAGTTACACTAGTAATTCAAGTTTTTTAAAAATGTTCCTCCCCAAGCAATTTATTGTCTTTTTATTTTTATAGAACTTACTGTTGAATTTATCTCCAGCTAAGTGTTAAATGTAGTATCTGAATATGATTTAGAAAATGCAGTTTATCCCACAAATGCTACTTGCCTTATAATTTCTGTCCTATGATTGACAGTCCACATAACCTTCACTGGCTACTTATTTTCAGACACACTCAGGTATTTGAAGTCTCCGTAGTGCAGTGTAAACTGTTAGCTAAAGTAATTATTCATCACTGTACCTTGAAACCTCAATAGAAGGGACTGCAGTGGAGGATTTGAGTGTGTAGACTCCTTCCTTGCTCTTGGGCAGTTTTCTGTTTTCCGGCTTGTTTTATTTGTTTGTGATTAAGGTATCTCACTCATCTCTCTCTGTATCTAAGGCTGGCCTGGAACTCAAGGTTGGCTTTTATCCTCCTGCCTCAGGCTCTGTCTGAGATTATACTATGAGCAGTCATTTCCCTCTCACAGTTGTTTTGTTTTTAAACCTTTATTGTGTGTGGCATGTACAGTGTGAGGGAAGTCAGAGGAGAGATTTTGGTGGTTGATTCTGTGTTCTTTCATTGTGTGGGTTCTAGGTACTGTACTCAGGTCTTGTCGGCAAGTGACTTATTACACTGAGTCGCTTCACCACTTTGGCATTTTGCTCTGTGTATGTTTCTAGAGATGAAATCTTATGACCTTGTATTGTACATACTATGCAAGTGCTCTACCATTGAGCTGTACTTTATTTTTATTTATTTTTTTTCGAGACAGGGTTTCTCTGTGTAGCCCTGGCTGTCCTGGAACTCACTCTGTAGACCAGGCTGGCCT
>NC_034591.1:54581911-54608857 GCF_900095145.1 Mus pahari
CCTGCCTCTGCCTCCCAAGTGCTGGGATTAAAGGCGTGTGTCACCATGCCCGGCTCTGTACTTTATTTTTAAAGTTTTTTTTATTTTTGAAACAGTCTTTCCAACTTGCTCAGGCTGGCCTTGATCCTACGAACCTGAGTAGCCAAGATGTGGATCTGTTCTTTCTTGTGATTTTTTTTTTTTTTAGTAGAAGGAGCTCTGGATTGGAGCTGGGAACCAGCTTAGCTGAAACTCCTGTCTTAGCTCTCCCCGAGAAGGTTGTATGATCTCAGACAAGTTACCTAATGCACCTTGGTACCATTTCTGTATTATAGAGGAGTTGGACTAAATGATCCAGGGAATTCTTCAGGGTCTAAACTTTGACAGTTTGTTATCTACCAGAGATTTCCCTGTGTTAAATAGTTGAATCAAGGAGGCTTTAAGGGGCCTAATGAGGTGGCTTAGTACTAGAGCACTTGCCTAGTGTGTGTCCATTTGTGGGTTACATCCCTACCACCACACATATAAAAAGAGTTTTGTAGAACATAAAATCATATGTTACTAATTTATGATTCACTCTACAAAGTAATACTATTGCTTGTTACTTAATATAGTTCATATGTCCATTTGAATTATTGGTATGTAACTGAAACAGTCACTTAGATATGTGGAAAACAGAATAGTATTTGTTTATATTTTCCCTGGGTTTTATGGAGTTTAGCAGATAGTTTTGAGAAGGTAGTACTGGAAAAGTTGAAGGTGGTGCCAAGTGTTGCCTCATATCCCCTAGTTCTCTATAACTAGATAAGAAACTCTTTAGTTTGTCATGTTACCAGGCTTCATTGTTTTTGTTTGCATGCAGGCTGGCCATGACTCTACTTGCCTGGCCTCCAAATACAGGATTAAAGGCATGCGCTGCCTTGGCAAACAAGGCTGCATTGCCATGAACTGACTTCTGCTAGGAGCACTATTTTCATTACTTGATTATAATTTTATCATTCTAGCCCAAAAATGTTCAACAGCATGAGAAAATTCAGAAAGCCAGTTCGGAGGGTGTTGCTATCCAGGGGCAACAAGGAACCAGACTTCTTCCTGAGCAGCTCATTAAAGAAGCATTTATCATCAGTGACCTTTTTGATATTGGGGAATTGTCAGCTGTTGAGCTTCTCCTTGCTGGTAAGTTGACATTTAGCTGAAAGCATGGTATGTGTCAGAATCTTGAAGCTATGAACCCCTATTTTGGACTTTGGTTTTCTTTTAAAGATTTATTTATTTCACGTATGAGTACGCATTGCTGTCCTCAGACACACCAGAAGAGGGCATCATATCCCATTACAGATGGTTGTGAGCTGGGAATTGAACTCAGGACCTCTGGAAGAACAATCAGTGCTCTTAAACACTGAGCCATCTCTGTAGCCCCCTAACTTGGACTTTTTATTGTTTGGGTAATAAATGGGTTTAAAATGTTTATTTTATGCATATGTGTGTGCCTGAGTATATGTATGTGCACTATACTCATTTAGTAGCTATGGGAGGGTATTGAATACTCTGGAACTGGAGTTACAGGTGAATGTGAGCCACTTTGTGGGTGCTGGGAAGTGCTCTTAATTACTGAGCCATCTGTCTAGCCCCTTAACAGATTGTTTTTAAAGATGTCATTTATTTGACAGTACAATTCAAAATATTTACATTTTCTTGTATTAAAGGGCAAGCTTAATGTTGTTGATGAATTGCCTTAAGGTGGGCCTTGATGTAGCAATTTACTAGCAGTGATGAAGTTGTATCCCTAGAATGCATTGCTCAGGGCAAGTGCTGTCGTGCAGTGCGGGGAAGGCAAGGTTTACTGGGTTGTTTTTTTTTTTATTTATTTTTTTGGAGTGGGTTATTTGGTGATGAATGACTAGGTAAAAAATAAGATAATTTTAAAATAATTAAAACCAGGAAGAAAATAGCCTGCATATTAGGGCTGATTAAGGTAGTTCTGATTAGTGGGCTTAGTCAAGCCTTTCTGAAGTGAGGACATTTGATGTAGTCCTGAATCATGCTTAGATGCCAGCTCCCCAGACTCCTTGGTGAAGGCTGGTAGAGGCACAAGGAGCATGCTCTTTAGGTCTGAGTAAATGCATGCTTAAAGGAAAAAGACTGCTGTGACTGGGCATGGAGAATAAGGGAGAGTGGAGGGACGCATCCCAGCAGTATTACTGGAGGATTGAAACAAGCATGTGTAACCCCAGATGACCTAGGAGTCAATTTGTGGCTGCTACATAGAGATCAGTATTTCCATAAAAGAAGCAGTTCATTAATGATGACAAAGGAGCCATGTGAAGAAGATACATACATCTTAGTTGAATGGTTGTTTAGTTTCTTTAAATGTACCATGTAACTACCAAAATCCTTTTTGACCAAAGAAAATTAGTTATTGAAGATAAGGAAGGTAGTTTTCTCTTATGTGAGGGGATGCTAACTGGACATACTTGATTTAAATTTAATTAAGAATTTTTTTTTTTTTATTCTGGCAGAGCTGGAGATAGAACTAGGGCCTGGTGTTTGCTAGGCAAGCACTGTATCACTGAGCTGTTCCCAGCCCAGAACTTTAACTATATGGCCTCTGTATTTACCATGCTCTAGATACTATGGGAAGGCTGCTGTAAAGGAACACAGCCTGATGATTTAAGAAAGATGTGGGAGTGGTTTTGACAGGAGGCAGTGCAGAGTAGATGAGCGTGATCCTGAAAGGAGGAAACTTGCAGACATTTGCAAGGGTTCACATGAGTGGAGAGAGAGTGGGCCCAACATAGGAAATCAGAGAAGAAGTGAGTTGGGAAAGTGATGAATTTCTTATTCTTTTTGTTTGTTTGTTTGTTTGAGACAGGGTTTCTCTGTTTAGCCCTGCCCTGTCCTGCCCTGGAATCACTCTGTAGATTAAGCTGGCTTTGAACTCAGAGATCCACCTGTCACTGCCTCCTGAGTGCTGGGATTAAAGGCGTGTGCCACCACCTTGTGACTGTGCTTCTTGTTCTTACTGATATCCTGGCATATGGTTGATGGGCCTTTGAGTCTGCTATGCCGGGAATGATGCAGGGAGTAGAAATCCTAAGGGCCCCCTAAACGTTGAGACCTGCTTATTTGAATACATTTTGGCATACATTTCAAACACATTTGAGCTTTATTACTAAATGGTCAATTCCTTTTCTAGGAGAGCATCAGCAACCACATTTCCCTGGCCTCACCAGAGGATTGGTAGCTGTCCTTTTATACTGGGATGGAAAGCGGTGCATTGCAAATTCTCTCCGAACCCTGATACAGTCTAGACGAGGAAAGACATGGACATTAGAACTCAGGTCTGTTTGCCTTTGGGGACTTACAGGGTTAAAGTGAAATTACTTGAATTTAAGTTTTGGAAATAACAGTTTTTCCTTAGTGTATACCTTTTCAGTAAACTGTAAGCTTAGGTCAATAATATTCTGGTCTACTCTTTCCAGAGTAATACCTTAGTTTAAACCTGACTTATTTACAAGTGAAAAATCACAGATTTATTTAACTCCAGTGATTTAGAAAGGGTAAAAAGAACAAGACTATAATTCTTCCTGGTTGTTTGTAATAATAGACTGTTGTCAAAACAGTATCTTTATTCATTATAGCTTTCTTTGTTTCTTTTCCTTGCAGTCCAGAGCTGGTTTCCATGACAACACGCTTTACAGATGAGCTGATGGAACAAGGATTGACTTACAAAGTCCTTACTTTGGTGTCACAGATTGATGTGAATAATGAGTTTGAGAAACTACAGAGAGAGAGAGGTTTGGGCAGTGAGAAACACCGCAAAGAGGCAAGGGTTCTATAAGATGACCTCATGGGTGTCTTTGACAGATGTGGAACAGAATTGGTTACAGAATATTCATTTCACTTAGGCAGATGAAAATACTGTTTTATCGTCATTGTTACTTTTTTTTTTTTTTTTTTTTTTTTTTTGAGGCAGGGTCTTACTATGTAGTAGTTGATTGATCCAGAACTTGCTATGTAGACTAGGCTAGCCTCCAACTCCGAGAGCCACTGCTTCTGGGATTAAGAGCATGAGGAATCACCCCTGTGGAAATACTGCATTTCAAATGTGTAGATTGCTCTGCTCATAGAATTTGCCTGCATTTGTTGCAGTTGCTGTGCCTCTGTTTATGCCTTGTCTAGTTTTTTCTGAAATGAGCTGTTCAAGCAGTTGGTCAGCATGGTTTCTCAAGGACTAAACCTCTAGAATTTGTTCAGAATTCCAGCAACTTTAGGAGCATGTGTGGACTCAGATCAGTTAATTTTGTTAGCCTTTATGGAAGACACTGTGTTTTGTAATGCCAGACCTTGCTATAGCTTATGTCTCAATCGTGTTGTTACTTGTAGGTTTCTGATCTCATCAAGGAGTGCAGGCAGTCTCTGGCTGAAAGTCTTTTTGCCTGGGCTTGCCAGTCACCATTAGCCAAAGATGACACCCTCCTACTTATTGGACATTTGGAAAGAGTGACAGTTGAGGCCAATGGCTCCCTAGATTCAGTGAATCTGGCTCTCCTTATGGCTCTTCTGTACTGTTTTGATACCAGCTTTATAGAACAAAGCACAGAGGAACGAGATGGTATTGTATTTTACATTTTATCTTTTTTAAAAAATTATTTTTATTTTATGCACATTTGTGTTTTGCCTGTGTGTATGTGTGTGTGAGGGTGTCAGACCCCCTGGAACTGATTTGTAGATAGATGAGAGCTGCCATGTAAATGCTGGGAATTGAACCCTGGTCTTCTGGAAGAGCAGCTAGTGCTCTTAACTGCTGAACCATCTCTCTAACCCCTACATGTTTATACATACACACACACATATGTGTGTGTGTGTGTGTGTGTGTGTATGTGTACATACACACACATATACACACATATGTGTGTGTGTGTGTACATACACACATATACACACACGTACATACATACATATATATGATTATTTTATATGAATGAGTACACTGTCACTGACACACCAGAAGAAGGCATTGGATCCGATTACAGATGGTTGTGAGCTACCATGTAGTTTCTGGGAATTGAACTCGGGACCTCTGGAAGAGCAGTCAGTGCTCTAACCACTGAACCATCTCTCTAGCTCCAGCATTTATATTTTTTAATGCTTTTTTATTCTTAGAATCTCATGTGTGGTCTAGGTTAGCCTCAAACTAATTTTTTTAGTTACATTTATGTGTCTGTGTACGCGTGTGTCAGAAGACAACTTTGAGGATCAGTTGTTTCCTTCAACTCTGTGACTTCAGGAGGGAAGCTTAGGTTGCCAGGGCTGGCAGCAGGCACTGCTGCCCACTGAGCCATTTTGCTGGTCTAGCCTCAAACTCTTATCTTCCTGTTCTAGTCTTCTGGGTGCTGGGATTATAGGCATATGGTAACATACCCCACCTGTGCTAACACAACCACCAATACATTTTTTTTTTTTTAAAAAGATTTATTTCATGTGGTTGCTGGGATTTGAACTCCGGACCTTTGGAAGAGCAGTTGGGTGCTCTTACCCACTGAGCCATCTCACCAACCCCCACCAATACATTTATTTTCAAAGATAAAATTTTAAATTGTGAGGGAACATTCAAGAAGGACAGTATTTTTATTTCTAAAACACATCTTTTCTGCTTTGTTTCTGACTGTGCAGTTCAGGCAAGTTTGAAACATTTTAAACGTGCAATGTCATTTAAGACTGAGGTCAAACTCTGTAATGGAGGAATTGCTTACCATACCTGAGGCCCTAAATTTGCTTTCTAATAGCAATGACAGCAAATTAGCCTTGCTGGTTTCTGTCTTTGTTTTTTGTTTTGTTTTTTTGAGAGAGAGGTTCTCTGATAGCCCTAGCTATCATAGAACTTACTATGTTGATCAGGCTGGCCTGGAAGTTAGCCCACCTCTGCTCCCCGAGTGCAGTGCTGGGATTAAGGCGTGCACCACCATGGTCAGCTTTGTTCCTGTACAGTTAGTTTCTTTTGAGATTTGAAATGATGGTTTGACACGGTAGAAAGCAATGTGTTCATGAGCGCACGTGCCTGACTTCACTGCAGCTACCTGTTTTGTTCCTTAGTCACATTTTTAAAACTTGTGAAAACACAGATTCTTTATTTCCTTTTTGACATAGCTTTTTTGTGTATGAGTAGATGATTCATTTTATCTTTAGAGAACATTTATTTATATTTTAGAATTCCTATATAGAAAAAACAGTGAGCGCTTCTTTTTCTAATTTCTGCTGTCTATGAAACTTATTGGAAGTTGTTAACTGAAATTTAGGGTTGTCGTTTTTTAGTTTTTACGCATATAATACTTTAACAGCAATACAGATATTTTGTTATATCAAATAATGATGTTAGTCATTATTCCTTTTGAAAATGCTAAGTGTTTATGACTTTTCGATATCCATGTGTGACAGATGTGAGAAAGTGATGTAATTTTGTGTTTTCAGATATGATTCACCACCTTCCACTGTTGACAGAGAGACAGTATGTTTCGACAATTCATTCTCGTCTCCAGGACTCTCAGCCTTGGAGGCTTCCTGGACTGCAGGCCACTGTTAGGCTTGCCTGGGCCCTGGCGCTGAGGGGGATATCCCAGCTACCGGATGTAACAGGTAAAGTAAGGAAGGCTGAAGTGGCTCTGCCACTGTACCTAGCAATGCATTGATTTTCTTCCTTTAAAAGGTTTTAGGTGACTCATTTTATGTGTGAATGTTTTACCTGCATCTATGTCTGTATTCCACATGTGTGTCTAACGTTACCTGAGATCCAAGAATTCCCTGGAGTTAGGAATGGTTTCTAGGTATCATGTGGATGCTGGGAATGGAGCCTGGGTTTGTTTTTTTTTTTGAGGAACAACATCCAGGGCTCTTAACCACTGAGCCATCTCTCCAGCTCCAAATGCATTTGTTTTCAAATATCAGATTTTAAATCAGAAAGTGTAAATATGAGCATGTGAAAATACAAGTTGTTTGATTAAAATTTTGTCAGTGTTAGTGGCTTGTGTTAGCATTTTTCATTCCAGCACTCAGGGTCTAGGCGGATCTCTATAGTTTGGGGCCATCCTAGTCTGCATAGAGTTCCAGGCAGCCAGGGTCGCATAGAGAGACTGTCTCAAAAACAACAATAGCAAACCCCTCATAACTTTGTAAAGTAGTACTGAGATGCACCTTATTTGCTGTCTCAGAAAGGAGGTTACTTCCCTTTTGTGGATCTAGTGACAGAGTTCTTTAACCTTCAGTGTAGGAGTTCAGAAGTGTGAGACGCCGACAGAGTCATACCTATTCTTTTTCATTTCTGTGGTGCTGATGATTGACCTTAGAACCTTCTAAATATGTGCCAGGGGAGGAGGGCTCTGCCACCGAGCTACTGTTCTTGTTCTTTCTTTTTTAAACAGGGTCTCATGTATCCCAGGCTGGCCCCAAACTATGTAGCTAAGGGTGCCCTTGAGCTTCTCATCCTTCTGGCTTTACCTCTGAAGTGCTGGGATTATTAAATGTGTGCCACCATTTTACATTTTTGTACAAACTTTTTCACATTGTATCAAAATGAAGATCTAGTTTTTTAAACTCAGTGTGTTGGGAAGGAGATGTTTGGAACAATCAAGCATAGAGAGGTGTGATGGTTTGAATATACTTGGCCTAGGATGTGGCATTATTAGAAGGTGTGGCCTTATTGGAGTAGATGTGTCCATGTTGGAGGAAGTGGGTCACTGTGGGGGTGGACAATGAGACCATCCTCCTAACCAAGTGGGAGCCAGTATTAGCTGCCTTCAGAACAAGAGGTAGAATTTTCAGCTCCTCTAGCATCATGCCTGGATGCTGCCATGCTCTCTGCCTTTGATAATGGACTGAATCTCTGAATCTGTAAGCCAGCCCCAATGAAATGTTGTCCATGGTCATGGGGTCTGACCACAGCAATGAAACCCTAACTAAGACAATAGGGCTGTTTATTTAATCCTGTTTTATACAGGGCAACCTATTCTGCTGTCTAGATTCATGAAATTATGCTTAGAGTGGTTTGCTTTACAAGTTGTACTTTCATTGTAATTTGAAATACAAAGACTTTTCACTTCTGTGGGTTTTGGTAAGATGAGGTTCAAGGGAAGAAGAGTTAATTTTGGTTCCCATGGCTTATGGGGGTTTGTCATGGCAGATAGAGCTCAGAAGGAGTATAAGAAGTGATGGCATGAATCTGCTGCAGTCAGGAAGCAGGAAGATAATGTGGTGTTCCTCTAGTTTGTGCTCTTTTCTTCTTTAAATTCAGCCTAGGGCCTTAGGCTATGGTATGAAACAATCGTATTCAAGGTGAGTCTTTCCTCAAGTAAACCTCTCTAGAAGGTGGGGGCAGGGTGGGTCACACCTTTACTCCTAGTATTTGGCAGACAGAGGCAGGAGGATCTCTTGAGTTAAAGACCAACCTAATCTATAAAGTGAATTCCAGGCTAGCCAGGGCTACACAGTTGAGACCCTGCCTCAATACAACCAACCCAAACAAAATCAAAACAACAACAAGAAAACCTTTTTGGAAATGTCTGGAATTAAAACTCCTATATTGTTTTTGCATGCTATGTTTGTGTAAGAGCTCTCTGGCTATACCAGTGTTAACATTATATTGATTAGCATATTAGCATATATCTTCACTCATGGGAAGAGCCAGTGTTCTTCCAGTTGTTTTGTTTTTTGTTTTGCTTTGTTTGAGACAAGGTCCACTATGTAGTCCTGGCTGGCCTGTAGCTTGCTACAAAGACCAGGCTGGCCTCAAACTCAGCACTCTGCTTCCTGAGTGCTGGGACTAAAGGCATACATCACCATACTCAGCTACATTTGTATTTCAAATCTACTCTTTTAGTAGTTCTTTGGAGTTTGTGAATCAATTACAATTATATATAATTTCATTTTGTGTGTAGCACCTGTTAGGAGGCTGGAAAAATGTCTGAAATATGCTTCACTAACATTCTGTCATGAGATACAACCTGAGTTAAAGGCTTTTCTCATTTTGCATTTCTGTGTTCTGAATCTTTGTAGCCCTGGCTGAGTTCACAGAAGCAGATGAAGCAATTGCAGAGCTGGCCATTGCTGATAATGTCTTCTTGTTCCTCAGCGAGTCTGTCGTGCTGGCTGAAAACTTCTATCAGGAAGAGTTTTACATTCGCAGAATCCACAATCTTATTACAGACTTCCTTGCATTTATGCCAATGAAAGTAAGTATAAAAGTGTAGTAAGAGCCGGGCGGTGGTGGCGCCTTTAATCCCAGCACTTGGGAGGCAGAGGCAGGTGGATTTCTGAGTTCAAGGCCAGCCTGGACTACAGAGTGAGTTCCAGGACAGCCAAGGCTACACAGAGACACCCTGTCTCGAAAAACAAAAAAAAACAACAAAAAAAAACAACCCAAAAAAACTGTAGGAAGAGCTTTGTAAAATAGTTAAAACAGGGTTTTAAGATTGATTTATTTGTTTTATGTATGAGAACACCATTGCTCTCTTCAGAGACACCAGAAGAGGGCATCACATCTCTTTGCAAATGGTTGTGAGCCACCTTGTAGTTGCTAGGATTTGAACTCAGGACCTCTGGAAGTGTAGTCGGTGCTCTTAACTGCTGAGCCTTCTCTCCAGCCCCCTAAAACATTGTTTTACCTAGCTCGATGTTTGGCAACTAATAAAGTCAGCATATGCATTACAAGTACAGTCTAGATGGTAAGGTGAAATAATAGAAACCTTTTTAACTGGAAGGATTTTTTTCAGAAGAAACATTGGACCCTGTGAATGCTTTTCTAGAAAGCAGTGGGTTAATGAAAATGTCTCTATAGGTAGGTGATTACTGTCAATTTCCTTGTACTCTAGTGCTGCAGATATGTTGTTAATATTCTTGATTCTTATGTCTGTGTCTTCCATGTCTATTTTATTTCCTTTTTTATTTTATTGACACTAATGTCTTGTGTGGGTCCTTTCAAGTAGAAGTCAGAGAAAAACGGGTGGGTTGTTTTCTCTCCTCGTATGGCTCTGGGGCTCCAACTCAGGTCATCAAGCTTTGCAGCAAACACCTTTACCACTGAGCCATCTTGTATAACCCTCCCCAGACTTTTTTGGTAGTGCAAGGGGTGAGACAGCTTACAATCGTATAAGCTCTTTCTCACAGAGCTACACCCCAGGTCTTTCATTTTGGTTTTCTAGATTGTTAAAGCTTTTTATGTACGCTTAAGTATTTTAATGCCACGTCTTTTCATTTTTTTTTTTTTAGTTTAATACATTTTGGCATTTTCCTTGAGATGACTTTGGTCACTGGCATATATATAAGTGTTTGATTTACAAATGTGGAGAAGACTTCCTAGTTACTTGTCTTTTACTAGTTTCTTGGTAGTCAGAGAACATACTTTACCAGGTTGCTTTAATGTTGAGGTTTGCTTTAAAGTACCCACTGTGATCTGTTTTGGTAAGTAATCTGTGAAAATGGAAAGGAACATGTATTCTCTTACTGTTCTGTGGATTGTTCCATCAGTAATTCACTGGAATTGTTTGATTCTATCGTTCAAGTCTTTCCATCTCTTTACCAACTTTCTATACTTTTTTTGTTGAATATTGAGAAAGGAGTATTGAAACTTCCAGTTTTTTTTTTTTCCCTCAGAACAAAGTAATTTCTTCTTTCATTAGCATTTAGTTCACACAAATGTTAGAAGACAGGGATCCTCAGCTTAGGTATAATGTCATTCACTGCTTGCTGGACAGTGAGTTTTGCTTGTTACATCACTCTAATATGGTCTTAGTAGTTCCAAGGATGTGTAGTTTCATATATTAGTATTAGGATAATCCAGAAGTAGAGATGGCCTGCCCCAAATGTTAGTAATGCCTCTGTTGAGAAGCTGAATGATCTCCTCTTCCATAAGTAGAAAGTTCCTTCCCTCCCTCCCTCCCTCCCTCCCTCCCTCCCTCCCTTTCTTTGTTGTGTGTGTATGTGTACAGACATGAGCATGTCATTCTGGGCAGGATTCAGTGGAAATCAGAACAGCCTGTAGGACTTGGTTCTTTCCACCATCTTGTGGCACAAGCATCTTTACCTATTGAACCATCTTGCTGGATCTCTCTGATCCTTAAGATACTATAATCATAATATTTCAGTGAAATTTCTAGTGTATTTTTCATGTTGCTAAAAATGTAAAGGTATTTAAGTGAGTTTCTTATAGAGTTACTTTTAGTTACTTAATTGCTTGATTTTGTTATTAACCAGTGCATAAGAAAATTACACTAAGCCTTGTTTAATACATATAATAGGTGAAGCAGCTGAAGAATCGGGCAGACGAAGATGCTCGAATGATTCACATGAGTATACAGATGGGTAATGAACCCCCCATCTCACTTAGAAGGGACCTGGAACACTTAATGCTCCTGGTAAGTCATTCTGTTGGAAAGGGTTTTCTTTTTTGTTGTTGTAGTTTTGTTTGTTTGTTTGTTTTTAATCTCTTCTCTGTTCCATTTTTCTTGAGCCTTGGAAAATTTTAGCACAAGAATTCAATACTAATGTGCTTTTTTATTTCTGTAATGTTCTTGCTATAAACATTTCTCTATAGTTTTTGCTTATTCTCTGCAGATTGGTGAACTGTATAAAAAAAACCCATTTCATTTGGAGCTTGCTCTAGAGTACTGGTGTCCCTCAGAGCCTCTGCAGACTCCCACGGTCATGGGCTCTTACCTGGGAGTAGCTCATCAGCGACCTCCTCAGCGCCAGGTGAGGCTTTTAGCTTTTTATTTTTGTTCTCTGATTTAGTCATTGAATTTTAAACACAGACACTAAATTATTTAGAAATTATTACTTTTTCTTTCTTTTATTAAGGAAAATTTGAATCTATCATTTTAGTTCAGACCATTTTGAATTTTATATAGTCAGTCCTTTATTACATACTAGACGTGACAAATTGTTAGAAGCAGAAACGCTTGTGCTCTCATTCTTTCTTGAGATTTTATTTTTGCTATAGTCATCCTCTGTAGGTGTGACAATAACCAGTATACATGACGCTGACCAAGTTGGGGAAGATGAGGTTTCAGCACTAAAGAAGACTTAGAGGCCGTAATTGATGACATGGTGTCTGGGAATCTCCATATGTGTAGACAAGTGCCCTTTTTCTGTCCTGTATTCTCTGTAATATAATGTATAGAACTAAATAGAAAGGATTGTCTTGTCAGTGTTCATCATTCTGGGGTTTCAGTTTCAGAAGCTTGCAGGCTGTAAATTCATTCTCCTCTGGAGTCCACAGTCAGTACCTCCATTTTATTTTTACTCTATTTCTTACAGTTACTATTTTGGCTTTTTCCCTATGTAGAAAAATGTATTAGAGAAAGGTATATTAAAGCTTTTCTCTTTCTTTTTTTCTTTTTCTTCTTTATTTTTTTAAGATAAGGTAGGTAGGAGGTATGGCATCTGCCTTCAGTCCCGCCACCCAGGAGACAGAGACAGGCGATCTCTGAGCTTTTTTTTTTTTTTTTTTTTAAGATTTATTTATTTTATGTATATGAGTACACTGCAGCTGTTAGATATACCAAAAGAGGGCATCGGATCCCATTACAGATGGTTGTGAGCCACCATGTGGTTGCTGGGAATTGAACTCAGGACTTCTGGAAGAATAGTCAGTGCTCTTAACCTCTGAGCCATCCCTCCAGCCCATATTAAAGCTTTTTCAAAGGTTCATACGGAAGATAGAATGATTATAATGGACTTCTAGTGCCCTGATTTTTCACATTGCAAGCTGATATAGTTCTATAACTACACTTTAATCTTTAGGGATGTTTTAAAGTAAGCAATGTGCAGCAAAATGTTTTACCCTTCTTAAGTATTTTTCTTAGAAATAAGGTTATTTCTCCTACAGTGTTGTAAAACCATTTCATACCTAAGAACAGGTCACAATAATTTCCAGAAGTCTGTAAACATACTTAGTTTTTAGTTTTATATAGTTAAAAAGTATAGGTAGTTGGGGGTTGGAGTGATGGCTCAGCAGTTAAGAATACTTGCTGTTCTTCGAGAGGACAGTTCAGTTCCCAGCAGATGGCTTACAACTGCAGATTTCAGAGATCTTGTGACTCTTCTGTCCTCTAGGCACTTGTACACACATGCAGACACAGACATACATGTGTACTAAAATAAAAATAAGTCTTTAAGAGTAGTCTTACATGTGACACTTAAGGCGGAGATTATAAACTTGTGCTGAATATTTACAAAGATACTCTATAATTGCTGTAAATCACTAATAACAGTTTTTCATAAATAAAATAACTTACTTTTATTATGGCAGTGAATTGTATCATAGTACTGAGTTTGTTGTAGCTTTCACATATACAAATCCATGATGCATTAAAGTTGTTTTCTATAACTTCTTTTTCTTAATTTCAGGTTGTCTTGTCAAAGTTTGTTAGACAAATGGGTGACCTGTTGCCTCCAACTATTTATATTCCTTATTTGAAAATGCTCCAGGGCTTGGCCAATGGGCCTCAGTGTGCCCACTACTGTTTTAGCCTGCTCAAAGTCAACGGTAGTAGTCATGGTAAGGGCAGTCTGCATGTTAAGTTTGTTTTGCACATTGTGTACAGTGTACTGCTGAGTAGATTCTACCATAAGTACAAATTGTGTTTATAATACCTGAGGGAAGGAGTTACACTGGTGACTTTATGTATGGGAATGCTTTGACTTTGGTCTCAGAGGTTGGGGGATTTGGCCACTTTGTTAAATGTGGTTGAGTGTAACAAGTCTAAAGCATCATTTTTCAAGAGCACATATGGCACATAGGACCAGGTATACCAGGTTCTCTGCAATGGCAGTTTGGTTTTGTTGTGCTTTGCTCTCTGTGGGATGATGCTCACTCCATAGCTTAATGTGTTCTAGAACTCACCCTATAGTCCAGTCCTTATCCTCCTACTTCTTCCTCTGAGGACTCGAGTTGCAAGTAGACGCCATCATGCATGGCTAGCTGATTTCTGTCATTTATCCTCATAAACACTTGTTTTCTCATTACTAATCTTCAGACTCAGGGTTGGTTAAGTCAGATACACTGCCAGAAGGGAAAAGAAAGGGAATATCTGCTGTTTTGGCTACATATTTTTATTTTTGCTTTTATATGTGAAGAAAATGAGGTTTAAAGAAGCTAAGTTTTAATATACCCATGGTGACAGGTTGGAGGAGTCATGACCTAGACAAAACAACACTGCTCAGTTTGACTGTCTGCTAAGACAAAGACAACAAACAGTATCAATGGAATTACCCTTAGACTCCAAGCGAACAACCAGACCTTTTGTCAACACAGCTGTCGATAGTCCTAGAGCCTCTCAGGTGGTAGGCAGGATTCTACCTTTGAGCCCTAAGTAGGCAGTGTTTGAAAGAAAACTGTGTTGCTTTTCTTTTCAGTTGAAAACATTCAGGGAGCAGGTGGCAGTCCTGTTTCCTGGGAGCATTTCTTTCACTCCTTATTGCTCTACCATGAGCATCTCCGGAAGGACCTGCCAAGTGCAGACAGTGTCCAGTACCGTCACCTTCCTTCCCGTGGCATCACCCAGAAGGAGCAAGATGGGCTGATCGCTTTTCTCCAGCTGACATCTACGATCATTACTTGGGTAGGTAGCCATCCATAGGGGGAGCTGCTTTATGTTGTAGCACGGTGACATCCTAAATGGCCAAGCATTTTCTTTTAGTGATTAATGTTTATGAATGATATACTTAGCACATGCATTTGTACTTATGTACTTATGCTCTTGTTTTTTAGACTATAGAGGGTATAATTGATGCTAGTTCTGGTCATTATAGAGTCTTAATTTGAAAATTATAGTTAGAACATGTGTAAAAGTAGAGGAGAAGAAAGGAAGGCTCAGTTGTGTGTGCATCCTTCTAAAAAGTAACTGACAGAGGTGCTGAGGCATACACACGTGTCAGCTGTATGTGTACAGAAAGAGTAGTTTTCATTGAAAAGAAAGTTACTGAATCAGCTCCTTCTACCAAATTAGTCCTGTCTTCATATACTTTTCATAGCATAGAATTCCAGGTTGATCCTAGAATGAAATGAACTGCTCAGGTTGACATTTGTCTGAAATGTAGAAATGTGTTTTCTAGGATTGTTCTAATTATGTTTGATGTTGTTATGCTGTAAAAATACCAAACTTAACTATAATGTCTTATTGAAATAAAATAATGTAATCCTTGATAAAATATTTCTATAGTTATTTTTTAAATACGTTTTAAAGATTTTATTAAAAAAAAATATATGTGTGAATACACTGTTGCTGTCTTCAGACACACCAGAAGAGGGCATCAGATCTCATTACAGATGGTTGTGAGCCATCATGTGGTTGCTGAGAATTGAACTCATGACTTCTGGAAGAGCAGTCAGTGCTCTTAACTGCTGAGCTATCTCTCCAACCCCTTAAAACATTATTTGTTGACTCATTCATGAATTAGATATATTTTAGTGTAATAGTACTATGTTGTTCTAGAAAGGACTTAACAGTGGCTTTGATTTTTGTCACTCTAGTAGGCCATTTATCTGTTTGTAGTATTTCTGTTCCAGGGTTTGTGAAAGAATTTAACTTCCCTTCTTCCCATGACCAAACTAGTGATATACCAGCTAAAAGACAGATTCTTCTTTGTTGTGGTATATACTAATTGTATATAGTGTATAGTGGGTTGCTGATCGCTTTTCGTAGCTGTGACTTGGTAGTGGGTGCCCCTATTCACATCTGTCAGGACAGCTTGATTTAATGGGGTTGGAGGCCAGTATGGGCAGCATAGCAAGAGCCATTTTTCAGAAAATAAAACAGAAAATCATAGGTAAACAAATGAAATAGCTATCTTGTTGTTTTGTGTTCCAATCTCAGAGTGAGAATGCTCGCTTGGCCCTCTGTGAACACCCCCAGTGGACGCCTGTTGTGGTGATTCTGGGGCTCCTGCAGTGCAGTGTTCCCCCAGTTCTCAAGGCTGAGCTACTGAAGACACTTGCAGCTTTTGGAAAGTCTCCTGAAATTGCTGCCTCACTTTGGCAGTCGTTGGAATACACACAGGTGGTGCCATGAACTTTCTCATTGTATACTTTAGAGTATGGTAATGCCATAGAAACAAGAGCTCCTGGTGGAAATTTACAGTATTCCAGGGCTTCCTGTGTCGGATGGTACGGTGTGGGAGCCTAGCATTGCATTTAGGTTGTTTTCTTGGCTCGCTTCACAACAACGAGGTTACCAAAGATAGGTTCTTCAAGTAACTCTAAAGATCTTAATTCTTAAGATTAGTGAGATACTTCTGTGTGGCCGACTGGAAACCTTCACTTCAGACATACTGTACTCATTAAATGCAGGAAATAGATACTTGTGTTTTCTGTACTGTTCCTTTTTTCCATGCCCTTCCTGCCTGAAACTAGGAGGGCGATGTATTCTATAGCTTTCTGGCTTTAATGGCTTGACCATTAAAGGGCCTGTTTGATAAGCAGCTGGATGGCTTTTCACTGGTGGACATACATGGCTCCTAAGCTTTGGGCATAAGTGGAAGTGGATTGACAGTAGTAACTTTTTTGACTTGCATCCATTTATGCCATCATAGAAGGAGAATTTAAGGGATGCATGGAATTTGACAGCTCACTGAATGCTTTTTTCTGAAAGTCAGCTCTGTTGAAATTTTTCCATTAAGTATTATTATTCTCTTTGTGATAAAGTGGAAAGAATATGTTTTATAGCAGCGGCTCTCAATTTTCCTAATGCTGCTACCCTTTAGTGAAGTTCCTCATGTACTAATGACCCTCAACCATAACATTTATTTTTGTTGCTACTTTATAATTGTTATGAATTGTAAGTAAATATTTGATATGTGACTCCCGTGAAGGGGTCGTTGGACCCTTAAAGGGGTCATGACCTACAGATTGAGAACCACTTTTTTATAGCAGTGCCTCCAGGGAGATATTTAAGTGGAATGTCATTTGTCTCAGAGATAATGCAATATTAACAGAGGCTGTGATTCTTGTTCATTATTTATACAAACAACCACTTTCCAGTTTCCAAATGTGTATTCTGAAGATGAGAATGACCAACGTTATCAATGCTGTTACTATGAGGCTGCTGCTTCCCTCCTGACCCATAGGAAACCAGGACTGAGCATGTCCTATGTACTTACTGCTTTGTAATGGGACTGGATTCAGGGTTTTCAGAGAAAAGTAAATTGTGTGCTCTTACGATTTATGAGTTTCCTGTATATTATAAACCCAAAAATTCTATCTGCCAGAACTGCTAATAAAAGTCGACCAGGGACTCCTTGGTGATCACTTGTGATAGTGGGTGGTTGAGATGTATAACTGTTAGATGTCCATTATTGCTCCTGATGGACAAGGATGCTCATGATATGTATTTCTTCTTTCTTCCAGATACTGCAGACGGTCAGGGTTCCAAGCCAGAGGCAGGCTATTGGTATTGAGGTAAGGTTTCCCCTTTTTAGATTCAACACTACATTCATTCATACAGTAATGCCAAAATAAGATTGTGAAAAGTTATTTGTAGCCTACTAAGTTTCTGTAATTTTTAAATTTAATGTATTTGCTTTTGGAGGGTTTTCTTACTAGTGCTAAAATAGAGATAGAACTGTTTTTATCATTATTTTTTCTTTCTTTTTTTTTTAAAGATTTATTTATTTATTATATGTAACTACACTGTAGCTGTCCTCAGACACCCCAGAAGAGGGCGTCAGATCTCATTACGGATGGTTGTGAGCCACTATGTGGTTGCTGGGATTTGAACTCTGCACCTTTAGAAGAACAGTCAGATGTTCTTACCCGCTGAGCCATCTCACCAGCCCTTTTATCATTATTTTATATGTTTACTTACTGTATGGTCATGTGTGTACCCAGGCACACATGTACCATAGTATGTGTGTGGAGGCCTTCGGGCCTTCGGGAGTCAGTTCTCTTCTTTTCATATTGTGAGATTGTGGGGATCACACTCAGGGTTGTTAGGCTTGAAAGCAAGCATCTTTATCCACTCAGCCATACTGTTAATTTTGAGCAAAGCAATCAATGAAAGAAGCTAAAATATGTTTACAGTTGAAAGAGGATGTCACATGACAGTCATCTGAATTGAAAGTCTTGATTGGAATTGTTTTAATTAGGTTAGTTAAGTCAATGTTTTATTAAGGTGATATCTTGCTTTGTAGCTCTGGCTGACCTTGGACTCTTGGTAGCCCTTCTGCCTCAGATTCCTATGTACTGGGATACCAAGCAAAAGCCACTACCCCCAGTGTGAAAAATTATTTCTGTTCTCCTTTTTAATTTGTTACACTTACGTATTTATTTGCTTTGCAGGAAGGTGGCACATGCCATGACATGTCAGTGGAGGTCAGAGGAAAATTTTTAGTTGTTTGTTCACTCTTGAGATGTAGCTTCTGGGTATCAAATTCACATCTTCAGACTTAGCAGCAAGCACCCTTATCCATTGACCCCTGTCACTGTCCCCCCCTCCCCTTTTTCTTTTACTTTTGAGATTATAATTACATCATTTCTCTGTTTCTTTTCCTCCCTCCCAACCCTCCATGTATGCCACTTTGCTGTTTTGAAATTCATGTCCTCCTTTCATTAATTGATGTTATATGCATATATGTGTGTATATAAGTATGTGTGTATGTATACATATATATTCCTAGATACAACCTGCTCAGTCTATATAATGTCACTTGTATGTATAACCAGTTGGTGTTCCATGCCCTTTTTAAAGAATGCATGTAAAAATCTTTTTTATCTTAAGGTTGAGATAATACGTGAAAATTTAAAATTCTTGTCATTGATTTAGATGGATACACGTGAGTGTCTTTTCTGCTAAGTAGGAAATGTACTATTTGGTACTGTTTCATGTGGTGATATGTCATTGTTGATGAGTTAGTACTGGCAACATGCTTTACCTCTGTCTATCTCATGGTTAGTTTGGTATTGTTAATTGTCTTTATTCTTCTGTTTGAAGGTTGAACTCAATGAAATAGAGTCCCGGTGTGAAGAGTACCCCCTGACTAGGGCCTTTTGCCAGTTGATCAGTACCCTGGTGGAGAGCTCATTCCCTTCTAATCTGGGTGCTGGCCTGCGGCCCCCTGGCTTTGACCCTTACTTGCAGTTCCTGAGAGATTCTGTTTTTCTCCGATTCCGTACAAGAGCTTACCGGAGAGCCGCTGAAAAGGTTATGTTCAGAGTAAACCATTTCTCTCCTATGAGTTTACTGTCACTTCTTTCATCCAAGGAGTAAGGGGGCTATAAAGTCACTTTGGCTTTGGGAAGTTAATAAAATTCATAGTCCTGATTCTGTTATTCTTTCTTGGATTATTTTATGTGTCTTACAGACAAATTTGGACATTAAAATCAAGACATACATCTCTGACAGGGACTTTCTGATGGGAGCTCACAGTCATTAACTGAACACTCTTGAGACAAGATCTCACCATGTCTAATTGAGCAGTTTTACTAAAATTGAGCTAAAGCCTTTCTACCTTTGTTGGGAACAATTGTATGCTTTAGACTCGGAATTGCATCAATTCAAGCTGATTTGCTAGGTCTGTTAGCAGTTCTAGGCGGTGGATTATTCACCCACAGGGAAGCTATGTTAGAAGTTGGTCGACTTAGCTGCCATGGGTGAGTGCTGTCGGCAATTCTTGGCACATTCTGTGGACATCTTGGCTCTGCTCCTAGATACCATGGAGCTTAATGTATATATCATTTTATGTAATTATAGTATTACCTCGAGGCGGGTACTATTAATGTTCCAATTTTACAGATGGAGGCTTAGCAAAGTTAAGGAACTTGCCTAAGTTCCAGGACCAGGATTTGAACATAGGACTCTGTCTTCAGATCCAAGCTCATAACCACTAAGCTATGTAAGAGACCCTTCCAGGTTCTTATGTAGTTCACCTTTAGTTTATAGTACTGTTTATTATCTCACAGAATGTTCTTGGATATATTTTATAGGAACATTTCTGCTTTATTAGTTTGCTGGATTTTTTTAGCCTGTTGGATGTTTTGTTATGTTAATGATTATAAAAAGAAATTGGTTCATGCTAATATTGGACAGTTCAGAGCAAAAGAAATTATATCACCCTTAGCCCTGTTACCAAAAGAAAAATAATAATTTCTATTCTTTTTTTTTCTTTTTTAACATTTAAATAACATTAGAAAGACTACCGTTCATCATTAGGCTGGGCAATGATGATGCATGCCTTTAATCATAGCACTCAGGAGGCCAAGAAAGGTGGATTTTTGTGAGTTTGAGGCCGTGGCTACACAGAGAAACCGTGTCATGAAAAACCAAATAATAAATAAATAAATAAGTAAAAATACCCTCTCCCCCAAAACTTTTACATTATTTTATATTCTTTGTTATGTAGTATCATGAAGATTTAAGTAATTATGAAGTTTTACTTTAAAAAAAATTAGCTTTTAGGTTGCTGCATAGACCCCCATCCCTTAGATCTGTACCTGGCATAGCTGACTCATTGTATTTTCACACGGTCGCAACTATGCTTCATTAACTGTCATTCCAGATGAGCAGTGCATGCTTGATGGTTAGAATCCTTTCAACAAAATATTCTGACACGTTTCATGACCGTTATGGCCAGAATGTACTGATCAGCCACGTACTTTCTAGATAATTGCCACTCGTATGAAGCTGCCCAGCAAACGATGCTGCTTTCTCTACTGCCACCTGTTTTATTGTCCCTGAAAAGTTTTTGTCAGGTTTTAGAATGTTTTTTAATTGACGCTTTCTTTAGCTTAACCTAGCAATCTATATCTTAAAACAATGGATTCTCATGAAAGCATTGCTTTGTGTTGAAGTAAATACTACTTATTAGAGTGTTAGAGGTAGTAGATTTAACAGTATTTAAGTCTATTATCAGATAATGCCTTTTTAAAAAAGTCCAAACAGGCCACAGTCCTTTTATAAATAATCTAAATATACAAATATATAATTCATATATATATCAAAGTCCAAATAGTCCCGTTCCAAAACTCAGCCTTAATAAAATTGTCCAGTTTAATGATCATTACAAAAGTAACTGTCTACAGCGTAAAGCCCAGTATTGCAGACCTCCATAGTGATACTGCAGCTGTGTTATGGCTGAGCAGTGGCCATGCATGTACAGCCCAGACTCAGTCTCCAGTACCACAAAAGTAAGTAAGCTACATAATAAAATACCATGTGCAATGGATTTTAAAGCAAAGTTGGACATAGGTGTCCTTCCATGTATTTTCAATCCATCCTTAACAATGAAATGTTCGTAGGGTCATTTGGGGCATTTTGACTGGTTGTTGGGCAGAGAGCTCTGGTCTGAGCATGTTTGCTGCTGAGTTATGTGATCTGAGGGATATTCGTTCACTGTGTTGAACATCACATGAGTTTCTTAGAGAAATTGTGAAATATTTGACCTTTAGAGAACTCTGGTATTGTATAATTATAAAGTGAACATACAGGTGCTAAATACCTAAGCCTTGTAAATGAGCTCAAACTTTGGCCCTAGAGATAGTTCTTAAAACAAATCTGTTACCTTTGGTAAAATGAAACAAGGTGAATTAAGATTGTGTTGCATAAATTAATAAAGTAGACAAGGGACTTGATTTGTTTTCTGGAGAGCAAGTGATGAAAGGAGTGAAAAGTTTGACAAGTTCCCACCTCGGACTGTTCATTATTGTTCATTATACTGAAATATATGTTTTTCCTCTAGTGGGAAGTCGCTGAGGTTGTCTTGGAAGTATTTTATAAGCTGTTGAGAGATTATGAGCCTCAGCTTGAAGATTTTGTAGATCAGTTTGTGGAGCTACAAGGTAATTTAATTCTATCATTTTTTCAAAGTATTTATGATTTAGTGATATTTATATATATATGTTAAGATTTATGGGTTAAATTAGAATTTAATCTTTGCTTTATTGTTTTAATCATGTTCTGTTCAAGAGAGAAAATAGGATTTTTGGGTTCTGGCTCCCACATACACATCAATCTTCCCTGTGTAAAATTGCTACTCTTTTTTTTGGTTTTTCGAGACAGGGTTTCTCTGTATAGCCCTGGCTGTCCTGGAACTCACTCTGTAGACCAGGCTGGCCTCGAACTCAGAAATCCGCCTGTCTCTGCCTCCTGAGTGCTGGGATTAAAGGCATGCGCCACCACACCCGGGTAAATTGCTACTCTTTATAGTTTGTGTCTCTGTCTGTGACTTGAAGTGTGCCTTCACCTGTGTTAATGCTATTTAAGTTACAGTGTCATTATTTCACAAAAACAAAGGTTGTAACAAAAATTCAAATTGAGGGACCAGTAAGATGGCTTCTAATTGAGTCTTTATAGTCAATGACATCTGCACTAAGCCTGACACCTTTGTTTAGTCCCTAGGATCTACCATGGAAGAGAACTAACTCTTCAAGTTGTCCTCTGAACACACACGCACACGCACGCGCGCGCGCACACACACACACACACACAATACATAAGCAAATAGTTTTAAGCCAATACTGACTGATTATCTCTTGGATTGTGTACTGTTTAGGAGAAGAAATCATAGCCTATAAGCCACCTGGCTTTAGCCTGATGTATCACCTTCTGAATGAGTCACCGATGTTGGAACTTGCCCTTAGTTTACTGGAAGAAGGAGTTAAGCAGCTTGATACCTATGCTCCTTTCCCTGGTATGTGCCTAAAAGTCTCTCTGCCTTCAAAAGTGTTGACACCTTCATAATTTGTAAATGGAGAATCTATTGGAGATGATCTCTGATGTTCTTTGGTACTGTAAGAGTCTTTAACAGTGGCATTTTCAGTGAGTCTGTATGAGTACACAGACTGAACTCAGGACAGAGGGTTGTTGGCTCTGACTGTCTCTAACATGCTTACCTCTGAATCTGAAATCTCATGACACTTACAGAAACACATACTATAGAATCTGGCTCGCAGTGGTCAGTAAATGTTGCTTGTTACCATTGCTGTTACTGTTTGTTCCCTGCTTTCTATGCAGTTGGCTCTTAAAAGCATGGTGTGTGTTTAACTCTATTTAAACTCTTTATTTGCACAGAAACTTTCAGTGGCAGATCTTATTTCCATTTACTAAAAAGATGTACAAACAGGTTACACTGAGAGCTGGGATTTGATCCTAGGCAGTTAGGCCCCAGAGCTCATGTTTCATACTGCTGTGTTGTGTTGTATTGCCTTTAATGTGGCAGTGATCTAAAATAGAAAAGTCAGATTCTAAATATAGGATTGTAACTATATAATTCACAGATATGAAATGGTAAAAATAATTAGGCCAGCATCTTAAATTTGAAAGGTTGAGATTAGAGGTGGTTTTTATTATATTTTTTGCTTTCTTTATTTTTAAAAACCTTTTTTTTTAAGGATTATTTTTATTTTATGAGTGTGAATGTCTTGCCTACGTGTATGTATATGTACCTTGCGCATGCCTGGTGCCTGAGAACAGATTTGGGTGCTGAGAACAGATCTCATATTCTCTTCAAGAGCCTCGAGTGCTCTTAACCACTGAGCCATCTCTTCAGCTTACAAGTGCCTTTATTTTCACAATGATTATGTCTTATGTGGAGTTGGTTTCTCATTCTCAGCACTGTTGATAATTTAGCTGATAGTTCTTTGTTGTGGGTGCTGTACTGTATGCTGTAGGCTTCTGTCTCCTCGATTGGCAGTTGCATCCTTTTTTTTTTTTTTTTTTTAAGATTTATTTATTTATTTATCATATGTAAGTACATTGTAGCCATCTTCAGACACTCCAGAAGAGGCATCAGATCTCATTGCAGGTAGTTATGAGCCACCCTGTGGTTGCTGGGATTTGAACTAAGGACCTCCAGAAGAGCAGTCAGTGTTCTTAACCACTGAGACATCTCTCCAGCAACTTCTTATTAGGACAAATAAGAGTGTTTTAGGTGGGAATGTTCTCTGGGGACAAATCATCCCACTCTGAGAGCCATTGCATCAAATATCAGATATCCTGCAGATGAGATATTTACATTATGATTCATAGAGTAGCAAAACTACAGTTGTGATGTAGCAATGAAAATAATTTTATGGTTGGGGGTCACCACAGCATGAGGAACTGTGTCAAAGGGCCACAGCATTAGGAAGGTTGAGAACCATTGCCCTAAAGAATCAGGGAAAAGATAAAAAGAGAAGTTAATACTGAATAGCCTGGGTCATGGACATCACTGGTTTTATATGGGTGGAAGCTATTTGAAGGTGCTATTGGAAGTTTATGAAAACAAAAGACTTTGAGACTAAAGCTTACCTTTTAGTTTTTTCTCTTAAGTACATTTAGACTGTAATTTCATTGGGGTTACAGGAAAGAAACACCTGGAAAAAGCAGTTCAGCATTGCCTCGCACTGCTCAACCTCACTCTGCAAAAGGAGAACCTTTTCATGGACCTTCTGAGAGAGAGTCAGCTGGCTCTCATCGTCTCGCCGCTGGAACAGCTCTTGCAGGGAATTAATCCGAGAACTAAGAAGGCAGACAACGTGGTTAACATCGCCAGGTGAGTGACCTGAGACACAGCAAAAGGGTCACGGAAGCCACTCTAGCTTTTATTTCTCTCTCTCTTTGTTGCATATTAAATACATGACAGATCATAGGTTTTGGCCTACTTTGTTTTGTTTTTTTGAGACATGGTTTCTCTGTGTAGTCCTTGCCAGCCTGGGACTTGCTCTGTAGACCAGGCTGGCCTTGATCTCAGATTTGCCTGCCTCTGCCTCCTGAGTGCGGGGAGTCAAGATGTACACCAACATGTCCAGGCTGGTTTTGGCCTAAATTAATATTACCTAATTCTATTCCTTTGATTGTAATTACCCTGAGCTCATACTGTGTCTTTTCTTTTTTTCTCTTCCTAGCTCATTCTGTGTCTTAAAAGTTTCTATGTCTGAAATGAATAGTGTTTATCTTCCTGTAAGGAAACTTGAGTGTTTGGACAGTGAGGATATAGAGCCCCCTCCATTCCTCTGTGTGTGTGTGTGTGTGTGTGTGTGTGTGTGTGTGTTTGTTTGGGTTTGGATACACACATGCACATTTGCATGTGTTTGGTATTTCATAGCTTGTTGAAACCTTGGCTTATCATTCACCTTCGCTTCATATGGTGGTCTGTGAAGGTGCTTCTGCCCACATCCTTTGTGAGGACACAGTCTTGTTGCACCCTTGTCTCAGTTTTGTTAAATTGCTATGATAAAACAATGTGACCAAAAGCAAAGCTTACGGAGGAAAGTGTTTCATCTTATAGCTTTTAGATCACGCTCCGTCACTGGTGGAGGTCAGGGAGGAACTGGAGGCAGGAACTGAATCTGAGGCCATGGAGGGTGTTACTGGCCTGTTCCTCATGACTTGCTCAGCTTCTTACAGCACCCAGGACCACCAGCCTGGAGGTGGCATTGCCCATAGAGAGCTGAGCCCTCCCACATGAACCATTAATCAAGAAAGTATACCACTGTCTTGCTCATGGCCAGTCTGGTGAGGACATCTTCTCTATTGAGGTTTTCTCTTCCAAAATGAGTTTGTGTCCAGTTGACATGAAATTAGCCAGCCCAGTCCTTCTTAGTTACCTTATCAGTACTTGGTTTGCTACATATGCAAAGACTTCTTCTAAATAGTCCTTGTGTAGATATTTTGGAAGGGCATGATTAAGCCTTTGACAAATTCTTTGTAGCTAGAAGGAAGACACTTTTCTCTCACTTGTCCAAAGTGTTGTATGGGTAGGTGAACCTTTGGCTTAGAGTTTTCTTTCTTTTTTTTTTTTTCCTTTTAAGAATTATTTTATTTTTAACTTTTATGTGTATTTGTTTCTGCCTGCTTGTCTTTATGTGCATTGCATGTATAGCTGAGCCTGCAGGTGAGAGATGAGGTTGGATCCTTCAGAGCTGGAGTTTGACATAGTTGTAAGTAGATGTAGGTGCTTAGGGCCAAACCCAGGGTTCTCTGCTAGAATAGCAAATGCACTTAGCCACAAGCCATCTCTCGAGCTACTACATTTTCTTTATTAAGAATAGTGAGAAGCCAGATTTGAATACATTGCTCTTTAATGTTTTCTTCTGAAGGTATCTGTATCATGGGAACACTAATCCTGAATTGGCATTTGAAAGTGCGAAGATCCTCTGCTGTATTTCTTGTAATTCCAACATTCAGATCAAAATGGTTGGCGATTTCACACATGACCAGGTAATGATACTGTTGATGGTGCTCTCTGTCAATCATAGTGTCTGGGTGAATTGTATGTTTGTTTGTGGTTCTCTAAAAGTAAGTGCACTTATAAGGGATAGGTGAGAAACCTGCCATGCAAGTTAATACTTTTCACAGTGTAGTACCCTCTGTAGTGCGCACTGTATAATGTTTACACCCCAGTATGTTACTGTGTAGTTTACAAAATGGCTTTAAGCATTTGAAGTGATTGGGTTTGTAGCCACAACACCTGTTTGCTGAGCTAATTACTTTTGTAGTTTTCTGGTGATCCATAAGTGTTACGTTGGGTATTATAGAGTGTATTTATGGGTCTTTCTTTTTTTCCCAAGACCACAGTGCTCCAGTGATCTTCCTGCCTCCACTTATGGAGGCACTATGGAATCATGTTCAATACCAGCTCAAATGCTCCTTTTTCTTCTGTTCCTAATAGTTTTGTTTCTCTTTTTCTCATTTGAAATGGTGTTGTGTTGCCTCGGCTGGTTCAAGCTCCGCTTAAGAGATCTCTCCTCTCTGATCCCATGGGTGGATTCTGCTCTATAGCTGCTGTGTTCTTCTCGGTGGATAACACAGCTGTATAACTGGCTTTATATTTCTTCTGCAAACACCTAGTGTCTGTAAGAGTATCTGAACTTAATCGCCCTTGGAATGAAGGGCACCATCAAGACTGAGAGCCACTGTAAGATACAGATGTGGCTTCTGCATTCTGGCTTTTCTATTTGAGAATGGGTCTGGCTATGAGATCTAGACTGGTTTAGAACCTACGATT
>NC_034591.1:54608918-54623886 GCF_900095145.1 Mus pahari
CCTGCCTCTGCCTCCCGAGTGCTGGGAGTGTCCTCTCCCTCTTAAGTGCTGGGCTATAGGTATGAGCTACAATGTTGGCCTGAAACAAAGACTGGCCAGGCAAGTCTTAAACTTAGATCTTCCTGGCTCTGCTTCCCAAGGGCTGGGATTGAAGGTATGTTCCCCACACTTGGTCCACTTTCTTTTTTCAGACGAGGCTGACTTCAAACTCAGGGTCATCCTACCTCAGCTCCTAAGTGCGCTGTGTTTGTCGTGGGGGTCTCTGATGTGTAGAAACACGTTGCTAATTTGTTATTTTTCTGTCTTTTATGACTTCAGAGTGTGAGCCAGAAGCTGATGGCTGGATTTGTAGAGTGCTTGGATAGTGAAGATGCAGAAGAATTTGTACGTTTAGAAGAGGGTATGGCTCTGATTCACGTGTGCTTTTACTTAAATACATACATGGCATAATGAGGAAAACCTTGAAACTCTTAATTTTCTAGTGCTGATATAAAAGAGATTGAGAATTTGCTAGAATAAAAAAGAGTTTTAAGATTGTTTAAATCAAAGCAATATAAAGGTCAGTCAAGAATTAAGTAAATGTGGTGCTTCAAACACATGCCACCTTATATTAATTTGTGATTTTTGTTTATGGATTCTGTATTTAGGCTCAGAATTAGAAAAGAAGTTAGCTGCAATCCGTCACGAAACGAGAATCCATATCTTGAATCTTCTCATCACATCTCTAGAACGCAATCCACCCAATCTTGCTCTCTACCTGTTGGGCTTTGAGTTAAAGAAACCCATCAGCACCACAAATCTACAAGACCCAGGTATAGCTGTACCACACATGGACATCTGTTTAACATGTTTGTTGGTGTAAGTGGTCATTTATCGAATATTGGGTTCACAGGATAATCTACTTAGAAAATCGATGACAGGTGAACAGCATTATGGGTTAAGACTTGAGGATCAAAGGTGTCTAAACAGATTTAATGGATTGAGATTTGTCAGTGTCCTGTATCAGTATTTGAAAGCATGTTCACAGTTGAGCAGAAACCCTGAGAAATGTTGAATTTCCCTTTGCTTCCATGTAGGAGTGTTAGGCTGCCCTCGGACGTGCCTGCATGCCATCCTCAACATTCTGGAGAAAGGCACAGAGGGGAGAACCGGCCCTGTGGCTGTGCGGGAGTATCCTCAGCTGGCTGAGCTGTGCTACCAGGTACGCAGTAGAAAGCACCTTGAGGAACTGGGTAGAAACTTGAGCAGCTAAGTTCATAGATGGGAGGACAACAACTAGGCAGTATAGAAATGTGTTCATTTAGTAGTTCTTCTAGTCTTTCATTTGTGGATAAATTCCATGAGGCATAAATACCAACATCCTATAGATCTGAAGATGTTAGCAGCGTGAAGAATGAGAACTACTAGGTGTTTTGGTGGATTTTAGCAGTGGTACTGTGTTTAAAGTAGCTCTTTGGGGGCCTAGAGCAGGCTTGGGTCAAAAGATCCCTGGTTACCACCATCTGTTCCCCAGGCAGGCTGAGCTAGCTTGGGCTTGCTGTGTTCTAAGCGCTGTGATTCCATTTCATACTGAAAAGGTAGATTATTCTCTTGATGTAATAGAGACATTTCTGTTATTCTCATGTTTGTCTTTGTGAATTTTCAGTCTTTACTTTTGTCCTCTGGTGTCCCAAACAATCACACTTTTTGAATCTGAATTCTTTCTTTGAGAGTGATCTGAGTACCTCAGATCTGAAGCTCAGCATTACGGACTCTGATATGTATGCAGAAACAGTTGAACAGCTTTATCATCTAGGCCAGGGGAGTGAGGTGAATAAAGCCAAGTTTAAGAGAAGAAGAGAAGGTGAAGGCACTTTCTGATTGTTTAACTGATCTGTGTTTTGTTTAAGGACTTAGCTTGTTGGATCACAAAATAGTACCAAAGCTGTCTGGAGACAGGTGTCAGTCTGCAGCAGAGATGTTTGCTTTTTATTTTGTGTTTTCTCTTTATGTGTGCTTATATGTAGTTGCATTCAGTACACACATGGTTTTGGTGTTCCTTTTAACCCTTTTATACAAGTTTCTGTAGTCCTTTTTCTTCCCCTTTGGATACATTTTCTGTGCTGTCAAAGTGTATATCTTGTTGTTTGATAATTTTCTAGGAATGTATTTCTAGGGCCAGCAAGAGAGCTCAGCTGGTTAAAGCACTTCCCAGCAAACCTGACAGTGAGTTCAGTCTCTGTGACCTGTGGTGGAAGGAGGGAACCAATTGCAGAGTTGTCTTCTCACCTCCTCTTGGCACACATGCTCATACACATCATGCATACACACTGCACATGTGCATATGCACACACACAAACTTAACAAGTAAACACAAAATAAATACAGATTTATTTCTAGGCAAGGGTTTGCAGTTATTTTTGACTCACTGGCGTGTTTTATAAGGTCACTGAGTAATGAACTGAAAAGAACTAGACTGTTGCTGTTAGTGAAAATTGACAGATTCCTACAGTTCCCTAATCCCAACATTCTTGTTAACTGTATGATCTTATTTTATATGCATTTCTGTTAAAAATGATTGTATATGACATATACTGATACTCTATTAGGGTTTAACTTTGGCGGCAATAGCACTGTAATCAGGGTTATATGGAGTTTACTAACAAGTATTTTCTCTGAAAGGCACTTTACTTCACAGCTTTTTTGGACTTTAGACCTAAATATATTTCAGAACTATGTTTGGTCTTGTTTTGTTTTGTTTAGAATTCTATATTTTTTATTTCGTTTTATTTGTGTGCATGGGTGTGTTAGCAGTAAATTCTTTAAACAGCACTGAGCTTCCGGCTGGTGATTGTGCTTCTCACCACCTGCCAGAGTTCTCTGGATTTGCAAATGAAAAGACACACACACACACACACACACACACACACACACACACATATACGTACATATATACATATATATATATGTGTGTGTGTGTATATATATATATATGTGTATATATATGTGTGTATATATATATATGTGTGTGTGTGTGTGTGTGTATGTATATGTGTATATATACATACACACACACACACACACACACACATACACACACACACACCTTACTTGCTCAGTGGCTGTGGCTGGGTCACTCCTGAACCTCCACGTGGCTAACATACTCCCCTCTAATATTCCTGAGTTGATACTTGCTAAATCTGTATTTCATCTTTGCTAGCCCAGACCCAGTCTGGAAAGTGGCCCCTGGGATCACTTTCCCGAATTCTTACATGTCGGGTGTCTTAAGTCTGTTTTCTCTGCCTCCCTGTCATGGCGATTCTGCTCCTTCTCTCCTCTGTGTTTCTTGCCCAGGAATCCTAAAAGTCCTGCCTCTGTCCCCTTGTCTAGACATTGGTCACTGTCTCTTTATTGACCTGTCAAAAAGCCAACTGTTGGCAGGAGCCTTCAGCAGATGTGCAGATTCCCATGTAAGCAAAGATCAAATCCCCCACGTGTGTGCATATCACCATGCTAGGGTGGAGGTCAGAGGACATTTGAGAGACAGTTCTTCCCTTCACCATGTCGAGTCCTGGTCAGGCTGTCAGGCTTGGCAATAGATGTCTTACACCATGAACTGTCTCTCTAGCCCTTGGTCCTGACTTACGAAAAATTAAATAAAAAAAAAACAACAAAAAACGATATAAGTATGACTAGCTAGACCCCGAAAAGGACCTTTGTGTGCAGTGTGAGAGTTGGAAGGCAAAGGAAGCCTGTGGCCTTGTTTGTGTTAGACAAGTCAGGTAGCTGAAACTTTGCACTGACGACTTTGAGCACTGGTTTAAGGGTTATAAGCAATTTTACATATATGGACTTTGTAGAGAGTATTGGTTATATCAGTTCAAAAGGGATGAATAGTTGCATGGCTAGAGTTTTACCTCAAACAATCATAATAATTATGATAAGTATTAATGAGAGAATGTTGCTTAAAAGAGCCCAATACATACAAGTGAGTACTAAGTTCTTATAATGGATGTCTTGAGAATAAAAATACCACTGCTACTTTGCAAATACTGAAATTTACATTTTATAGTTAAAAATCCTGTGACTTACAAGATGTTGTACGACACCTGCTGTCTTGAGGTTTCATCGCTGTGAAGAGACACCACGATTAAGGCAATTCTTACAAGAGGCAACTTTTAGTTGGTGCTGGTTTACAGGTTCAGAGGTTTCGTCTGTTATCAGGGTGGGAAGCATGGCAGTGTCTAGACAGGCATGGTGCTGGAGGAGCCAAGAATTCTTCATCTTGTTTCAAAGGCAAAAAGGCAAAGACTATTTCCCACATGGCTAGGAGGAGGGTCTCAAAGCCCATCCCACATTGGCACACTTCTCCAACAAGGCCACGTTTCTCCTACAAAGCCACACCTTCTAATAGACCCACTCCTTAGGCAAATATATTCAAACCACCACATCTGCCTTGCTACCTCATTTTTTATCTTCATTCACTCATCCATCCATCCATCCATTTAGTTATTTGGCCTTTTTGTTGTTTTTTTGTTTTGTTTTGTTTTGTTTTTTTTTTTTTGAGACAGGGTTTCTCTGTGTAGCTGTGGCTGGCCTTGAACTTACAACTGGTTTAATTATTTTTATTATTAAAAATAAATGTCCTCTTGGTTTAATGTGAATAATTTTCATTTTTGTGCCATTTTATCTATTTATGTATTTATGAAAATTATGTACATAATGGAGATATTTGTCAGATCTACTCTGTTTTTCTTGGATTGATATAAATGTTCCCTCCTCCCCCTAAAGTTGTATTTAGTGCTTGCATTTCTTGTTTTTTTTGTTTGTTTGTTTGTTTGGTTTTTCGAGACAGGGTTTCTCTGTATAGCCTTGGCTGTCCTGGAACTCACTCTGTAGACCAGGCTGGCCTCGAACTCTGAAATCCACTTGCCTCTGCCTCCCAAGTGCTGGGATTAAAGGTGTGCACCACCACTGCCCGGCTGTGCTTGCATTTCTAACAGTGAAGTTTGGACATCTTTATAGTTTTTTACTAGTGATTGTTGTAGTTCTACTAAGTTTTACTAATTTTTTTAAGTTGAGATAATTTTCAGAAGTGACTACCAGGTAATGCTACTACTAATTAAAATACTAAAGCTTAATTAACTTTATGTATTATTAATAAATATGTTTAGGGTAAGTTCAAGATTTAGTCCTACAACTTGTTTTCATTTTGAATGCAGATTCTTGCTATGTAACCTAGGCTGGCCTTGATTGAATTCATTATTATCCTTCTTCAGCTGCCTTAGTTCTGGAATTACAGGCCATGTCTGGCAATGTCAGTACTCTGAGCTGTGTTCAGTGTGTTTTCTTGAGTTGGTACACCAAGGACCTGGATTTAGAAATCTAAGTTTATGGGGCTGGAGAGATGGCTCAGCCATTAAGAGCACTCACTGGCTGTTCCTCCAGAGGTCCTGAGTTCAATTCCCAGCCCAGATGGTGGCTCATAAACATCTATAATAGGATCTGATGTTCTCGCCTGACATGCAGGTGTACATAATACAGATAGAGTGCTCATATACATAAATAAATACATAAGTCTTTAAAAATTCTAAGCTTATATTTATTTTATACATGTGATTATTCATTTGCTTAGGTTGTTGATGCATCTTAAGTTTTACATTCATACTTTGTTATCTATCTTTTTTTTTTTCTTTCCCAGAAAGGGTTTCTCTGTGTAGCCCTGGCTGTCCTGGAACTCACTTTGTAAACCAGGCTGGCCTCAAACTCAGAAATCCGCTTGCCTCTGCCTCCCGAGTGCTGGGATTAAAGGCGTGTGCCACCACGCCCGGCTCATACTTTGTTATCTTAATCAGTACAGAAATAACTGATTTTCTTTTATTTCATTAGGTGATATATCAGCTATGTGCATGCTCAGATACATCTGGTCCTACTATGAGGTACTTGAGAACCAGCCAGGATTTCTTATTTTCCCAGTTGCAACATCTACCTTTTTCGAACAAAGGTAGGACATTGTATTGCTTTATTACTACAGGTTGAGAACTCTTTGTTTCAGAATTTGAATATTTGATTAATTGGTTGATTGATAGGGTCTTCTCTGAATCTGGGCTTGGAATTTGAGGTACTCTGCCTTGGCTGGGATTACAGGCATATACCACCATGTTCCCCTCAATCCCTTTTGACTTGGGAGTATTTCTTACATATTAGGTATCTTGAAGACTGTACCCATTTCTAAACATGAAGTTCATTTGTGTATGTAAACCTTATAGGAATAGCCTGAATTGAAGTTAATTCATTCTATCTACAACCTGTCATGTGACATGCCACACTAGTAGTATTATGTGGGTACTTCATCTTGGGGTCTGGCACATGTTGGGGTTTATAATTGGTCAAATTGTGTAACCAGTGTGCACACTGGGGTTACTTGGCTAGGTCCTGTGGCCTTCCCATGGCATTTGGAACTTTACTGCTGTTACTTTGGATGCTTTTGTAATTTCTGCTTGAAGCTTCCTGTTCTTACTTTCTAGTGTAAAACTACATGACTGTAGTCTGATTGAGGGAATTGATTCTTTTCTAACAAAACTTAAAGGTTGTATTAAAATGATAAGAAAACCACTGAAATTAGGTCGCACACGTGTGTATGTGCATATGTGTGTGTTATATGTGTGAGGGTGTGCACATGCCACACTGCACACGTGATTGGTCAGAACAGCTTTGTAGAGTCTGTTGTCTCTTTTCCACTTCTGCATGAGTTCTAAGGATTGACCTTGGCTCATCAGGCTTGTGTTGCAAGTGCTTTTATCTGCTGAGATACCTTACTTGTAAATGAAAATTACTTAGAGAAATTTCTCATTTACTTTTGTGTCTTACATATATTTGAAACTAAACTGCCCTGAGATAAAACTTTGAAAAGTAATTTTAGAGGAAATTATAAATCTAGTTTATTGACATAACTAAGAACTGTTCTGGCCTAATTTAAATTTTATCAAGGTTCTGTTTTTTCCTTTAAATAAAAAATAAAATGTTTCAAAAAAATATTTCTGTTTTTCCTGTATGTGTACTTGGTGTATACTAAGGCCAGAAGAATTGAGAACTGTTTGTTTTCTTTTCTTTTGTTTTTTGAGCCAGGGTCTCTCTTTGCAGCCCTGGCTGTCCTGGGACTCACTGTGTAACCCAGGCTTGCTTCAGACTCAGAGATCTACCTGCCTCATGAGTGTTGGAATTAAAGACATACACCATGTCTGGCCTCCCTCCCTCCCTCCCTTCTTCCTGTTAACTATATACAAACCCTTTTTTACTCTTGCCTGTGTTAATTTCTTACATATATAGTAGAACTTTTTATTTATTTTTATTACATTTTGTGCAACAGCATTCCTGTATAAGTTGAAAGACAACTTTCAGGAGTTGTTTCTCCTTTTCCCATGCATCCCAGGGATCAATCTTAGCTAGTTAGATGCACTGCATGTACCCAAAACTGCTGAACCACTTCAAAGCCTTAGCTTAGTTTTGTGGATTTATGTTATAGCCAAACCGAGGGTGTCTTGAATTTGTGAGCTCAGACTATTCTCCACCTTAAGCTCCACCACCTTAAGCTGACACCGCAGTGTGGGTACTACCGCAGTGCAGTTCTGAAACTTACTTATGGCATCATATTTTGAGATCAAGGTTCAAACAGACTGTTAATACATTTCTATTTCTAGTAATTGTCAGCTTTCTAATTGGGTTTTAGAAAACTGTTATATCTTCAGAATTATCTGATTAACAAAACAATTTTCTTTATTTTCATAATTTTGTCATTTTTAGTTAATGAGATTTTGTTTATTTAAGAACATTATAGAAACTTTAAGTTTTTGTACATGGATAATCCAAAAGAATAGTCACAGACTGACTTATGTGTTATAAAAATGGACTTAGCTTGGCCTGTGTCTTAGTTAGGGTTTCTATTTCTATTAATAAATACCATTACTAAAAGCATGGGGGTGAGGGGTGCTGGAGAGATGGCTCAGTGGTTAAGAGCACTGACTGCTCTTCAAGAGGTCCTGAGTTCAATTCCCGGCAACCACATGGTGGCTCACAACTATCTGTAATGGGATCCGATGTCCTCTTCCAGTGTGTCTCAAGATAGCTACAGTGTACTCACATATATAAAGCATGTTGGGGAGGGAAGCGTTTATTTTATCTTATTAGTTAGTCTCAGGTTATACTCCATTATTGAGAGAAGTAAGTGCAGAAACTCAAGGTAGGAATTTGGAAGCAGGAGGTGAAACAGAAGCATCAGGGAGTGCTGCTTAGTGGCTTGCTCCCATGGCTTGCTCAGCCTGCTTCCTTACTTGATCCAGGACCAGGGATCGGGTCACCCACAACAGGCTGGGCCCTTTCATATCAGTTCTAATTAAGAGAATGTGTCACAGGCTTGCCTACAGTGATACAGGCATTTTCTCAACTGAGAAATAACTTCTCAGTTACTCCATCCTATGGCAAGTTGTCAAAAAGGCCAACCAGTGCAGATTGAGATTGCTAGTATTATTATTTAGTCAACTATGCTTATGTTGTCATCATGTAGGACTTCAAAGCATAGGACCCACCAAACAAATAATACTGAGCCAGGAACGGTCATGCCTGCCTGTAATTCAGATCAGCTTGGGAGGCTCAGGTGGGGCTGCGTTTTAGACTTGTCTTGGTTATTGCAAGACTATCTTAAAACAAAATAATACTGAGTTTGAAAACTTTTTGTGAAAGACTTAGTTTTAAATTGTGTGTGTGTGTGTGTGTACTTGTGTACTTGTGTTTACATGGACCCTGTGTCTTCAGAAGCCTGGGAAGAGAGTGGCAGATCCCATGGACTTCATTATAGGAAGTCGTGAGCTGCCATATGGTCCTGGGGACTAAACCAGGATCCGCTGCAAGAGTGGGACATTCCATTAACCATGGAGCCATCTCTCCAATCCCCTTAAACTTGTTTTACAAATGTGGTTTATAGCCCTAAGCATAAAATTATGTAATATGGGCTTAAGTATGTACTTTTTTGAGTAAAAATAGTTTTTTTAAAAATGAATTGTTATTTATTTGAATTATTTTTCAAAACAAAATACAAAGTGACATTCATGTTAAATTCTGGCAGACTTGTAAAGTCTTTGTGAAATTACTCTGGTAATAAACTTTTTTTTTTTTTTTTTTTTTGAGATAGTGTCTCACTATGTATTCCCAGCTGGCCTGGAACTTGTGTAGACCAGGCTAGCCTGGAATTCACAGAGGTCCTCTGTCTTCTGAGTACTTGGCTTAAAGGCATGTGCCACATCTGGCACAAATAAAAATTTTATTGTTCTCTTAATTTTTCATAGACATAGAATAACATCCTTTTTTTTGTATCCTCTTTTTCTTTCATAATTTCATGTTCTGGTTATGATGTTACTATGATTCAGAAATTACTGACTTTGTTTCATGAGGAAGTATCTGATGATTTATGGAATTTTCTGATCTTGTGTTTGAACAATGGGAGATGAAATTTATTTGTTTAAATTCTAGAGTATGAAATCTCCATGCTGAATCAGATGTCATGGCTTATGAAGACGGCCTCAATAGAACTAAGAGTGACATCTCTGAATCGCCAGCGCTCGCACACACAGAGGCTCCTGCACCTCTTACTGGATGACACGCCGGTGAAGCCGTACTCAGGTGAGCACTGCTGAGCGCCTGGCTCATGCTCAGGGTGGGGCTCTAGACAAGACTGCTGCTTCCCAGCCTGAGTGCCTTCTCTCTCAAACAATGAAAAGTTGTCCTTTGATGTCATTTCATTTTCCTTTTAATGAATTTGCCATGCAAAGTAGTGAAGTTTGTCATACTGAACCATCATGACCCAAGCTGTTTCACTGAGGATTACATATGCAAATTAAACATAAGCTTCTTTTTCATCATTTTCTTAGTATGATGGGGGCTTGCTAATTGTGAAACTTAAATTATTCTCTTCAGAGTCAGTTGTGATGGAAAAAAAAAGATAGATGGACATTTCGAAGTCCTTGTAATTTTGTATCTTTATCCATTTACAAAAGGCTCTTTGACCCAGAAATAAAATATTAGGTTTGTCATCTCTAAGTAAATGTAATTTTTAAAGTGTACTTTTCCTTTCTTGATCTATTGCTATTGGTGTTCCAGCAGATGGTGAAGGAGGAATGGAAGATGAAAATAGATCTGTCTCTGGGTTCCTTCATTTTGACACTGCCACAAAAGGTGAGGACATTATAGACATTACACTGCTTAAAATTGCAGGATAATTTACTGGTGTCTCTAGGTTCTGGAACTATATAGAAGAGCTATGTAAAGGATTATTTGTTGTCTTTAAGGGTTTATAGAGCAGAGGGAAAAGTTATCTTAGTGAGTGACCAAGTCAGGGGTAAGTCAGACTGAGATTTCAGCAAGGCCTCTGCTTTCAGGGCGTAGCTTGTTGATGAGCTAAGTGTGGTTGGTTCTCCTCTTCCGTGCCTCAAGTACGGTTTATTTACTTCTTGTTTCTAGTGCGTCGAAAAATTCTAAGTATTCTTGATTCGATTGACTTCAGTCAGGAGATTCCTGAGCCTTTGCAGCTGGATTTTTTTGACCGTGCTCAGATTGAGCAAGTCATTGCCAACTGTGAGCACAAGAATTTACAGGGGCAGACGGTCTGCAATGTCAAGGTGAGGGCTGCTCTCAAGAGCTTGCAGTAACTGGTTCAGACACCAAGCTGTCAGAAATATATAACCGTAATATGTATATATATTAACATGTTACTGGTTGTTTCTGTTATTAGTTTATTGGGCTGTTTTGTCTAACAGTGAGGAAATAGAAGTCAGTAAGTACTCTGACTTTCTTTAAAAGCTTTCCACACCAACTTTCCCACCCGGCTAGGACTGCAGGGTAGTTTTTACCATTTAGTTCTCTACCAAGTGAGTGATTACAGCCTCAGCAAAGGAGAAGGCTATTAAGGCTCCCAGCATTAAATTACTGTTCCTCAGCCCTGAGCTACTATTTTCTGGAAGGCGCTAATGTTTTTGTGTGCAAATTGGACCATGCCATTGGTACATTGTATGCAGAGATACCTGGACCTTTTCCAGTTAGGGCGGGCTATGGTAATGACTATGTATTATTCCACCAGCATCTGATGATACTGTTTTTCTCTTTTTCACTAATTATTTAGCTTCTTCATAGAGTTCTCGTGGCTGAAGTCAATGCTCTTCAGGGTATGGCAGCGATAGGTCAGAGGCCTCTGCTGATGGAGGTAAGCTGTGTTAGGTTGGCACCTTCAGCTCTTTGGGTGTACTACTTAATCTGCTTGGTTAAAGAGTGGTAAGTGCATATGTAATTAGTCCACGACTTACACGGAGGGCTGTGAAGTGCATAAAGGCACTTGCTGCCAAGCCTGACGACTTGAGTTTGGTCTTCAGTACCCACAGGATGGAAGAAAAGAAATGACTCATGGAAGTTGTTTGACGATCCCTCTACATTTCCTGTGGCATACATATGTGTGAGGGCACACACACACACACACACACACACACATAAAATTAAACTTTCATGGAATGTTTTGTAGTTTTATATTTTTTTTGTGGTTTTCAATTTATTTTTAAAGTTATACAGTACAATTAATAAATGTAATTTGAGTGTTTTCTGAATAACGAAGAATTAAAAATAGGAAATTGTTTAAAACATGTATTATCTTCCTGAATGTTAACCAGTTTCAATATTTATGGCTTTAGGAAGTCAGCACTATTCTTCAGTATGTTGTAGGAAGAAACAAGCTGCTACAGTGTCTTCATGCAAAGCGGCATGCTCTAGAATCCTGGAGGCAGCTGGTGGAAATCATACTGACAGCTTGTCCTCAGGAGCTCATCCAGGCCGAAGATCGACAGCTGATTATTCGTGACCTTTTACAAGATGTGCATGATAAGGTGATTTAGTTCCTAAGTTACTTTACTGCTAGAGACTTTTATGTATGAATATATGGTATAATTGTATATATTTGCGGAGCCTGAGCACTAGGCATCTTCAAAGCCCACCTACATAGTAACACAGGTTCTCCAACAACACCACACTTCCTGATAGTGCCATTTCCCGTGAACCAAGTTTATCCAAACCACATACATGTAAGCAGATCTTACCTTGAACTACTGAATATGATCCCAGTGGTACAAAAAAATTAAGTTTTCACGGAATACCATGGATGTGTAATTTCAAAGCAAAAACTTTCTGCATGGAATTCTGATAAGGATTAATTAACACTTGTTTGGCATTTTCCCCTTTGAATAGTTCTTACATTTGTTTTGTTTTGTTTTGTTTGTTTTCTGAGACAAGGTTTCATGGTGTAGCTTTGGCTGTCCCAGAATTCAGTCTATAGACCAGATGCATCCTTTTTTTTGTTTTGTTTTGTTTTTTCGAGACAGGGTTTCTTTGTATAGCCCTGGCTATCCTGGAACTCACTTTAGACCAGGCTAGCCTCGAACTCAGAAATCCGCCTGCCTCTGCCTCCCGAGTGCTGGGATTAAAAGCGTGCACCACCAAGCCCGGCTGACCAGATGCATCTTAAGCTCACAGTTATCTACCTGCCTTTGCCTCCCAAGTGCTGGAATAAAGATGTACACCACCACTACCCAGCTTAGTTCTTAGATTTTTTGGGGTGGTGAGGTGAGGTTCGACACAAGGTTTCTTTGTGTGTATCCCGACTGTCCTGGAACTTACTCTGTAGATCAGACTGGCCTCTATCTTGAAAACATCCTCCTGCCTCTGCCTTCTAAGTGATGGGATCAAAGACATGCGCCACCACTGCCCCCCAGGTCCTACATTCTTAAGGTTGTTGTAAAGCTTTATGTTGTATGAGACTTCCTGAGTTTTGGGGGGAGCTGGTCTCACTGGTTCCCCTTTGTACTTTAAGGTGCTGGATGATGAAGCTGCACAGGAGTTAATGCCCGTGGTTGCCGGCGCTGTGTTCACTCTGACTGCTCACCTAAGCCAGGCTGTGCGCACGGAACAGAAGCAGCCATTGGTCTCAGGACCTGGAGAGGCCCATTATGCTTTCTTGCTTGATAGTTCTTTGAGCTCTCCTCCTGCAGCAGAGAGCCGGCCAGTAGGCTTTGCGTCTATTGGAGATTCTTCGCTTCACATCATCCTGAAGAAACTGTTGGACTTTATTTTGAAGACAGGTTTTTCCATCTACATTTTTCTAAGCATTACGACTTTGTTCTGACTTTGAGTGGAATGTTTTCCCTTGACTGCATACATGTCTTTGTCTCCTAGGTGGTGGCTTCCAGCGTGTAAGGACTCACCTGTATGGCTCTCTGCTTTATTATTTACAGATTGCCCAGAGACCAGATGAGCCGGACACACTAGAAGCTGGTAAAGTTAGACTGATTTTTATTCTTTTCTCTTTGTAAAGATGGTAACTTCAGAAATCTAAGTCACTTCTCCATTTTTTGATCCAACATAACTATAATTAGTAAGTCTTGATATAATCATTAGATTGCTGTAAAGTGGAGGACACGTGTAGTTTTTAAGAGTTACAAGATTAGTATATAGACATTGTAAGGAAATAACACTCAGGTGATATTCTAGTTTTATAGATTTGAATTGCAGTATACTGTTTATAGGGTTGGGCAGTGTCTCTTTTCTCCTTGGACCACAGTACATATCTACTGGGGTCTTATAAAATGGCTATTGTTCTATAGTAAGGCTATAACATTTAAACAATTCCTTTATTCATAGGCTTAAAAATCTAATATTTTACTATCACAAAGATTGCTTTAAAATCCTCATATGTCTACTTTTCAAGAAGATTTGTGATAGAATTCACATGGGAAGCAATATGTAGCTTTATTTTAATAGATTTTTTTTTTAGAATGGCCATCTAAAATGGTCTTACCAGTATAAATGCTCACCTGTAAAATATATATATATATATATATATATATATATATATATATATATATATATTTTATACTACGTGCAGATTGTTTTGGATAAATTCAAGGTAGAACTTTTTCATTTAAAGGCACGGCTAGAGACAGTGGCTCAGCAGTTAAGAGCACTTGTGGCTCTTGTAGAGGGTGGGAGTTCAGATTCCAGCACTCATGTGGTGGCTCTAAACCCATAACTCCATCTCTGGGGAATACAAGTCTCTTATGGTCACCTGTTCACACATATACATAAACAAATATAAATTGAAAAGGAAGACATTTAAAATTCTGAGTTGAGCAGAGTGGCCCGTATTTGAAATCCTACTCTGTAGAACTAAACATGAAATTACTTCCAAACAAAATTTCTGCTTTATTTGGTGTATTTATGGAGAATTTAGAACTTGCGAATTTTCTTTTTTTGAGAAATTTTTATCTGTATTATATCTGATCCTTCTTAGCCAAACTGTATGTTTAAATTACCTTTATAATGAATGGGTTTTTTTGTTAATTTTGTTTCAATTAAAACTATTTTGCCTTTATTTTTAGTAATTAGTATTTCAACTAAACTGTTTTAAGAACTTGTCAGTGACCTCATCTAATGATAGGTTTTCACTGTGCGCTCTTCTTTATGAATGCTTGTATTTTAAGTGTGGTTTCTCTCATCCCATCCTGAGTAGCTATCATTTATTGCCTAGTACTTTAGAAGATAACAGCCAACAGTAGATCTATAGGGTGCTTGATGTATGTGTATATATGCTTTCTTTATGTGTTTGGGGTTTATGCATGTCTGTGCTCAGTGTGTATCAGGTTAGAAGAAAGCATCAGATCCCTTGGAAGTGGGGTTATATATGGTCGTGAGCTGCCATGTGGATGCTAGGAACCAACCCAGTCCTCTGAAGAGCAGCCAGTGCTCTTAACCTCTGAGCCATCTGTACAGCAGATATTTTTAATGTCAAGAAAAATAGTTTAAGGAAGCTTTTGGAACAAATCAAACTATTTTTAAAAAGATAATAGTAATTGGGACTATTTACTCCCAATGACGCCCATATTTTTCCCTTAAAAATATTTTT
>NC_034591.1:54623950-54633860 GCF_900095145.1 Mus pahari
TGGCTGTCCTGGAACTCACTCTGTAGACCAGGCTGGCCTTGAACTCAGAAATCTGCCTGCCTCTGCCTCCCAAGTGCTGGGATTAAAGGCATGCACATTCACTGCCCTGCTTTTCATATTCTTTTAGTTAAAGTGGAAAACATTTAACCACTAGGCGGAGGTCTTTAGCACACTTAGAATATTCATCAAGATGTCAGTTTATTTCTATGCAGATTGGATCTTAGTATATTCCAGGCTAGTTGCAAACTTGGGACCTTGTGCTATGTGTGTTGTGTGTGCCTGGCATGGTGGCATAGGCCTTTAATCCCAGCACTCTGGAGACTGAGGCAGGCGAAGCTCTTTGAGTTGGAGACTAGACTTGTCTACAGAATGAATTCTAGGACATTCAGGCTGTCACACACAGAAACCCTGTCATGAAAAAGCAAACCCAAACAAACAAAACAAGAAGCCAAAATGACCAAAAAAAAAAAAAAATTTACTACAGTGTTAGAGAGGAAAATCATGAAATTGCTTTTAATTAAAAACTTGCTTTATTTAATTATGAAAATTTTGTAAGGTTTGCATGACTCTTAGTAAAATGTATGTACACACACTATTAATTATATATTTAAATTACTCTTGTAAGTGATGTTTTTAATTTTAATAAATATTTCAATTAAAAATCTCTAAAGATTAAAACTTTCTGATTTTTTTGTTCGTTTGTTTGAGAGAGATTTCTGTCTGTATTGTATCTTTTCCTTCTTAGCCAAAGTTTCAAAGATAGCAATAAAATATAAGAACAAATTGATTAGCAGGATAAATTATAATTGTTTTGGAGTCCATGATTAATTTTAACTGAAGAGCCATACATTGTGTTATTAGTGTGCATGTGTGACATATGCTTTTCAAGTTCATTGTCTGGACTCATTGGTCTGGTCTTTTGTGTACATAAATAATGGATTTCTATTATTGTTGGATATGACATATAATTAGTTACTAAATTGCTTTTTACTGGACTTTTCTGTTTTAATCCTATAGCTAAGAAAACTCTGTGGGAGCGGCTGACTGCCCCTGAGGATGTGTTTAGTAAATTACAACGAGAGAACATGGCTATCATTGAGAGCTACGGCGCTGCCCTCATGGAAGTGCTCTGTCGAGACGCGTGTGACGGCCATGAGATTGGAAGGGTAAATATCAGCTGTGTGGAATCGCTACTGAATAGTGGGTATTTATGAAAGTATATGCTGAATCAGCTTTTCAAATGTGTGTTGCATGTAGAGAATTGTTTTTGATATTATAGTGAGTTTGCTCATCTGCTACGATTTGTAGGTTCTGCTTTGTTACTTTATATTTTGTTTGTGTAGCATCTTAACTCAGAATTTCTCCTTAAAATCACCTTTGTTGGGGCTGAAGAGATGGCTCAGCGATTAAGAGCACTGACCGTTCTTCCGAAGGTCCTGAGTTCAAATCCCAGCAACTACATGGTGGCTCACAACCATCTGTAATGATATCTAACGCCCTCTTCTGGTGCATCTGAAGACAGCTACAGTGTACTTAGATATACTAATAAATAAATCTTTGGGCCGGAGTAAGTGGGGCTGGAGCGAGCAGAGGTCCTGAATTCAATTTCCAGCAACCACATGATGGCTCACAATATCACAGCTACAGGGTACTCTACAGATATACATAAAATAAATAAATGAAACTTTAAAAAAAAAAAAATCACCTTTGCTAAGTTTGAGGTTTGTAGGAAGGACAACAATAAAGTCCTGCCTAGTAGATCTCTGGTCTTTCCACTAGTGGGCAGTTCCCCATTTTCTGAATGTGTTCTCCTCTGTTTGGTGTTTTATAGAGGGGATTTGTACTTTGTCTTCCATAAAGCATTGTGACTAACACAGTGAAGAGGAAGACCCCCATGGAAGGTCCTGTCGCACTCACACCGTTATGTCATGGCCACGGGGAAACTTAAGAAATAAGATAAGATGCAAACTAGAAAGCATTCTCTTCATTATGTTTAAGTTTTTAAAGTACTTTTATACGTAGAACAAAACCCTGGGGGAAAATAGATCAAAATGGCTTTAACTATGTTTATTAGATTACACATATTTTTTAATACTTTACTAAGGTTCCTCTAAATAGTACATAAAAATTTAGAGATAGAAGTAATTTAGCTTAAAGAAAACATGGGAGCTGTAGAGTTAGTTGGCTCAGCAGTTTAGAGTGCTTATTATCCTTGGAGTGGACCTAGGTTCAGCTTCCAGCACAGACACTGGGCAGCTTGCAACATCTGTAACTCCATTTCCAGGGAATGCAGTGCCTTTTCTGGCCTTCATGGTGCATATAATCTCATACAGGCATCTACATGTATGTTTTCAAAAATTAATTTTCTTTTCTCTCTAACAAATAGTGTCTGGATTTGTCTAAAATGTAAATGCTATTATTTTTAATATAGGTTTGGCTTCAGAATTAAAACTTGACACTGAAGATTTTCTTTATACCAAGAAATTGAGATTCTAGATATATACAATTTCCAACTACTCAAAAAAAAAAAGTGAAATTCTATTATAAACATTCTTATAAGAAAAAATTCTTAAGTAAAGGCCTTGACTGTTGGTGGTTTTGGTAGCCATCCACATGTTAAGGCTTTGACTCTGACTCTTTCTTCCTGTAGATGCTGGCCCTGGCTCTCCTTGATCGGATTGTGTCTGTGGACAGGCAGCATCAGTGGCTCTTGTACCTTTCTAACAGTGGCTATTTGAAGGTCCTTGTGGATAGCTTGGTGGAAGATGACCGAACTCTACAGAGCTTGCTGACTCCACAGCCTCCTCTCTTAAAAGCCCTTTATACTTATGAATCTAAAATGGTAAGGTTGTGTGGATGCTGGACTTTATAGGTCAGTAGGTCTTCTGGTCCTGCAGCTATGCTTACTGCTAGCTGGGCCACTGGTGTTCCCTGAGCATTTCTGTTATATAAGCTGCCATTATGTTAAGTTTTACATTTGGGGATTTGTGCTATCAATGCATCTTTCAGTGTGAACTTGGGTTGCAATGATCCTGAGAAGGTTAGAGGGCAGTGACCCGCTGCCAGCTTGCTCACTGAGGATGCTGCTGAGGTAGCATGATGCCAGGGTTCGTGGGAAGGGAGCAGTGCCTTAAATGCTCTTTTCTTTGTCATTTCCTTCCCTCCGGATCTGCTGCAGTCTCTCTATGTTAAATTTCTTACATAATGTCACACTAGTGGAAGTCTTAGACTCGCCATCCATTTATTCATACGTATTTACTAAATACCTAATATACATCAAGCATGATGCTAGACACACTAGAAATGAGCACAGCAAACCCATCTGACCTGTTGACAGAAACTATATTTGACTTGAATAATTTGCAGTAAAAATAATGTACAATACTCAGGCACTTTGCACCCCCACCCCCACCAGAGTTCTCATAAAATGTTATGAGAAAGGAGATACAGTGTGTCCTTATAGCTAGCTCAGGATTTTCCCTCACTAGTGATTAATAAGGAATGAGCTAAGAGTGTCTTGTTTCCTCATAAGCCCCTTGGACATGATTTCAACCCCGATACTTTCCCTTTTGTAACTTTGTAGGCATTTCTCACAAGAGTGGCTAAGGAGCAGCCAGGTTCAGCAGAGCTCCTGAGATCAGGCGTGATTGTGAGGCTGGCCCAGTGCCAAGTCTATGATATGCGCCCAGAAATGGACTCTCATGGGTAAGTGTCCATATGAACTAGTAGTTTGCTTAAGCTTCTAGCAAAGGATTGCTAAAGGATAATGAAAATCCCAAAGATTATTTTCCCAACGGGTGGGCTGCATTGCCTGCCTCTGTCATTTACTTATCAGTGGAAGTTGCCCAGAGGGTCAAAGTAGGTGGGGCCTAATTCCATTTCACAAGAGTAGCCCAGTATGAGAAATGGGTGAGGATGCTGTTAGTCAGTGTTACCTTGTCAGCCTTCCTATTTCCTATGAGTTCCATAGATGCTTGTTTTAATTAGGGGTCTTTTTTTTGGTTTTTCGAGACAGGGTTTCTCTGTTTAGCCCTGCCTGTCCTGGAACTCACTTTGTAGACCAGGCTGGCCTCGAACTCAGAAATCCGCCTGCCTCTGCCTCCCGAGTGCTGGGATTAAAGGCGTGTGCCACCACGCCCGGCTAGGGGGTCTTTTAAAATATACAATTAAACCTTGTTGGTAAATGTGTTAGTGCAACCTACTTGTTAGCCCAGCACTTGAGAGACTGAGTTAGGAGGATGTGAGTTCAAGGCTAGCTTGGGTTGTATAACAAAGTTAAGGAGAAGAAAAAAGAACTAATTTGTTACATATTTCTGTTACTAATTGAATTTTAGAGTTATTTTGTTCTTCTGGTTTTAGGGTTTTATACACTGCTTACTAATTTGAAAGCTTCAAATGAAATTATTTTCAGGTTTTAAGTTTTTCAGCATATGTCAATTCAGTTTGGATATGGAACATTCAGTTTGGTCTTTTAAATTTAATTTTATTTATTTGGAGTATGCAGCTTGCAGGCACTGCAGATGTGTGTAGGTCAGAGAACAATGTTTGGGAGTTACTTCTTTCCTTCCAGTGTGAGATCCAGATTGAGACTGGGTTGTCTGGTTGGCAAGAAGAAATCAGTTTCCCATAAGATCCTTCCTGTGGGGCCTTACTATATTTTCCTTCTCAGTCTCCAGGATGGCATTGTTAGGCAGGCAGCATATCTTCCTAGCAGTAACAATACTTAGAGTGGGGTTAGTTACTGTTTAAACGCCATTGCCAAAGTGATATCTGAGCTTTTTTAGGCTTAACACAGAACTGTGCTGCCTCCTGAGAAGGGAAGGGATTGTTTTGTTACAAGTTTTCAACATGAAAGTTCCTATTTTCTCTGTGTGTAAGGAGAGTCAAGCTAAATAATTTTGAGATCCTGGTGTAGAATTGCTGGTCTGTACAGAGCCTCTCACTTCCTTCTCAAAAAGTAAACATTTTTTTTTTTTTTGCCTAAAAATTAAAATAGAAGTGTTTACAGTTTAGCATGTAAGTGGTAATGAATTGTTAAGACCATATTTAAATACAGTGTTGCTCTCCCCTTGGTTGTTTGAAATGAATCAAGCATGTTTGGCATGAGAGACCCACCAGTATTCATCCCAACGCCTGTGGACCGATACCGGCAGATTCTCCTTCCAGCTCTCCAGCTATGCCAGGTCATCCTCACATCTAGTATGTCCCAGCACTTGCAGGCAGCAGGGCAGGTAAGAGGGATGCTTTGTACAGACGTCACTAATGCAGACCCGCCTTTACAGATGCAGAGACTCTAGAGATAGAAAGCTCAAGTGAAGGCATGTCTGTCTGCTGTTAGTGGCAAAGCTGAGTATAGAGCACAGCCCTTGGACTGCACTGTGAACTACCATGACTAGTTCTGTACTCCCCTGTGAATGGAACATTGTAGCTATTTAATAGAGTCCTGAAATGGAAAGCAAGAGGTTGAAATTTGTTCCTGTAGAAAAACTAGCAGTTACTCTGACATTAAAGATACTTTAGCCAGGGATTTAGTGAGGTTACAGTAGGCTTGTCTTAGTTACCTTTCTATTGCTATGGCAAACACCATGACCAAGGTCACGGTGACCTAAAAAGCAGAGTGTTTAATTGGCCTGACATTTTCAGGGAGTTAGAGTTCATGATGGCAGAGCAGAGGCATGGTAGCAGAGATGACTGCGAGCTCACATCTTGTAAGAGGCAGAGAGAGAGTGCACACTGAGAATGGTGTGAGTCTTTTTAAACCTTCGAGCCCACTCCAGTTACATACCTACTCCAACAAGGCTACACCTCTTAATCCTTTCCAAACAGTTCCACCAACTGGGGACCAAGTATTCAAATATACAAGCTTATGGGGACCATTCTATTCAAACCAACCCAAGGCCTTTAGAAAATGGAAAGATAAGCCTAGTATAGTGGCAAATCCGTGTAATTCCAAGTACTAGTGAGCCTGAGACTACAGGACAAGATCGTGGCCAGCCTAGTCTCTGTAGTATAACTCTGTCTCAAAAATAAAAGTAAAACCCCTAAAACCTGAAGTACTTAGGAGGTAGAGGGAGAAGGACTAAGAGATCAAGGTCTGCCATGACTGTGTGGCTAGTTCAAGACCTTTCTTGGACCATATAAGACCCTGCTTCCAAAAATAAAAAGTATGAAAGTATGTGATTTTTTTAACAGTATAAGCTAATTTAATAGTCAATATTCTATCAAAAATGTTTTCTTTAATCATGAGAGATTATTTGTTTTCATTCCATCATGTCTGTAGTGTTTTATTCCATTGTGATCCTTAGGAACTAGGCCCTGAGATGTTTTGGTTTCTGATCATTTTGTCTGTTTTTCCTACATGGCGTTGAGCTACAAAGCTGTGGTTTCTAAAGTAGTGCCTTATTTACACTGCAGTACCTGAGCGACACCCTCTTTTACACTCAGAATGACTTTTGAGCTGAGTTTCCTTGTTTTCTTCTTTACTAGATTAAGAAGTTTCATAGCTAGTGATTATAGACTATAAGTGGGAACCTGTACTAAAAAATAAAATCAGCATATGTGTGCAGTGTCATAATCAGATCTATCACTATGTATATTTAATACATGCTCATGAAAATACTTTACACAAATAAAGTGCGTGGAGTTCCCTTAGCAGTCTGTGATGCTTGTTTGGCCTTAGCCTGTGTGCTGTCATGGTGTTGCAAGTCTAGTCAAGATGTTCCTGCATGAGAGTGCTGAAGTGTCCTCCCTGGTGGTGCTCCACAGAACACCAAAGGCAGAAGGAAGTTTGGAGGGAAGAACTTGTCTCTTTTGTTCTTAACATACCAGAGAGAAACTCTAACAAAAGCTTTTATGTGATTGAACTATGCCACCCAAGTCAGACTTAATAGAGTGACTTCTTGAGTTCATTATACCCGTGCATATGCAGTTCTCTTTGATTCTTCTTAAATAAATAGTAAAAGAAGTAACATAGGGGTGTTCACACAGAGTTTCCCAATCCTGGTGTCCTACAGCTCAGCTCTGCTATGTTCATAAGCAAAGTTGGAAGTAATTTGGTTCTGTACTGACGTGGGGTTACACTTCTGCTTTGAGAAGAAATGAGCTGCAAATTCAGAAAGCTGCCACTTCTCTTGTTCTTCATTACACACAGTTATTTGCTGAAAAGATGAATTATACATGTATAATGCAAGTTTCGTCTTGTCTCCCTCCATCTCTTGGACTGTTTAGGTGCTGCAGTTTCTTGTTTCACATTCTGATACCATCCAAGCAATTCTGCGCTGTCAGGATGTTAGCGCTGGCTCTTTGCAGGAATTAGCTCTGCTGACAGGAATCATAAGTAAAGCAGCGCTTCCTGGTGAGTTGATTGTGTTGAATGCAATTAATTCTTTATGAACTAACACAGGCTCAAAAGAGTGAGAGTTTTATGACTTTACAGTTAGCATGTGAAATTGGTACTGGTGACATTCAGCCGCCTTTATTTAAATAATAAGTTTTTATTAATAATGAACCGTATAGCCAAAGAATTAAAGTTCAAGGAGATAATTAGCAAACATGAGAATCTCCTTAGCTGTATTTGGTAATAATTTCCATCTCGAACACTGCACCGTGTACTGGGGTGGCAGCATGGAGAGCTGAGAGATGAGGACGTTGCCTCTCAACGTGCTGCCTCAGAAGGATAGGGCGTGAGTTTAATAGATTAAAGGCTTACTGAAGAAAAAAATAAGAGGAATTACTGGGCTCTAGAAATAGTCCAAGAATATAAAGAAATAGTAGTTTTTTTTTTTTTTTTTTTTGAGGCAGGGTTTCTCTGTGTAGCTCTGGTTGTCCTGGAACTCACTATGTAGACCAGGCTGGCCTCGAACTCAGAAATCCTCCTGCCTCTGCCTCCCGAGTGCTGGGATTAAAGGCATGCGCCACCACACCCGGCTAAGAAATACTAGTTCTTAAAAGGATACCATGATTAAGAGAAATGTTTAGGAAATACTGAACTTTTTCTACCTTTTTCCCTTCAGTTTAACTTTCATACTGTGTGTAAATTCTAAAGTCAGCATGCAGATCTGAGCCCTGAAGCAGCGAGTCCTTGTGTAACTCCTGCCCCACCTGCAACTCCTTTGTAATAAGTCATCAGGCCTTCCTCCCTAGCCTTCATACGTTTTCTTTTGGTTTATCTTGGCATTTTAAGTTTGCACTGCAGGTCTCTTCTCTAAGAGAACATGTGTATTCACTGAGTTGCCTCGTGTCTAAGGTTGTCTTGGCTGCCACTGATCTTAAATGGTAGCACAGCCTACTGACTTGGTTCCCCTCAGCACATGCAGTGCCAGTGATAATGTATGTTCATGTGCCAGACACTGTTCTCCCTGCCCCAGCATCAAGAGGTCTGGCTGTTACAGCTCACCTTTACAGGTGAGGGTACTGAACACAGAATGGCCACAGAGTCCCAGGCAAGGTGGCTTCTGATCCTGTAGCCTATCTACATTACGTCTGTTCCTACGAGGCAGCCCTGGTCTACTGTCTCCAACACTTTGCCTCCTTGCAGATATCTCTGTGACTGAGCTCTGGTTGGGGAGTTGATGAAGGTTGGATGCAGTCCTGTCAGAGAGCTTGGACCCTTGTTGCTTCCAACGAGACTCGGGGTGGGGGTGGGGGTCTTCTCAGCTCGTGGAATGTCAAGATTTCCAAATTAGTCCAGGCCCCATAGAATGGCTATAACACTCCACCCTTGTTTCCTCTGTTGTGTTTCACAATGCAGTGCAGGGCTTCCCCTGGTTTCCCAAGCCTTCACTCCTCAGTGCTTCTCATGGATTATGGCTGCAAGGGTCCTAGGAGTACATCCTCTTCCCTCATGCTGCTTCCGGGGGGTGGGGGGGGGGGGGGGTGGGGGTGGGCTGATGAGTCATGAGCTTAGTCATGGTGCTTATCCTTGCAGCCTTCTACCTTTGTCTCCACAACCTCTGCTCCTCAGTACCTATGGCATAAGCTCTCCTCTTCCTCCTCCTCTGCCTCCTCTTCTTCGTTAGGGGTAGAAGGGTTCATTCATCCTAGAGTCTTAGCTATCATTACTTATTATGAAATATTTGATTTCTGATTTTTAGAAAGTTTTAACCTTTATTATTGAAAGTAAAAGGTTTTTCTTAAACTTTTTAGGTTTTATCGTATGTATATAGTTGTTTTGCTTGCATGGATATCTTGTACCCCTTGCATGCCTGGTACCCAAGGAGGCCAGATGAAGGGGTTAGATTTCCCAGGACTAGAGTTACAGGTGATTGTAAGCCACCATGTGGTTGCTGGGATATGAACCCTGATCCTCTGGAAGAGCAGCCAGTGCTCTTAACCACGGAGCCATTTCTCTAGCCCCTTTCTTAAACTTTAAAAAATACCTTTGGAAGTGCCTACCTATTTTAGGTTGCGTGCGAATACCCTTGAGATAGTGCTGCTGACATAAAAGATACTTAACAGTCTTTAGAAGATCCTGTTTCTCAAAACTTTGATGGCAGGACCTGCTCATGCATGTAAAGAAGAGGAAATACCAGGAGCATTCTCTGGTTTATATGTTTTTCATTTTAGCATGAAAAGATATTTACACATATTCTACATTTTATAGGTATGTTAAATGAACTTGATGTAGATGTAAATGAAGGATCCTTAATGGAGCTCCACGGACACATTGGAAGGTTTCAGGTAACTGACTTATTTTGTAAATAGCAGGTTTTTTTTTAAACTTAGGATATTCTTGTTCTTTTTTTTTTTTTTAAAGATTTATTTATTTATTATATGTAAGCACACTGTAGCTGTCTTCAGACACTCCAGAAGAGGGAGTCAGATCTTGTTATGGATGGTTGTAAGCCACCATGTGGTTGCTGGGATTTGAACTCCGGACCTTCGGAAGAGCAGTCGGATGCTCTTACCCACT
>NC_034591.1:54634330-54640909 GCF_900095145.1 Mus pahari
GTACACTGTAGTTGTTTTCAAACACTCCAGAAGAGGGCGCCAGATCTCATTATGGATGGTTGTGAGCCACCATGTGGTCGCTGGGATTTGAACTCAGGACCTTCGGAAGAGCAGTCGGGTGCTCTTACCTGCTGAGCCATCTCACCAGCCCTCGTTTGTCTTTTGAGAAGAATATCTCTGTACCCTGTGTGAGCCTGGCTGTTAGACTAGGCTGGTCTTGAACTTGCAGCCGTCTTCATTGCTCTGCTTCCTGTGTGCTGCACCTATAAGCATGCCTCCACCTGCTGCTGCTGCTGCTCTTCACAGTGTTGCTGTCCTCATGCAGACAGTTGTCCTACCCAGACCTCGCCCTCTCTCTCTCTCTCTCTCTCTCTCTCTCTCTCTCTCTCTCTCTCTCGGGCTGTTGAGGCAGGGTGTCATTTATGTGGCCAGTCTGGCCTTGAACTCTTCACTTCCTGCCTTTGCGTATCAAGTGCTTTGCCTTTTCTAAAATTGGATTTTAGATATTATTATTAGTTTATCCTTACATTTTCCATGTGTGCAATCTTCTTTTAGTGTGTTTTAAACATACTAATTTATAAGTTAGGTATTTTATCTAAAGCTTCTGAAGAGCCCGCTGGCCTTCTTTGACCTGAACATTGTCCCATGTTAATAGTTTTAAATAATTAGATATGCTGGGCATGGGAGGCAGAGGCAGGCGGATTTCTGAGTTCGAGACCAGGTCTACAGAGTGAGTTCCAGGATAGCCAGAGCTACACAGAGAAACCCTCCCCCACCCAAAAAAAAAAAATTAGATATAAGGATTTACATTCTATTGTTTTAATATAATACTTCTCTTAATTTTTTTCACGTTTTCAAAAAAAAAAAAAAAAATGTCAGGGCTCAATAGAGGAGTGCTTTCTCGGAGTGTGCAAGACCCTGGGTTTGAAGTTCGCATCCTTCATAGATGCTGAAGAGTGTTGACTCATGTATCTGGTTTAGTTAGGTTCAAATACTTGCACATGGTATCTTTTGACATTATATTATTAAATAACTTTCCAGAAGGACTTAAATTCACTACCAAAACCCACCCAAATGTTCCTCTTACATTTCATCAAAAGGGAGAAAAAGGCCTTTTAGATGCCTTCTGGGAATATTGGAACATGTCTGTTTTATCTGTAAAAGCAGCAAACCTTGGGGAAAGTACTTAGATTTCAGGGTAGCAATATTTATATCAACTATTTTAAAAATTAATACCTTCTTTATTATATATGTGTGCTTGCACACACGTTCCATTGTGTCAGAGAATAACTTACAGGAGTCTGTTCTCCTATACATAGGCCTGAGAGGCCAAATCCATATTGTCAGGCTTGGCCACTACCTGCTGAGGAGCTGTCCCATGGGCCCTAACATCTGCATGTCATCTGCCAAGGCTGCCTGTAAATTCCCAACCCTGTCAGGGAGTCCAGGAAATGGGAGTTACAGCCTTTTAAGTTTGAGTCCTGGGAGTCAGAGCAGAATTTGTTACTGAATATCTTGTAGTTGCCTCTTCTTATTAAACTTTTCATTTATTAACTTGTATTTTGTTTTATAACTGTTTCATAAAGAATTATCTAATATTTTTATATACAACATAAATTTTCTTCGCACAGATTTAGGTTAGGAATTCTTTGTGGGAAAAATTTCGTATTTCTCTTCTTTGCAAAAAGGTGAATCCTAGTAAGCTTATCTTAGTTTTCTCAGTAGGAAGTAAGATAGCAGGTACTTTCAAGGATAATTCCAATCCCTACTGAATTTTCCTCTTTCTCTCTCCCTTAAAAAACCAAAAACAAAAAACAAAAACAAAAACAAAAAAGAAAACAAGGTCACTAATGCTGAGCACCTTCAGCCTGAAGTGAACAATGTGCCTTTTTTATTTTTCCCTTAGCGCCAGTGCTTAGGCCTACTAAGTCGCTTTGGTGGCTCTGACAGACTGCGGCAGTTTAAATTTCAAGATAATAATGCGGAGGGAGATAGGGTCAGCAAGAAAGATGAAATTGAGCTGGCCATGCAGCAGGTAAGAAGGGGTAAAAATTGTGTACCTGAAGTTTTTATGGTTTTAGAAAGTTTGACAAAAATAGCAATTATGTGTAATTTCACAAATTGACTTAGGCCTTGTTCTCCTGCAGTCCAGATTTCTGTCACTTTGGGGGAATTTTTTAGCCTTATATTTTAGTTACTCCGTTTCTTCCATTATAGATTTGTGCCAATGTAATGGAATATTGCCAGTCATTCATACAACAGAACTCCTCTAACCTCCAGAATGCGTCTGTGTGTCTCTTCACCCCTAGCCTTTCAGAGACAGTTAACAGAGATGGAGCACGGCAAGGTGAGTGGTTCGTCTGCTCCTGTATCTGAGGCGGCACAGCATTGTTAGGGTAAGATGCAGCTCTGCAGCTTGGCTCCAGTGAGATGCGGTTTGTTCTTGATGAGTTACTAACGTGAAAATTTTACAATGACTTTTATTTATTTTATTTTATTTTATTTTATTTTATTTTATTTATGTATATGAATACACTGTAGTTGCCTTCAGACACACCAGAAGAGGGCATTGGGTCCCATTACAGATGGTTGTGAGCCACCATGTGGTTGCTGGGGATTGAACTCAGGACATCTCGAAGAGCAGTCAGAGCTCTTAACCACTGAGCCATCTCTCCAGTTTACAGTGACTTTTAAAGCAAGTGTGGGAGACACTGTTGTCAGATCTGTGTGCGAGGGAGGCAATAGGGTAAGGAACGTTTTAGGAGTTTTGAGGCTAAGGCCTTATGTGGGGGAGCATAGTTTTATGTAATACCAGAGACCCCAAAGAAAGTACCTAGGATTGGAGAGAAAGCCAGCTGGGTGAAAAGTGTGACCACACAGCAAGTTAACTGTGTATGCGGAATCTGTTCATGTTGTACTCAGTGTCCAGAGTGGGTTATGTATCACAGCTCCGAATTTCTGTCACATGACTGAAGACTTTAGGTGCTAGGTAGGCTGACTTACCCTCTGGTGTCTTTGAACGTTAGTATGGAAGGTCAGGATTGTGGGTTGGTTCAGGTTGTCATCCTGGAACACACAAAAGACAAAGCTGGCGGACACTGGTTTAGTCATAATGAAATATGTTGATTTCCAAGGAGGCATTCCAGCTTGCTGCAAGGAAGGGGACTCCATGGGAGAATCCTAATCTTTGTGTGCCCTTACTAGCATGAAGGGAAAATTCTCTTTCTGGCCCTGGTAGCTTAATTAGTTTGGGTATAGAATGATTAGGAATCCTATCCAGAGACCCTTTTTGATTGAAAGTCACTGGTAGTCACTGTCATTTCTGGTCTTTTGGACAGTGTTTCCCTATGTAGCCCAGGCTACTCCTACATTCACTGTTACTTTGCAGTCTCACTGGAAGATAGCCAAATAAAAGGCAAGTTGCTTTCTTTTGCTCCCAGAGGAAGTTGTCATAGTGAGACGGTAAAATTCATTAAGTTTTCAAATATTTCCTTGGGAGAATGACTTTCAGCTGTCAGTTCAGCAACCAGAACAATGCAGCTTAGAAGTAGACCCATGCAACTGAAACCAGCGACTGAAATGAGAATTGTTTCACTTTGGATTTAGAACTCCTAACAGTGTATATATAGGTTTGTGGGACTGGAGAGGTGGCTCAGCAGATAAGAACACTTTTTGTTCTTGAAGAGGACCCAGCTTCAGTTTGTAGCACCAACATGGTGACTCACACCATCAGCACACACATTGGTGCAAATACAGACATGTAGGCAAAACACTCATACATACAAAATAAATCTGTAAAAAGTTTCTGTGGGTGGGTGGGTGGTTTTCATAAGGCTTAGATATTCACCTAATAAAGGGCACCCAGCACTAGCCATATTTCTTAAAGAGCCCAGCTCTATGTACGCACATGACATACAGCAGCACTTAGCTGCTTGCTCTTTGAACTAACAGGCATTTATATTTTTTTAGGTTGATTTTTTTTTTTTTCTTCCTTAAATTATTTATTTATTTATTTATTTATTTACTTTCCATCCTGATCACAGCCCCTTCCTGCCTCTCCTTCCAGTCCTACCCTCGTTCCCCCTCTACTTCTCAAGAGGAGGTTCCTCCAACCCACCCTGGCACATCAAGCCACAGCAAGACAAGGGGCATCCTCTCCCACTGAGGCCAAACAAAGCAGTAGAGCTAGGGGAAAGGAATCCAAAGGCAGGCAACAGAGTCAGAAACAGTCCTTGTTCTAATTGTTAGGGGACCCACATGAAGATCAAGCTGCACATCTGCTACATCTGTGTAGGGGGCCTACGTCCAGCCCATGCATGCTCTTTGGTTGGTGGTTCAGTCTCTGTGAGCCCCCTTGGGCTTGAGATTGATTTTTATCTCATGCACAGGATGTTTTGCCTGCTTGTATGTCTGCACACTTTGTGTGCAGTGCCTTTGGAGGCCAGGAGAGAGGGCTTCAGATCTTCTGGGACTGGGGTTACAGAAGGCAGTTGTTAGCCACTAAGCCATCTCCAGCTTCAGTACTGGTGTCTAAATGTTATTAATCATAGCCTACATGACCTAAATTACAGATCATCTTCAATTTTTATAGATGGTTTAAGATTCATAAAAGTTTGTTTTCCCAGGGTGAGGCTTATCCATCCATTGTACTCTGCATGTGCTGACCCCTGTCATTTCCCCAAATGTAGGAAACTCAACTGTGTAATGTGAGGTAGTGGAGGACTTCATGTTCTCCCCTTGAAAAACAAATGAAATCCATAGAAAATGTATTTAAATATAACACTATTTTGTTTTACCTGTTAGATACCCAGGTTCCAGTTGTCCCGTATTGGCGCCTGCCTGGCTTGGGCATTATTATCTACCTGCTGAAGCAGAGTGCCAGTGATTTCTTCAGCTATTATGACAGTCACCGCCGCAGTGTCAACAAGCTGCAGAATGTAGAACAACTTCCTCCAGATGAGATAAAAGAGGTATGAACCTTGTAATGACCTGTGAAGCTTGAAAAGTCACTGCTGCACCACAAAGACCCAGGTACTGGGCTCAGGCTGTGGAATACAGTGATGTACTCACTCCATGCTGCTGAGGGATCCGCAGGGATTCTCCTTTGCCGTGTAACCTTGTGAGCACAGACAGCTTGGCTCAGAAACAGCCCGGTAGTAACTCTTTCAAGAAAATAGGTGTGGCTGCCTGATAAGGAACTCCCAGGAATGTCTTCAAAAGCTGCAGAGAAACAGGGCTCGCTATTGCAGATGCTTTTGCAGTAGGACTTGGGGGAGGAGTCTTCAGCATCTTCATGCTTCAGTGATGTTTCCAAGCAGATGGAATGGCATGTCAGTCTTGATCACTTGAATCTGACACATATCCGCCATTCTACTTTCTCCAGAAGATACCTGGCAAATTCATGTCAGCTTTTTCACCTACTCTTGGAAAAGTTTTTCGTTTTTATATAGTAGAACCCCAAGGACTGGTGGACCACTAGGAAATTGGAAGTGTCTGTTGAACAGACTTAGACTTGCAAAGACAAACACTGTAAAGATAAAGAGACATTCTTGTGGAAATTGACTGCTTCTTTGACTCTCATGTTTTTGACTAAAACTCTTGTGCAGGAGGCAGCATAAATACATTTGAGTATTTTCATAGTTCTTACTGTAATGACCTGCTCATAGTATTTTCATAGTTCTTACTGTAATGACCTGCTCATAGTAGATCATTTTAAGTTGTTACAGTTTATACTTCTTTCTTTTCCTTAGTTATGCCAGTCTGTGATGCCTGCTGGTATTGATAAAATCTCTACTGCGCAGAAGTGTGTCTTAGCAAGACGTCGTCTGGTGAAGCTGATCAACAACCGTGCCAAACTGCTGTCCCTCTGTTCCTGTATCCTTCTGTGGCCACAGCCTGTGTACAAACCTTAAAATGTGTTGTACTTTCTTACGGTATGCAGCTAGAACCATATGGGAAGGGATATAATGACCATCCTAGGGCCTGTCTTTTTTGCCCAGTGAGTACCTGGCGTGTTTCCATGTTGTTATTCTTCTCACCTTCTAGAGTAGCAAGGAGTACTATATAGTGTCCAGATGCTTTCTGTCTGGGCAAGTGGCTGGTACACAGCAGCCTGTGGGCCCCTCCCATAGCTCACTTAGTGACTTTTCCTGAAGCATGTTCAGTGGAACTTCATCCCTATCTCTTAGAGCAAGTTCACAGAGGATAATTTAGCACAGCCTTTTCCTTTTCTCCTTTCCAGAATCTCGTTTATTAAAAAAATACTTGATGACATTCTTCTTTAATCTGAACTCCCAGATATCATTGAGACCTGCCTGTTTATTCTTTGGCGCCATCTGGAGTATTACTTGTTACATTGCACTCCAATGGATTCCCAAGATTCATTGTTTGCCTCGAGGACTTTATTTAAAAGCAGAAGACTACAAGGTGAGCTGTTCTCAAAACAGATGAGTTAGAAATGTGTATATATAGCCGGGCGTGGTGGTACACGCCTTTAATCCCAGCACTCGGGAGGCAGAGGCAGGTGGATTTCTGAGTTCGAGGCCAGCCTGGTCTACAAAGTGAGTTCCAGGACAGCCA
>NC_034591.1:54641019-54647494 GCF_900095145.1 Mus pahari
TTTTTTTTTTTTTTTTTTTTTTTTCTTTCATCAAGGAAGGTCTTGTTTTATTGTCCAGACAGGTCCTAAAATCCTGGACTTAATTGAACCAGTCTCCTGAGTAGCTGGACTGTGGATGTACATCACTAACTGCTCTAAGCGGCCTTAATTTTATGTGTCTCAGATTACTCAGTGAATCAAGTACTGAAGAGCTAAATAGTAAACACAACTGCTTTTTGTATCTTATTTCTGCCCATGAAAAATGATTCTGGAGCCTGTTCATGGGTTGTCCTTCATTTTCCTGTAGTAGGTTTGCCTCAGCTGTAGAGTCACATCACAGCTATGTTTTTAGACGAGTAGACCCGGGTTTCTGTGCCGGGATGGGCCTGAGTTGATGAACACACACGCCATGCATTAGACTCGTAGGGGAGTGTGAGACCCATCCTGGGCTGGGTGTGCTTCTCAGGCTTCCTTCCTGTGCTCAGAGCTCAGCCTCAGGCCCTCGTCACACCTTCTTCATGTGCAGTGCCTCTGCTGTGCAGGAGATGATGCACTCGCAGAGCTCTTTTACTGTCTCTGATCTCCAGACTCTTTTTCCACAGAACCCAATCTGGACTTCAGAAGTGGACTATCTCAGGTCAATCAGCATGATATAGACCAGGTAAGGCTCTGCTATCATAGTCTTTTCTCTGTAAGAGGAAAGCCTGTGTGGTGATAAAGTAGAAGTAAATGTTTCCTTTCATTTTCTAAAGATACTTTTAAAAAAATTATTTTTATTTTATATACATATGTGAAAGTGTCTTTGTATATGCATGTGTACGGTGTGTATGCCTGACACCCTGGTAGGCTAGAATTGCGCTTCAGATCCCCTGGAACTGGAGTGTTAGAGGTAGCTGTGAGCTGCCTGATGTGGATACTAGAAACTGAACCCTGTAAGAGTAGCGAGTGTTCTTAACAGCATAGTATCTCTAGCCTGGCACTTACTCTTAAGACATTTTATGTATGTATTTTGCTTGCATGTATGTCTGTGCACCACATGTGTGCATGTTGCCCACAGAAGTCAGAAAAGGGCATGCGGTCTCCTAGAACTGAAGTTTGGCAGATGATTGTGAGCTGCCATGTAGGTGCTGAAAATTGATCCCAGGTCCTCTGGGAGAGATGCTCTCAATCCCTTAACAACTTTTGGTATGACGTTTAGGAGCTATTTTTTATATGTATATCAGTATATCGGCATCAATAATTGTTGCTATTTAAGATATATCTTTATAATTTATATACATTTGTACAGGAATTAAAATGACAAACATTCTGATGTAGAAATGTAAATTTTTCATGAATTTGGTACCCCATTACAAAAATCTGGTAGTATTTTACATTAGAGTGCCTTTTTTCATGTCTGTGTGGGTAAGGTGAGTGTGGGGTAGTGGTGGTGCACTCGCTAGGCAGATACTCTGAACTCATCTTACTTTATGTAAGAAAGACTGCTTTACTGGATGTCCCAGGGAGGGTGGTACCCAAGGGGGTCTTCCAATTTTCCTCAGAGAAGGGGGGAGGGTGGGTAGTAGAGGAGGGATTTGTAAGGTTAGGACTGGGAGGGGAGCAGGGACGGTGGGGGTGGCAGTTGGGATGTAAAGTGAATACATTTTAAAAAGATTAAAGGAAAAAGGATAGTGAAACAGTGTTGTGAATCTGGAGCACAGAAGGCAATACCCAGAAGCAGTGCACTGACAAAGGTATCTGTGCTTCCTCCAGCTTCAGTCTGATGCTGTCAACGCTTTCGGAGAGTCGCTGCAAAAGAAACTTCTTGACATTGAAGGGTTGTACTCAAAAGTTCGATCCCGCTATAGTTTCATCCAGGCTCTTATCAGACGTATTCGTGGCCTGCTGAGGATATCAAGGAACTGAGAACTGGACTTTCTCTTCTATGGAAGAGATGAACTGAGGAGAACCATCTCTTTTTTATAGATGACTTTATTTCTAAATTATGACCAAAAGATATTTTGCTATTTCTTTCTTTATATATGGACATCTTTTCTGTAAACCTCTGTCTCATTTCTCCCTCACTTATGAACAATAAAATACTTTTTAAAAATAAATAAACAAATGTGTGGTCAGTCTTTTGAAATGATTGAGACTTTTCACATAAAAATGCTTTGATGCTTATGGTTTTCCCGTGGAGAGATTCCGAACAGCAGTTTGTTTTCAGACATTCTGCATCCTTCATGCCTTTGTGATGCTTCGGTACTCTAGCATGGAGTAATGAACACCATGAAAACTAATGACCCAAAAAGTCAAGCTGTCCCTTAGAATTATTAGCCTCAGCCTTTCCTGCATTTCAAATGATGACAGTCTGTCTGTTTCTTTGAAAATATCATCCTGAGATAACTCAGACCAAAAGGACATGGATAGTATGTACACACTAATAAGTGGATATTAGCCAAAAAAGTACAGAATACCAAGGATACAATTCACAGAACTCAAGAAGGTTAACAAGCTGAAGGGCCCATGTGAGGGTGCTTTAATCCCACTTGGGAGGGAGAAGAAGGGAGGGAGAGGAGAAAAGGGAACCGTGATCAGGTATTAGCTTGGGGGAGGGGGGAAGGAAGGGCCAGGAGCAAGGGACAGGAGTGAAGCTCTGAGGGCCAGCAGAATGAATGGAAACAGTCAGCCTTAGGAGGTGGGGGACCCTCCAGAATGTACCAGAGACCTGGGAGGTGAGAGACTCTCAGGACTTAGATGAAATGTCCAACAGTAGGGAGAGAGAACACAGTCCACCTCCAGTGGAAGGATGGGGTTGCCATCCCAGTCAAAAACTCTGACCCAGAATTGTCCCTGTCTGAACGAACTGCAGGGACAAAAAACGGAGAAGGCGACAGGCCCAAATTGTGATCCATCTCAAGGGAAGGCTCCAAGGCCTGACTTACTGATGCTATGGTGTGCTTACAGACAGGAACCTAGCGTGGCTGCCCTCAGGCCCAACAAGCAGCTGACTGAGACAGAAGCAGTATACTTACACCCAGCCATTGGACTGAAGTCTGGGACCCCTGTGGTTGAATTAGGGAAAGGCTGGAAGAAGTTGAGGGCAACCCATAGGAAGACCAGCAGTCTCAACTAACCCTGAGATCGCTCAGACACTGAGCCACCAACCAGGTAGCATATACTAGCTGGTTACAAGCCCCAATCCCCACCCTTCTACCCCCACCACACATATAAAGTGGAAGACTGCCTGGTCTGACTTCAGTGAGAGAAGACACACCTAGCCCTCTAGAGATTTGAGGCCCCAGGGAGAAGGGAGGCCTGGTGGGGGTGGGTAGGGTAGGCACATCCTCTTGGAGATGGGGGTGGGGTGGAGTGGGGAGGAGGAATGGGACCAGGATGGGGGTAACAACTGGACTGTAAAAAATAAAAGAATTGTGACAGTTCATCTGCCTATATTCTCATTAATGTGATTGCCACAGACGGAAAGATGACGTAGTCACCGCTCCCCTTGTCCACTACTGGTTCTCCCTTGTGCAGCAGCTTTAGTCCCAGACATAAGAAGCTGCTGAGGGCCGAGGCCTGACTTAGGTGGAGGCAGAGCAGTCGTCTTAATTCCGTGCTATTATATGGTTGATGGCTTTTGTTTTTAAATCTTTAAACAAGATTTCTACAGCTTTGAAGCATCTTCATTAAAAGTCCTGGCCATGGTTGCATTTTGAAAGTAATTTGCTGCCCACCAGCTAAACAATGTCCCGTTAGAAGGCACATGTCTTAGGGAGACATGTAACTGGATCCAAAGTGTAAGCCTCTTGCCTGCTGCTCCACTCCACTGGCCTGCTTGCCTTTTATGATCCTGGGATGAACCTAAGTCCTCACTCCTGGTAGACAGATGCTCTGCCACTGACATCTATCTCCATCCAGCCATTGTCTGCCACCAAGAACACAGCACTGGGCCCGTGGCAGTGCAGAAAGGTGTTTGCTGCCGAGGCTGATGTCCACATAGTAGAGGGAGAGAACTAGCTCCAGCAGGTTGTCCTCCATGTGCATGGTGGCACAGAGAGCACCCACATACAGATGACTGTCATCAACGCCTGAGCATTTTGTAAGCCTGTGAGAGATAGAGTTTCTGAAGGAAACCATAGCTTGTGCAAGGTCAGAGGACAGCTCCGGGCAGTCAGTTCTTTTCACCATGAGGATTCCGGGCTCTTGAGCTGGGTGGCAAGTGTCTTTATGCACTGAGCCATCTTACTGCCCCAGCATTACCTTATTTTCTCATCAGTTCTCCCAGAAGTGCAGGGGACTAATTTAGAGGTCACAGGGCAGTGGGAAAGTGTGTGGGAAGGAGTGACACAGTGGTGGCAGCAGCGGGGCAGCAGCAGCAGCAGCACAGCTGACCAGAATTGATATACATCCTGCAGCAGAGGGTAATGGGTAGAAGTAGCAAAGCCTTGCTGATGCCTGGATTCAGGAGACATGGGGAGAAGATGTTATGTGTTCCTGTGTAAAACAAAGGGGAGAGAATCAGTTTTTAGACATCGATTTACAGAGTTTTGGCATTTCAAGGGCAGGCTCTCTATTTCTAACAAAGCTAATATAAGACTTTAATTCATTTTCACTCAGTTAATCAGTATAACTGAAGTTGGTAATCCAAAAAAGTATGTTCTCTTCATAATGATTATTACTGTGGCTTTGACAAATTTTGTTTTATCTACGCTGTACAAGGCATGAATTTAGCCTTTTCTAAACTCCACTTTCCCCACATTATTTTGAAAATGTTGGATCTTCTGAAGAACTGGGAGCAGTGTACGAGGGATGTCTCTCGTTTTTGTCCAATCACTAGTTGTCTATGGTGCTTTCTCCGATATGCATATGTGTACTGGCTAATTTTGTGTCAACTTGACACAGCTGGAGTTATCACAGAACAGGAGCTTTAGTTGAGGAAATGCCTACATGAGATCCAGCTGTAAGGCATTTTCTCAATTAGTGATCAAGGGGGAAAGGCCCCTTGTGGGTGGGACCATCCCTGGGCTGGTAGTTTTGGATTCTATAAGAAAGCAAGCTGAGNAAGCCAGGGGAGGAAAGCCAGTAAAGAACATCCCTCCATGGCTTCTGCATCAGCTCCTGCTTTCTGACCTGCTTGAGTTCCAGTCCTGCATCCTTTGGTGATCAACAGCAGTTTGGAAATGTAAGCCAAATAAACCCTTTCCTCCCCAACTTGCTTCTTGGTCATGATGTTGTACAGGAATAGAAACCCTGACTAAGACAATATGTATTCTAGGTTTCCTCCTGCGTTTGTCACACCATTGATAAGACCTCTAATTGTTATATGTGTATGTATGTGTAAGTGGAGATCAGAAGTTAGTTCACCTTAGATGCCACGCTTCAGGTACTCTGCACCCTACTTTTTGAAACAGGGTCACTCACTGGCTTGGAATCCACAGATTTGGGCTAGGCTCCATGGCTAGCAAGCCCCAGAGATTTGTCAGTCTATCTGCCCAGCACCAGAACTCAGGTCCTTATGCGTGTGTGGTGAGTACTTTACTGACTGAGCCATCTCACGGCCCTAATTATTGTACTTTTAAAAATCGATTGGATTGGCCCTTCTTTTTGCTTCCCCCCCCCCCGCCTTCTTCTTTGTTGGATGTGGTAGAGTTTATTGCTGTCATGAAACACTATGACAAAAAACAAGTTGAGGAAGAAAAGGTTTATTCTGCTTACACTTAACATATCACTGTTCATCATCTAAGAAAGTCAGCACAGGAACTCAAGCAGGGCAGGAACCTGGAGGCAGGAGCTGATGCAGAGGCCATGGAGGAGTGTTGTTTATGGCCTTGCTTTTCCTGGCTTGCTCAGCCTTCTTTCTTACAGAATCCAGGACCACCCGCCTAGGGGTGGCTCCACCCACCATGGGCTGGGTCCTTCCCCACTGATCAATAATTACGAAAATACCTTGCAACTGGATCTTAGAGGAGGCATTTTCTCAATTGAGGCTCCTTTCTCTCTGATAACTCTAGTTTGCATCAGGCTGACACAAAACTAGGCAGTGCATTGTGTTATTATTTTTTTTATGGTGATTAAATAAAAAATTCAGAATGTCTCACCCCACTTTCTCTGCAGATATTAAAGTACACTGGGTTATTTTTTCTCAATTTAAATACAGTTAGTATGCCAAACCTATTAACCTTTCCCTTGGTGGTGTGTGATCTTTATGTTTTATTCTATTTTTTTCCCTCTAATCAGCTCTTTTGTCAGTTTAGCAGATGAGTTGGGAGGAGGGAGAAGGAGAGAAGTAATGAAGTGGATGAATGAAGAAACACAAAAATGGAGGGAAATTCTGAGAGAGGGCTTGACTAGGGATGGTGGAGGAGAAAGTTGGTTGGAGATAAAAGGGAGACATAGCAAGAGGCAAGGACATCTGGGAGCTCAAAGAACTTGATCTTGACTGAGCTGGGCGAGAGAGGGAGAGAGAGAGAGAGAGAGAGAGAGAGAGAGAGAGAGAGAGAGAGAGAGAGCGCAA
>NC_034591.1:54647599-54653302 GCF_900095145.1 Mus pahari
AGGAAAGGGGAGGGGAGGAGAGGGGGGAGGGGAGGGGAGGAGGAAGAGAAGAGAAGAGAAGAGAAGAGAAGAGAAGAGGAGAGAAGAGAAGAGAAGAGAAGAGAAGAGAAGAGAAGAGAAGAGAAGAGAAGAGAAGAGAAGGGAAGAGGAGGCAGAATGAGTGAGGTACAGGGCAAAGGAACAAAAGGTTCGTGTCTTATTTAGGGATTTACTGCTGTGAGCAGACTCCATGACCAAGACAATTCTTATAAATGACAACATTTAATTGGGGCTGGCTTACAGGTTCAGAGTTGCAGTCCGTTGTCATCAAATCGGAAGCATGGCAGTATCCAGGCAGGCATGGTGCAGGCAGAGCTGAGAGGTCTGCATCTTCATCTGAAGGAAGCCAGAGCATCCTCAGGCAGCTAAGAAGATCTCCAAGCCCATCCCCACAGTTACACACTTTCTCCAACAAGGTCACACCTTCTAATAGTGCCACTCCCTGGGACGAGCATATGCAAACCACCATATGCAGTTCAGGTAACCAAAATGGCTGGATTATAAGGGAAAAGCCTCAGGGGGAAAGGCAGCCCAGCCCTGGACTGGTGAGTTTAGGGTAGAGGGCTGCATGTGTCAGTCACACCCTGTAACCGGCCAGGACTGAGGGATGCTGGCGAGGACCAGGAGGCCAGGTCCACTTTGATATGTTAGTCATTTCAGCCTCATCTCAGCAGTCGTCCCGGGGGGTTAACATGCCCCACTAGGCGCGCAGCCATGATTTGTTTTTCTGTTATTTGAAGCCAGAGTCCACCTTAAATAGACAAAGGTCAATTCCAAAGACCGAGAGCAAAGTGAGAAGGGTGGTTTCGATGTGCTTGTGTATGTGGGTGGCCCGCAGCGCGACAGGACAAGAGTGGATTCATCTTTGGCTCCTGCATGGTAGATGATTCGCGCTCCACTTGAGGCGGAAGTAAACTTCAGATAGGTTGCTGATGGCTGCCAGCAATCGCTACCTGGATCCAGTCGCGCCAGACTCCGAAGACCTCTCTCCATCATCTATCACGGGGCTGAGGACTACCCTTAACTAGACTGCATAGCACACTTGTGGGCTTTTGAAAAAAATGGAACCTTTTCCCCCTTTTCGTCTGAGAGTCGGCTGCGGTGGGGATTAGTGTAGACTGAGTTGCTCACCTGCCATGGCACCCGCTACCTCACCCCCCAACCCTGGTTCAGTAGGCCAGGGAGCCCCACGTCTGACTGTGTTAACACAATTGCCAGCGTCCTTGTCACGTGAATTCATGCAGAGGCCTAGGTCTGCACCTTGCCCTCTTGCTTCCCGAGACGGCCGTCAGAGGGCGCTGCGGCTCCGCCAGTCGCTTCCGGGAAGGGAGAGGGCGGGACAGGGCGGGGCGGGGCGTAAACCGGAACCTGGCGGCGGGTTCCGCCCTCGCGCCGGGGAGGAGTCCGGGAGCGGAGCTGGAGCTGGAGCATCTCTCACACCCTCCTCGCCCTCCCCACCGACATCATGCTCCAGTTCCTGGTGAGTGGGGCCTCGGAGGATCGGGCCCTGCGGTCGCCTCGTTCTCCCGGGGTCCCGGGTCGGCGGTGCACGGCTCTGCAGTCGGGATTCGAGCCGGTCGTCGCCCCTCGGGTTTGCTGGGCAGTTTTCCTCTGGCCTCCTCCTAAGTCCTTGGGTCTCTGCCTGGGTTTGTTTATATGCAGTCCTTCAAGTTCCGAAAACTTTGGGGTGTCAGTGATATGACTGCGTTTTCAAAAAAAACCACTTACTGTGAGCTCTTAGCGTAATCCTCGCAGTAAGTTTGGTCGGAGGAGTCATCATTAAGATGACTTGGCTCCTGTCCTCTCCCCGCGATCCCCCGTAGACCCCGTCTATTATATACGGCTTTTTTTTAAGGCCCCAGAGTTTCCTCTTCACACGCCGTGCATTAGTCAGCCACCTCACGAGGTCGCAGCGAGAGATCCACAGTGCCCTCCCTCTTCAGACCTTTACAGTTTGCCCGCTTTGAGGAGTGAGTCAGACTGCCCTGCAAGTAACTCTTGTAAAAACCTGCCCCTCCCCACCCCCTTTCAAGTCTCCTTTTTGAGTTAACACGTTTTCTGGCAGAAGTCAAGTGTTTCTAAAATTGCCTGTTGAGGATTCTAGGAAACTTGCCAGTCAAATTTTCAGATGAAAGTTTTCAAACACTTTGAGATGAAAGCGTTTCATCTTCGAATTTTAATAAAGCAGATATCCTCTTTCTTTCCCATGGTCAGTGGCTACCGAAAATGAGTTGCTTTTTAACCCTGTTGGCCTAAACAAGATTGTTTACATAAACTGCCCTACAAAGACTCAGTTACCTCTAGGGTTTCTCTAGTGTCCTAACTAGGCCTTAGTTTAGGAGGTAGGAGTAATTAGCAGTCATTTACTTGTTAGGAATCACTTTTAAAAGTAGCATCATCCAGCTAGTGTAAGGGGATATGATTGGCCCTTCCACTGCATTTGTTGTTCATTGATAAGCAGGGAGAACATTAAATCAATATACACTTCTTAACCTTTTAAGTGCTTTGCTGAATGGGTCTATGGGGTGCGGGACTAAAGTGCTCCGTACTTAAACATGGGTTTTGATTGAAAAATTCAAAATTTTCAACATTTATGGAGAGATGCTGAGGCCGACCATTAGATGCTTAGCTAAGATGTAACTGATGTTCCTTCCCTTGCTCGGGGTCTGTTTTCTCTTCATTGCTTTTGTTGGGAAAAGTGGATACAGATGTCCAGAGGTGGAATCAACTTTCCTCTTGTGGAACTTGGTCAAGCACTGTTAGTTTCTACAAATCTTGCTTTTTTACGTTAGCCGTTTCAACTGTTTTCTAATGTTTAAGAGTTTAGACCCTATCCTTAATCTCAAGGTGTGTGTGTGTGTGTGTGTGTGTGTGTGTGTGTCGGGGATGTGGGGGTGGGTGGGTGGGTATTGAACAGGTTATTTAAGTTTTCCATGCTTCAGTTTCCATGCCCCTCATGAGGTTTCAAAAGGAGCCAATACGTTAAACACAGTAAACATTAAATAGTGGTTGAGAGACTGCCCTTTCTCTTCTGTAAGGTATCAGAAATGGGAACTGCCTCCCCGGCAGATGACAGGAGAGACTTGGGTGTAGTGGAATGATTCCAGGCTCTTCCCTTTGATGGTGCAGGACAGCTGAATACTTTGTAACCTCTGAGATGTTGCCTAAGTTGTCACCTAGGGGGCTCTTGAAAACTTGCATTTGATTGTGTTGCCTGTGTGTGTTTCTTTTCTCTCCGATGAAAATGGCTGCCCATTACCCCTATTTCCATTCCACACTCCACAGCTTGCTCCTAGCTTGGCTGAAGTTCTTTGAAGGAACACTTAGATGGGAATTGGACTGTGAGCACTGCTGTGAGTGTCAGGGCACCTGAACACGGCTACAGTTTCTGTTCCTCTTACCCCTAGGGCCCAGCAGCAGCAGCTAACTCACATCCCCTCCTCCTACCTCATCCCCATGCAGCTTCTGGGGCCTGTGCACTGTGCTGTGTAGGTTCTGTCACGCGATAACGTGGAATCTCGGAGTGAGGGGACCGTATCTGGGTGTAGCAGCTGGGTGGCTCCCTCCCTGTCTTTAATCTTGTCACTGGCTGCTTGCTTCTGCTCTTAGTTCCTGTGAAGTGCTTAAGTCCCAAGCTGGCTGTGCTTCTTAAACTACCCTTAGGGAACGGGCTCCTCCTCAAGCCAGCGGGCTCCTCCTCAAGCCAGCACCGTTCACATCAGCGTCCAGAAGCGCCTTGAGTGCTCTTTTCTGCTTCCAGATCGATAGTATCTATCAACTGCCAGTGTCTCTCCTTTGCCTTTCTCTCAGCCTCTACTCATCTGGATCGAGTATCCCTTCCTGCGTTCCCAGTCCTTCCCCCACACTTAACTCTCACGTTTGAAATGTTGACATAGTCATCGATTTCTTTCTCTTATTCATGTATTCACTTGTCTATCGAGTCTTTTCTTAGAATCATGTAATACAGTAGGTGCATCTTCAGCACAGCCAAGACTCCGTTACATGACATCCATTTATCTGTTGATGACTGTGCATGCCTCTCCTGTGGGGGCCTGCAAGTGTAGAAGTCTGAGGACGGCTTCCAGCAGTTGGTTCTCCTTCCCCCCATGTGGGTTCTGGGGGTTGAACTCAGGTTGCCAGACTTGGGTGCAGGGTGTTGCCCTCCTGAGCCATTTTCCACTCCAGACCTGCTGTGTAGTCTCGAGTAGGATCTTTAATTGCTCTGTGCCTCAGTTTCCCCAACATAAGCCTTCGCAGTAATAGTGGTTATTCCATGTGTACATGCTTGTGAGGATCAAGAGTTAATGAAAGATTAGGACATTACCTTTCATGTAGGCCATCAGGTCTCCATAGCTGACTCACAAAAGCTTGCTGTGTTCAGGGTGTTATTTCCTCTGACCTGTGGAACTCAGGCTATGAACTAGCAGGGTTCTCCAGTCTGGCTGACATGCTGCCACTTCTCTTCACTACTAAAGGATTTAGTTTGGGGATATAAAGGGACTTAGTCAATACGCAGTGACTGACTTCATTTGCAGTTAGCGCTGCATATTGCTGGGCCCATGGTTTAGTTAAATATGAAAAACATCATATTTATAAATATTAGAAGGTAGTTGTTTATGTATGGTATGTGTACAGTTTTGTCTTGCCGTTCCTGAACAGTGCAGTGGGATAGACTGCCTGAGGCCTTTCGTGCAGTAGGTATTGTGAGTGATCAGGAGGGTTAGAGTGTGTGTCTTCTCTAAGCAGTGTTACTGGATACAAAGCGTAGCGTGCTTTTCTAGGAAGCAGTGAAGGGCTTTAGCCCTAGCAAGGTTTTGCTTTAATACACAGAATGTAGGGTTTGTTTGGTTTTTGTTTTTGTTTTTGTTTTTGTTTTTTTAAACTACTAAACATTTGGTGATAGTCTTCACTCTGAGTTTAAAAACTGAGACACAGGAATGGTAGTGTGTGTATGTGCCTCCTTGGGAGGCCTTCTGATTTCTTCTTTTGAATCTGAATTTAAGAATACTGTTACTGCGGCTGAAGAGATGCCTCGTCTGTTGAGAGCACTGGTCGCTCTTCCAAAGGACCCGGGTTTGATTTGCTGTACACCGATAGAGGCTCACAGCATCTGTAACTCGAATCCTTGGGGTTCTGATGTTCTCTTTGGCCTCTGTGCACACTGCATGCATGTGGTGTACATTATATTATACATGAGGGTAGGACACCCATACAGGTAAAAATAAATAGCATTTTAAAATATTTTATCAACTTAGCTTTTTATTAGTTCTAGTTAGTTAATGTATATATATAGTTTTTTGAGTTGTAGATGCTTTTACCATAAACCAAATGTCATTTTTTTAGGTTTCCTTTTCAGTTCTGGTATGAGCCTATATTTGCTTAAGAATTTTTAAAAAGATTTTTATTATTTTAAGTGTGCTTGTGCTCAGGGCAGAGGTGTGAGTTCTCTGGTGAGTTGCAGGTAGTCCTGAGCTGCCTGATATTGGTGCTAGGGCTGAGCTCACATCCTCTGATGTGGGTGCTAGGGCTGAGCTCACATCCTCTGATGTGGGTGCTAGGACTGAGCTCCCATCCTCTGGTGTGGGTGCTAGGACTGAGCTCGCATCCTCTGGTGTGGGTGCTAGGACTGAGCTCGCATCCTCTGGTGTGGGTGCTAGGACTGAG
>NC_034591.1:54653362-54696153 GCF_900095145.1 Mus pahari
GGGTGCTAGGACTGAGCTCGCATCCTCTGGTGTGGGTGCTAGGACTGAGCTCGCATCCTCTGGTGTGGGTGCTAGGACTGAGCTCGCATCCTCTGATGTGGGTGCTAAGATAACTCCCATCCTCTGGTGTGGGTGCTAGGACTGAGCTCCCATCCTCTGAAAGAGTAGCATGAGCTCTGAGTCGCTGAGCCATCTCTCCAGCCCATTTTTAGAATAGATTCTTAAATCCTTATCAGTCACTTGGGCCTGGGTGTGTTATTTTTGAAAATACACTTTGATGAGTCACATTCGGACTTGTCAGCCACTTTGGGGTTTTGCCAGGAGCTGTGCCAGATAAACATTGCGGTCTTATTTGCTCGTCTCCAGACACAACTTTCTGAAAGGGAAGGCTCTGAGAGGATGACAGATGCATCTGTTTTGGAGTAGGCTCTATGCCTTTTAACAGAGCTTTTTAGTGTTAATGGATAAAGCATTGTCGACCGATCTGTTTGTGTGTTAAAAGAAAAAGGTACGCTTAGAATAATTTAGACTTCTCATGTGCAGATTCTTCCATTTATTGGACTGGTTCTCTTTTGCTCCTCTGGAATTTCCATTCTTTCTAACAAAGTCCAGTTTGGAAGCCACAAAGTTGTCTTTGGTTTCTTCTACTTCACTCCAGGTAGTTGAGATTACTTGACCAAATGTTGGCGATACTTTTTGTTTTTGTTTGTTTGTTTGCTTGTTGTTGTTTTTTGGCATTGAGACAAAAGTTCACCCATTTCATGTATGTAATCCAGTGGCTTTAGTATGCTCAGAGATTGTGGATTGTGTACTGTCTCGTTTTACATAAAAAAGAAACTGTATAATATAAGGAGTCATTTCTAATTCCCCTCTTCAACCTGGACAGTAAACATTTGATTTTGTATCACTGTGGAATTGCTGTTTTGTATATTTTTTTAATAGAATCATACAGTCTGTGGTCTTTTCTGACTGCCCTTGACTGCACTGTCAAGGCTCCTCTAGAGACAGCGTGGAGAAGTGAGCGCTTCGTTTCTGGCTATGATGACTACCTGCTAATCAGCTCTCCAGTTGTTTCCACTCTTGGTTGTTAGGAATGGGTTAAGCCAGGAATATTGAAGAGGCATTTTTGTGGGGGGTTTATGTTCCACCTTGTGGTGCATACCCACCCTTGAGCTGTCACATCCTATAACTGTGCACACAGCACTCTGAGAAGTGGGTAGCTGGTTGTTCAGAACGGCCATGTGTTGTACACCAGTGGAAGATAAAGATCTCCAACCCGTGTCTTACCAGCATTTGTTGTTTGTTTTGTTTTGTTTTGTTTTGCTGCTTTTGAGAAAAGCCATCTTAGCTAGCGGGTGTGCCGTGGTTCCTTGTGGTTTTGATTAGCATTTCCTCAATGACTAACTGATGTCAAACATCTCATGGGCTTGTTGACTCTGTGTCTTTGGAGAAATCCACTCACAGCTTCTGCCACTTTTTAAATTGAATTATGTTTTTCTGTCATTTAATTGTGAAAGATCTTTATTCTGGACAAAAATAATCACCAGATTATGATTTGCAAATAATTCCATTTTGTGGTCTGAATTTTTCTCTTTGATGGTATTATTTGAAGGGCAAACATTTTTATATTTCATGTGTGTATGTACACATGACTATTTGGCTGTGCATACAGATGTGGAGGTTTGGATTTGCTTTTCTTGTCTGTTCCTACCTGTTGACCATCTCCTGAAGCATGCACACTTTCCTGACCTGGGTTCTCCATTATTTTCCTGAATGAGTGACACTTCTTACATGTGCTCTGCGACATATTTAAAATGTCTCGTTGTAGATCTGGTAGTATTCTGGAACTGGAATGGGGTGCCGCTTATGGGGTGCCGCTTATAGAGGCCATGGGTTTTGTTTTGTGTTTTAAAGTAACTGTTCCCTTTTCTGCCCCAATGCTCAGTGACATTGCCAAAATAGATAGCCAGTGTTTATTTTGAGACACACATTGTAAGAATTAGGAATTCTGTGAGCTGGAACATTTCAGTGTTAGGCTACTTTAGAGATGAGGAAGCTCAGCAGGCTGGAACAGGTTGAGTGGCCCACCTGAAGGCACAGTCCCTCAGACAGCCAGGCTTGCAGGGTTACTGCTTCTCACAGTTCCGCATGCCGGCTAGGATTCGCAGCATCAAGGAGTTTTTTTCCCCCCTCTCCTTTTAAATTTTGTCTCAAATTAAATTATCTTTCTGGATTTCAGAAAGTTGTGGTTTGAATCTACTAGAGTGAAGAAAAAATGTAATTCTGATTCTTACTGCTAGCTTGGTAATGACTTAGAAACATCAGAAAATGGTTAACAACTAGAAACTAGGCAGTCTCTTACATTTCTTGCTAACAACCAACCAATTTAAAATGGCCTTTGGACTTAAAGGTTGAGTAGAAGACAGACCCAATTGTATTTCTTCTTTTTTGTTTTTTCTCCCTTTAGGGTTTATTTTTACTATTTTTAGTGGTGGTGGTAGTGGTGGTGGTGGTGGTGGTGGTGGTGGTGGTGGTGTGCACTATGTTCAGTGGCGTGCGGATGCCGGCAGAGGGCAGAATAAGATTCCTGAAGCTGGAGTCAGTTGTGAGCTGATTAACGTGGGTGATGAGACCTGAACTCTGGCCCTCTGGTCCTCCGCAGTGTTCTTAACTGCTGAGCCATCTCTCCAGTACCCCCATCTGTATCCTTGCCTCACCTGCATCTCGTTGGATGCTCAGAGAGGCACCTCATGTGCGATTGATGGGACAGTTAATGCTGTTATTTGATTTCTGTCTTAACTTCTCTGTTGAGACTGAGTAGTGGCAACAGCGTTTAAACAAAATAATGGGGAAAAAAGGTAGATGCCAATTTGAATTTATTAAGTTAGAAATTAGCCCACAGTTACAAGCTCTGAAGTAAAAAAGTTACTAGGGGAAATCAGAATTATCACTAAATTGCATGTCTGTGGAACTCTGGCCCATTTGTGTATATGGAGTATTTTACATTTTCAGGAGAATACTCACTCAGTGGGATAAACGTTTACAGTTCTCTAAAAATTGTCCCTGTCTCTCTTGTCATTGAGTGGGAGCCACAGACCTTAAGTGTCCTGCCCTTTAGTCCCCACCCTTGGCGTTGCGCTGGGCTCGGAGATGTGTCAGAGTTTCCTGTTCTTCTCTGCCCTTGAGGATTTGAGTCCCTGAGTAACTCGAGTTGTCTGCTGTTACTTTTGTGAATAACCCCGGGCACACTGCTCTAGTATTTTGAAATAAGGAGAGACTAGACTCTGAGAGCCCCTTTATTTCCTAAGCTTTTTGGACTCAAACAGGTTTTCGTTCTTGTTTTGAGATCCAGTCTTGTTTTGTGGGGGTGAGACTTTTGCTGGGTAGCTGGGACTCTTTGTGTAGACCAGGATGGCCTCTCCATGCCAAGAATCCCCCTGCCTCTAAATCCTGAATGCTGATGGCAAATGTGAGCCACCATGCCCAGCTCCAGTGGGTATTTGCAAGTGAATATCTTTTTTTTTTTTTTTTTTACCAGCTGTGTACAGGAGTAACAGCACCTGTAATAAACGGTAACAAGTAATAGTAACAAAATCAGAACACTGGCTTCCACACCTCCAAGACTCTATGGGGGCTTTTAGGGGACAGGGAAACTTGCTCAAAGCCACCATTTATTCTGTTCTAATGTTGGTGCATGGTGTATATGTGTGTGATTGTTTCATAGAAGAAAGATGTGACTTCTCCGTTTTATGCAATCCTACACTGAGGACTCAGCAGTCACCTGCTGTGCACTTCTTGGGAAGATGTAGCCTGTGTGTGACATAGTTGCAGGCTCCTGGGGGTTTTTTTCTGCCGCATAACTCTCCTGTTCTGTTCTTTCAGCTTGGATTTACTTTGGGCAACGTGGTTGGAATGTATCTGGCTCAGAACTATGAAGTAAGTGGCTACATTTATGTCCTTCGTGGCTTACTGTAACTGTTTCATAGTTACTTTTCTCTCTCAGGATGAAGTTTGCCTTCTTGCATAAATGAGGTCTGTAAATGTGACTTCTGAATTCCATAGAAAGCTTTTCTGTTGTTTGAGAAAGTAACTGAACTCACAAAGGCACGCGCGTCCACACATCATCCCGTGGCTCGTGGAAGGAAGATGGTTTGGGAAAGTGAGGAGTCACATCCACCTCACTGTGGATGAATGAGTTAGGAGGGGTGGAAAAATGCTGTCACAACCCAGTGAGGAGCCTCGAATGTGTTTCAGAGAGAAAAAGGGTTGTATTTTCTTCTGCACAAAGGGACAGGGACTTCATTGCTTTCTTATTGCCTATAGATACACTTCTTTTAGCTGGCACTTGAGCTGAAGGTCCAAGTGTGTATCTAAAGGGAGAGCTGGGCCTGGCTTTCAGAGAAGGAATGTAAACCTAACACTGAGAGCTTATGTATATAGATACAAGCCAAGAAAAGACCACTGAGTAGGTCTCCAGAGGAAGCCAAAGCCTTGACAAGGCCCTTTGTCCTTAAAAGAAGAGCCATGAAAGATACGGGCTAGTCTTTCTAGTCTTCCTATCTATAGCTAAATTATAATGTTCCTTTTTTTCTCTTTAAAGATGCCAAACCTGGCTAAAAAACTTGAAGAGATTAAAAAGGACCTGGAAGCCAAGAAGAAGCCCCCTAGTTCCTGATGCCGGCCTGGCACTGCATTCTGGACCCACCTGTTCCGTCCTGGGGGGGGCCTGTCTCCTTCAGAGCCACATCCAAAGCTGTGTTCCTCTTTGGTCTCAGACTCTGCGTGATGCCTCAGATCCAGCAGGGGCCAGAAGTCGAGTTAGCTTTAGGTGTCCAGCATCTCCCCTTCTCGGTATCTTCTGTCCAGCTGCTTCTGAGTCCTAAGACTGGAACCATGGTGCTCGGTTAGCAACTACAACCCTAACAGTACTCACTCACCGTGCTCTGGGAGTCTTAGCACCTACTGTCAAGAAATGAATGGATCTGGATAGCTACTGGGGATTTACTGACTAGCAGTGATAACAGGAGCTTGCTAGACAAACTAAATTGTGTTAAAATCATTAAAGTCAGTATCTTCAAGCCAGTTTCTGGTGAATTAATCCATTTATTATATATTGTTACCAAAGAGCTTCATGGTTGATAATTTAATCAGTAAATCATTTGCTTGTCATTAACCAAGAAACTGTTTTATGAAATCTATAAAAAACAAACAAGGAAAACTTAAAACATGCAAAGTAACTGTTGTCTGTGTACAGTTCAGTCTATGTAGTCTGTGTTTTTCCTTATTGATATATTTGAACCGAATCTGCCGTCAAAAGAGCCATTCTTTATGCTGGCACTAGATAAGATGGGCGAATAAATAAGGAGCTGTTGATAAAAGAATGTTACTTTTTTTTTTTTTTAACATTAAATGGGTGCTAATTGTATAACTTTATAGTGAACCCCCTAGGAGAAGTGTGGTGCAAATGTGTGGTAAAGTGAGTCTCTCCGGGAGATTCTGCCTCTCCCCACAGTTGAGGCATCTTCCCGGAATCAGGACAGATCATCAAGCAGCAGCAGCTTCATTTTTTTTTTTTTTTTTTTTAAAGACAGTCTCCCAGCGTTACCCAGGGTGGTCTTGAGCTCCTTGGCTCAAGTAATCCTCCTGCCTTAGCTTCCGGGTGCTGGGACCACAGGTGTGCACCATGGTGTCCAGCCTAGTCTGTAATGTTTTTAATTAAAAAATATTTTAAAATTAACTATTCCCACAGGAGATGATACGAAAGTGATTTCACATGAAGGCTCTTTCTAGCCTCTGTCTTATTGCTCAGGCAATCCCTGGTGTCAGGTTCCTGTGTGCCTTTGAGAAGGAGTGTCTAACCACACATGTGTTTTTGTTTTTGTTTTTTTGCTACATACATACATATATAAATATATATACGTAAATACATATGTACACGTGTGTGTTTATGTGTGTGTGTACATATGCTTTTTGTCTCTTCCTATCATTTTTGTTTTTACACAGTCAGTGATAACCTTGAACTTCCAACCCTCCCTGCCTCTGCCTCTCAGGTACAGGGATCGTAGGGCCGCACCACCATGCCCAGCTGCGCTTTATAAAGCTCTTTTTCTTTTCTTTCATTTGCTTATTTTTTGAGACAGGGCCTCACTGTGTAGCCCCAGCTGGCCTGGAACTCACTCTGTAGACCAGGCTGGCATCATAACTCCCAGAGATCCGTCATCTGCCCTTTGCCTCCTGAGTGCTGGGATTAAAGGTGGCTCCCTCATGCTTGGCTTGCTTCTTTATTCTTAATGGAGAGCATCCCCCGTCAGCACGTTAACCATCCCCCTGTTTACTGTGTGCGGTTCCACCGAATGGGTGTTTCATAATTGTGCTACTGCTGAGTGCATAGGTCGTTCTTTGCTGGTGTGGTGCTAGCACTGAACCTGCTGTCCATATCTGCCCAGGGTAGAGCTGTAAGATAACGACTCTCACAGTCTAGTTTGCTATGACACCGTGTGTCTTGTTTCAGAGGGCTTATTGGGCAGCTTCACTGACAATGAGTGGCTTTTTTGAAGATATTTTAGCAGACCACGGGTTGCAAAGATAAGTTAAGAGACACCTGTTTTCCGGAAGTGACGACAAGGAGACAAGGATCCCGTCTGGGAGTCAGAACATGGCGTTGCTACTTAGAGATACAGTCTATCCCTGTAAAGGTCATCTGTATGCTAGTCAGAGGCTGGCTTCTCCCTAGCAGTGGGGAATGGGCAGGTGGTGTGTTCTTCTGAGACTCTGTCACACCTACCTCATGAGGGCTTCCTGGGAAACAGTGAGATGATGTTAGACTGTGCTTTGCAAACTGTCCAATAAATAGTAGATACCCATTGGAAAAGGCTGTCTGCCACACTACTTTCATATTTCTGCAGTCACGTTGGAACCGATTCGTGAATCACATAATCACGTACAGCGTGGTCGTATAGTCTGTGGTTAGTCTCTTGGATATTAGTGAACATACACTGTATCCGGTATCTGTTGTCCTCATACCACCTGGCTCACAAGACTTGATTGTGAATGTCATTAGTAGAATGAACGGCACAGCCTCGGAGAAGAAAGATGTGTCACCCTTGTGGATATTTAGAATGCCGAAGGGACTTACTTAGCAAGCTGTTGACAGAAAAGAACCATCGTGGCAGCATTGTTGTATGTGTGGCTGCCTTGGAGGTGATGGGCTTTCGATCTTAGGAGATTAGGTCTTTATAAAATAAAGATTTATTTGTATTACCTTCGTGTGTGTGTGTGTGTGTGTGTGTGTGTGTGTGTCTGCATGTGGGTATGTTTATGTGAGTGCAGGCGCCCTGTGGAGACAAGAGGGTCAGATGCCATGGAGCTGGAGTTATAGATGGTTGTCAGCTACCTGAGGGGGCTGCTGGGAACTGAACTCTGATCCTCTGACAAAGAGCAAATGCTGTTCACCACGGAACCATCTTTTCAGTCCCAAGGTCTATTTACATTATGTCATCAAACTCTTGGGGACTGAGGGCTTCCCTCAGAAGTGACAATCCTTACCTTTACTGATAGAATTGTTTTTATAAGGGGAGCCTTCTTAGTTTGGCTCCACCGTAGAAATGGGCACACAGTTAATACAGGATAGTTACAAGTTTGCTATTTAGGTACATTCTCCGGGCTTTTTGCTGTAATTATTTTCTGATCCAGGGCACAGACCATTCATTGCCTGTGCTAGGAGTACACTTGCTCTCCTGTTCTGTAGCAGCAAACAGTAGCTCGGTTCTTGGGCAAGATGTTTGCTATTGACATACATGGTTGGAGGAGTCTGAAACTGTAAGTTGTGGGGAATAGGTTGGAAATTGGTCATGTGAGTGGTGTTGCATTTGTGATCATGGGAAGACCCATCACCAAGACATAACTCTCCTTCCCCATCTAAAAAAGGCTTGAAAATCCTGTGGATATAATTTAAGAAAACTTTGCCCTGTGTGGTCATAAGAGGAGAACCACTAAGTTAACTTAAAATACTCCAGCAGCTTCCATGATACGTGAGATAGAAAACTTTGGGATTGTTCAACAATCCACCCCCCTTCCTCCCCCAGACAGGATTTGTCTGTGTAGACCTGGCTGGCCTCAAAGCTTACCTGCCTCTGCCTCCCAAATACTGGAACAAAGTTATGTACCACCATTGTCTGGCATGACTGTTGAAAATGTAACAACTACATTAATTTTGAAAGATATATCCTTTTTAAAAAATGATCCCCCCCTTTTTTTGATAATTTTTTAAATGTGCATTGATGTTTTGCTTGTGTGTCTGTGTGAGGGTGTCAGATACCCTGGAACTGGAGTGAAGGACAGTTACAAGTTCGCATGTGGTGGCTGGAAATTGAATTAGGGTCCTCTGGAAGAGCAGCCAGTGCTTTTAATCTCAGAGCCATCTCTCCAGCCCTGAAAGACATATCCTTCAACTGTAAACCTAAAGGAAAGAACACCTAACGTTTAATATTCTCAAAGGGGGACATCTGTGAATCATTACTGTGGCATCTTTAGACTTCTGAGTTGGTGTTTTATGGAGTTAAGCAGATATCTACTTCTGGTGTAAAGGAGAAGTCTGGTTTCTTTTTTTCTTTTTCTTTCTTTTTTTTTTTTTTCTGACTTAATTCAGTTTTTTTTTTTTGTATTATTTTGGTTTTGGTTTTTTTGAGACAGGGTTTCTCTGTGTAGCCCTGGCTGTCCTGGAACTCACTCTGTAGATCAGCCTGGCCTCGAACTCAGAAATCCATCTGCCTCTGCCTCCCAAGTGCTGGGATTAAAGGCGTGTGCCACCACTGCCCGACTCTTATTAAGTTTTCATTCCCACGGCTACACAGAGAAGTAAGATACATGATTTTCCCGTCATCTGTCCTGCTGGTCACGGTGCACACGTCCACATGGGTAATGTTTTCATTTCCACTGAGTAGTTCACGCCCTGGATACCACGCTGGTGTTTGTTTTCTGCTGAGATCTCCCACATTATAAATGTTAACGTTAAATCTCCTCCTTGTGAAAGAACACTTTACTGTACTGTAACAAATTCAGCCTTTCTTAAGCTCCCAGTCTTGGGTTTGCTCCTGACGAGTATGAATGGGTTCTTTTTCTCCTGTCTTAGGGCAGTGCCTTATGGAAAGGAACTTAGTAGTGAAGGGAAAATATTTTAAGACCTCACTTATTCTTTATAGGGAGTTTGTGGTACATAGAATTTCAGGAGTTCAATATATTCTTTTCCTAAGTCTGGTTGTAGCATATTCAGCCAAATGAGGAGGACGTAATGGATGGTGGTTTTATAAGGCACAGTGGAAGCAACGAGAACCGAGGGGGGTTTTATAGAAAGAGCCCAGGGTGGAGCATTACCTGACTCTGCCACAGTGGGAAAGGAGTGTGAGCTGTGTCACCTCTCATGTGCGAATGCATAGGACTAGGACAGAAAATGCAGTGTCAGTACAGTGTTCTCTATGCGAACATAGAGAGTTTCAGTTCCTTTGTGTCTAAGTGGCTCAAGCGTCTTGCAGTAGTGAGAGCCATTCTAATGTTCAGTAGTGCTTTTGCCAGCAGTAGAGTCTGCGTGTGAAACCCACTGTGTTCTTGATATTCACAAGGGATTGGCTCCGGGTCTCCTGTAGATAGCAAGATCCAAGATGCTCAAGTCCCTTAGTGGTGTGCATCTGTTTCTAGCTGATACATACCCTCCATGGAAGAAAAAGTAGCAAGTTTGGTTACACAGCGATTCTATGGGTGCTTACTATTACTGTGTTCTATGTTCCTTTCTGCTACAGCTATGAAACACTCTGATCAGAAGTGACTTGAAGAGCAAAGAGTTTATTCTGCCTGATGGTTACAGTCCATCATCAGGGGAAGCCAGGGCTCTGTTTAGGAACCTAGGGGCAGAAACTGAAGCAGAGGCCAAGGAGGAGTGCTGCTTCCTTGCTTGCTTCCCCTGGCTTGCTCAGCTACCGCACACTGCCTAGGTCTGCCTGCCTAGGGACAGCACAGCCTACTGAGGGCTGGGCCCTTTCCATCAAGAAGCAATTAAGATACCTCATAGTTATGCCCACGGGCCAATCTAATGGGGGCAGTTCTTCAGCTGAGGTTCCTTCTTTCCAGATGTGTCAAGTTGACGACTGAAGGCTCATTTGGATACGGATGCCTTAACGGGATTTCAAAGGCAGCTTTGAGCAAATCTGGTATGTAACTTACAAGAATAAGATGTAGCCATACTTGGTATCCTCACCTCCGTTTCATCTGGGAGATGAGATGGTGTATAAGATGACTGCATTTTCACAAATTCTGTGTGATACTAGAGAGCAAAACTCAGTATCTGACCAAGCAGAGGGCTAGAATTGACCGGCTAGAGGTTAACCCCACCCTCTCCATCCTCAAGGCCGCCAGTCATGTTTGACCCGAGTCTGGGTTGGGTAAGAAGGTGCGGTGATCTTGAACACAACCGGGCCAGACAGTGATGGCTGGAGGTATGGCCCATGGAGACCCAGGCAACCGCTGCCGTGGGATGTGCCATGGTTTTCCCTGAGGAAGACTCAGGTCGCTGAAGGTGACCGGAAATTAATTCCAAGTACTGTTCCTTGAGCCAAATGTTCTTTCACTACCCCCTCCATTCCCTAAATCATGTCACCTCTGCTTGTCTTCTCATCTAAGGCAGGGCCTTAGAGTTCTGTTACGGCTCAGAAATAGGATGAGCTATCCCAAAGATAGGAGAACCACCCCGACTTGAAACATTTTGAAGCAGATTGCAAAGAGAGGCCATTGCTTTCAATCCGGCTGTGTTATTGGCATCGTGTCTGGGCTTGTGCTGTCACTGTTGTGACTGGCCAGATACTGGCTGTGCTAATTAGTAACGCAGAAGTAGTCATATTCCTGGTTAAACCTGGCTGATCACATTCTGTGGAGCATGGAAGCGTTGACTGGCATACAAGGAACTTTACAACTCAGACTCCTGGTAGGCCAAAGATTTGATTTAACGGATAAATTGTCACAAGAAGACTATATGCCTGGTATAAAACTTATATACAGAATAGGAATGGAAACAGTTACAACAATGGAGTGACGGCAGAGGTCTCCCCTTTTCTAAGATACATTTAGCCAGCAACTGATAGTGAAATCAGAAGCACAGGATGACAGCAGACAGGATGGAGATTGGCATCTTGCTACCCATTTTTCTCCAAAGGGAAAAATGACGTAGTCCTCCGGAGGAAGGAGGAGACCTCACTCTGCAGTATTCATCAAAGACATTTATTGAGCAGTTAGAGTTTAGTACACTGTAAAGGACCCAAGGCACATCTTCCCCTCAACGGGCTCGCGGATGCATAGGAAGGACTGGCAAGACCTTTGGGTACCACTTAGAACTTGGCTTTCTCAGAAACAAGCTAGTTATTAAATGGAGAAGTAAGTGTAATATCAGTAATACTGTGGTCTTCATTTTTTTAGTTTTGGTCTTCCTAATAAGACAGGTATGAACCTTTCTCCTCTTACCACACTCGAGAGGCGGTCGCATCTCCTGTTAGTGACAGTGCATAGAGAAGCTGGTCTCAGGGTGGTCAGTTGGTTTGTTTCCATCTCTTGCCTTTGGCGGAATCAGGCCAGCCTCTTTCTGAAGGAGGATATTATTTCTTTACAGGAATTTGGGTGCTGAGGGGGGACCACTGAAGAGAGACTTAAGACAGATAAGACTGACGAAAGTACAGATTGCCACAGGGTGGGGTGGGGGACCCCTAGGTCTTAGGATCCGAGGTTACCTTTTCTAGAGATAGGACAGAAATGCTTGAGAACATAAGTAAGGCTTTCTCCCAGAAGAGAGGTCGCAGGTCTCATGCTCTGCACTGGCAGAGTGCTCTGGTTATCTCTGATTCCTAGGAAGGGACGACAGGTAACTCAAAACCTAGTGAGGCCGGTCAGTTTGTGAGGCGTCCCCTCAGGGCACCGAGGCTTGCAGTGTTTTCTGGTCTTCAAAAAAGTGTTAGAGATCCGGACACAGGAAGAGAGAGCAGCTGTAGGCTTTCTTGAGAGTTGGTGGTAAAGAAAGCAGGCAGGCTGGGAGGGAGACACAGCCAGCATGCCTGGTGGCGGGTGGAGGGATCTGGTGGCAGGAATAGCCTGCACGTGGGTCTGGGGTAGGTGCCCCTGGTGGTTTTCCTTGCCCATGGCTCCGCTCTGGCTGTGCTTGGTAACTGTCCGTTCCTGTTAGGTCTGATCAGTGATGTTGCTGACCTTAGCCCAGGCTGGGAAAGCATCCAAGTGGAAGAGGCTAACTCCCCAAGTATTGATGGCCACCATCACTATCACCAGACCGATGACATTGACTCCGAGACCGGCTTTCACCTGCAGGACACAAGCCATTCTGTGGTCATTCTGAGGCCACAGCATCCAGACTGTTTCTAAGTGACAGGCCTGGCCTTAGCCTTGTCCCTATGTGGTTCTGAATCCCCCCCAATGGCTTCCAGGACTCTCTTCTACCTCATCAAGTCATACCCATGGGGGAAGGACTGGAAAGGCAGGGAGGCAATGCGGGATGGGAAAGACTGATTTTGCTTCTCGCCTGCAGCACTCATCATAAAGTAGAAGAAGCCTAGGAGGTCTGTGAGCTACTTGGGAAGCCAGCTTCGAGGAATGTCGTCACGCATCCAACAACATCCTGAGGAAATACATTAAACTCAAGGAGATCTCCTAAGCAGGAACTTAGAGCCTCCTAGGTGCTCATGTACATTAAGAATGCAAGCCATCCCCCTGCCCCTGCAAGGAATAGCTAAGGGATACAGAGTACCTTGGAATTACTTAGGGAAATAGCTGCCACTGATCATCCCCCCCCCCCAAGAGCTACACAGGGGAAGTGGGAGGCAGGAGAGCTGAGGCAAAACAGTGTGAGCAGATGAAGGGTTATGCAGTAAGAGTGGGAGAAGAAAGGCCATGGCCTCCCGCCCTGAAGTTGGCCCAATGATGAGCAGTTTTGATGGTGGAAAAGGTCTCCAAAAACTTCCTTGGCTTGTGTGGCTGCTGAGGAAAATAGTTTTACCTCAGCAAGGGGTGATTGGACCCCACTTCAGACCGTTGGGCCTCAGTGGTTTGTATTAGTTTAATCTCTCCTAGACCTGCGGTCAGCTTTGAGGATTAGGTTGAGCCGTGATTATAGGCTGCGCGGTGGAAAGTGGGCGTGTCCAACACTAAGAGGCAGCCTCAGAGCCATCATCTCCCCAGAGCCCGCTGGAAACCGGAATTTGGAGTGCAGGCATGTTAGTTGTGTTCTTGCTTCAGGGCTTCCCTGCTTGGGTGAGAACTGAACAGAAGGCTCCTGCTCTAACAAGATCCCTTCTCCCCACCCCCACCCCGGGTTCATACAGTACTTCGTTGTGAGTTAATCAGCACTTGTCCAGGGAAGGTTTTTGCCCTGGGTAGCTTTATCTCTGTGCCTGCGTTCTTCCCGATGAGAGGAGAGCCCATTGCTATTCCTGGAGCTTCCAGGCCAACCAAGAACCTTTTGACCAGAGTCATTTTTTTTCCACACGCCAGAGAGTGTGCTGAGAGCCTGCTATGAAATAAGAGGCTCCAGGAAAAACCCACACAGAGAGACCATCCCTGCCCTCACAGAATGGGCCCCCCCCCGCAGAGGGCACCCGTAGCTCACCATGTCTTTGATCTGACAGTGCCCGTAGCTGAAGACGATGGCGTTGGGGGGGTTGCCCACAGGCAGCATCACAGCGAAGGAGATTGACATGGTAACGGGGACCAGGGTGTACAATGGATTGATGTGCAGCGTTTCAGACTAGAGGAGAGAATCCACAGCGGCATTAACTTTGAGAATAGGTAGGCATTTCCTGTGCGTGAATGTGATGGCTTGGGGTTGGTCCCCTGTCCTCTGGCGCACACAGTGCTTTTGGCAGCCCACAAGGGCTAAAACTCTGAGGCAGTTCCAAGGATGGATGTTTGAGCTTTGAGGAGGAGGGGGCATCATAATGAAGTGGTTCTTGAAGTTTTAACTCTTTAGCTGAGACATCCCTTCTTTAAAAAGTAAAATAAAATTTCATGAATAAGTGGCTCTAGTTGAAGCAAGAATCCTTCATCCCTTGGGTAGAGATCTGAGGGACTCACCCAGCCCCAGAAGATAGTTTAATTGTTCTCTTTGGGATTTGAACCCATGGCTTTCAATATTGCAGTGTTTTAAGACAAGATCTTGAAGGGCATGGAGGAAGTAGAGGCAGGTGTATCTCTGAGTCCAAGCCCAAGCTGGTATGCCTAGAGAATCCCAGGACAGTCAGGGCTATGTGGAGAAACCCTGTCTTGAAAAGCCAAAAAAAAAAAAAAAAAGTCTCAAATGCCGACATGCAAGGTGACAGAGGAGGCAGATAGGGACATCTGAACTGAGAGATGTGAGCTGGTATTTTCAAGAGCAGGAAGGATTATTCTGTAGGAGATTGGTATGGGCCTTCATGTCCTATGTTTCCAGGGGCAGCACCAAGTGTGTTCCTTACTCTGGGGGCTTTGTCAACAGGCTAAGATCTGGCTTATTTTGCTCATTACTGACTAGTCTGAGGCCATGGAATCAGGCCGATGTTTGGAGTTGGTGACTGTTGTATATTTGTTTTCCTGAGATGGCTTCATTATGCAGCCCAGGCTACCCACAGATAAATTAATTCTGCTTTCTCATGTTGAGAAGTATTTCTAAACCCTTGACATAATTTTATTTTACTAATCGCCATCTGAGGACAATTCACCGTTTAAACTTCGGGCGGAACACCAACCACTGAAAGGGGCTCACAATGAGAGAGGAATAGCTACAGAAACCGTTTCCTAGACGAAGCTTGGGGCCCTGCCTGGCCATCTGCCAGTCTTATCCACTCACCAGGGTACAAAGGATGGGCAGGAAGATGGTGATGGTGGCTGGATTGCTGACAAACTCCGTGACAATGGACACCAGGACACATGCCAGCAGGGTGATAGCCCATGGTGGGAGGCTGCTCAGGGACAGCATCTGGTGCCCGATCCACGTGGAGAGGCCAGAGCTCTGTGGGAGGAGGTGGTACAGTGAGAAGGAGGGAGTCAAAGCCGGTTCCAGAGGGCATCCGTGTGCAGAGTGGTCAGGAATGCCTAGCTGGGGGTGGGGGTGGGGTGAGGCAGGTGGGGCACCAGGCCTCAGTTGCCCTGTCTGAGCCCGTGCTGAGTTTATGATTAGATCAGCTTTAGTAGCGCAGAAATGTCTTGAGATTGTATAACATTCTATCTTTGGGTTTCCTGCTCATGGACGTTAGAGCCACCCACCTTGGCCACATGATCTTCCTAGGGCATCACCGGAAGGCTTTACCAGGCACTTTGAACTTGAGTGTGACTCTCATCCCCCCCCCCCCCCCCCCCTAAACCCCCCCCCCCCTCCCCCCCCCCCCCCGATCTGACAACCCCATGCTCTGCAGCCCCGGCACGGTGGTGAGGGTTATCCCTAGTCTCCTAACTTTATGTAATGCCTCTCCCATGGCATCGGATTTCCGTACAGATATATCCTAGGTCACGTATGCACTTTTCATCTTTCTCTTCTCTGTGGCTGACATGTTCGGACTCTTCATAGAGTATCCTAGAGACTGCAAAGGCAATAAAGAAACGGAGAGTGTGCAGAAAGCAAGGTAGGATGTTCCACAGTTTCAAGCTTAAAGACCACTGCACAGTGGGGCCGCAAGCTCTTGTTGCTGAAGTCATCGAGAGCTCACGGACTTCCGGGGACTCTCACCACATCAAGGCAAGCTCACAGACAAGTGGTGACCAGAGAGGCCTTCAGAATTCTCTGCTCTAGCTGAGGTGCAGGGAGAACTCGGGGAGAGGCATACACATTACGTGGAGACGGCGTCGGTTAATTGAATAGCTCTTTGCCGGCTTCAGCAGTCCTCACTGTTCCTTCTTACAACCCATGATTACACCACGAGACTGACACAAAGGCAGGTCAGGAAGGGCCACCGGATGAGTTAGAAATGGTGCACTTTTGGAAACAATGGAGATTTATTTATGATGCTATCCAAATGGTATTTATCGCTAGAGTAAAATAATCTAATGATAATTACTTTTCCAACAGAAATCTTCGATACTAAAATTTTAAATAAATTAATAAATTATGGTGCCAAGTTAGACAAAGCACAACAAATGGAGACTTAACTTTGCTTTTAAAAATATTTGGTGTGGTGGGATTTTCCTTACCAGTGTCAAAACTCTGAGGTAGCTTTCGACTCAGTAGAAATGACGCAGATTTCACCTGACTTGCTCTAGAATTAAAACTAGCCAAGTCAGGGACTAAAGAGATGGCTCAGCGGTTAAGAGCACTGGCTGCTCTTCCACAGGTCCTGAGTTCAGTTCCCAGCAACCACATGGTGGCTCACAACCATCTGTGATGGGATCCGATGCCCTCTTCTGGTGTGTCTGAAGACAGCTACAGTGTGTTCATATACATAAAATAAAAAAATAAATCTTAAAAAAAAAAAAAAAGCCAAAAACTAGTTGAGTCAAAAGGTTTCATAGAAACAGAACTGAACTGTGGTGTCCAAAAAAAAAAAAAAAAGAAAAAGTAGGCTCAGGCCAAACTTATAACTGAGATTCAATATGAATCAATATTAAACTCTGAACATAGAGTTAGAAAGGTTGACAGCATAGATACAGGGGATGCTGAAGGCATAGAGATGTAATCGTGGCTACTGATGCAAAGAATAAGAGTCACACGTGATTGCAGTTTCAATGTTAGTTCTGACATGCGTGCCAAGGAAACCTCGTAAAAACTCCTATGCAGCTGCAGTTGGATCATCAGAGGCAGAGGAGGGCGACCTAACATAACTCATCCAGTGGACTGACCACCCCTGGACCATATTTAAATACAGCTGAGGTCAGCTGTAGTGAGGTCAGGAAGTGTAACCTCTGAGAATGGCTAAAGAAGCTCAGGAGTTTTAGTTGGGAAAAAAAATTCAATAGCACCTATTTAATACTTTAATAATTATTACCTAGAATTCCCAAAAACAGAGCCAGAACCAACAGTGATGACAGACAGAGAATAAATAAAACTTGTCTGGAAATGAGTAACGATTCTTGTGTGGGGAGTTCCCCATCACTATCCTGGAGGGAACAGTCAGTGGGGAGGAAGGCGGGCTTCAGGGTCCCCCGAGGTTCCTTCCCCATGTAGGAGTCTGGTTGGCTGCTGCTGGTGACATAGGAATGCACAAAGGCACACCAGGCTGGCGCTGGAGAGAAGGCGCAACTGTTAAGAACACTTGTTCTAGCAGAGGGCCTGGGTCCAGTTCCCAACACCCACACGGTAGATCACAGCCATCCCTAACTCCAACTTCAGGGGATCTAACGCCTTCTGAACTCTGCAGGCACCAGGGACACACACATATATACACACAGGCAAAACACGTATACACATACATTTTAAAATTTAAAATGCACCAAGTTTGGAGCAGTTTAGTGCATGTAAACACAATGGTGGGAGAAGCATCCTGAACCTCAGTCTGATTCGTTCACAGGATTCATCACAGAGGGCTGACGGCAGAGGCCCCTCTGTCATTTCCCACAAGCCTCACTGAAAAGATTCCAGGCTGAGCCATCCCATCCAGCGGTTCAAGCCACCCTCTATCAATGTCAGCTGAGAGGCTCTGAGAGGCTCGGTCTAGGCATATAGATGGACAGAGGGACAACCTACTGCATTGTCATTTGGGGTCCCAGCGAGCCCTTACAACCTACCTCCTGTCAGTACTGTGAGACCCCAGAAAGGAGATGCCTATAAACCCCCAAATTCCTTCTGCTTGTGACAGCGTGGGCCCTGCAAAGGAGGTATCAGTGTCTGTGTGCGGTGACCGGTGACACTAGCTGAGATGGCCAGGGAACAAACAGCACCTGTCCTGCTGTGTGGCCTTGGTGACCATTAGGCTCTTCCTCAGTAACTTCTACTCTGCCCTTCAGGGTTGTGATGGACTTCTGTAGGAAGCTTCTGGACCAATAATTGACCAAGAAGAGAACCAACTAGTTACCTTGCTGCCAGAAGCCAGGGCGTAGCCTCCTCCCACCAGAATGACGATCTCCCAGGGCATAGTTTTCTGGAAGTCCTTCCACGTGATGATGGGCTCTATCCCCTTGGAGGTGTCCTGGCCTGTTCCCGCATCACAGATAGAAAGAGGTGGAGTCAGAGAAGTCCCTTGAGCAGTGGTTCCCAACCTTCCTAACGCTGTGACCCCTTGAAGCAGTTCCTCATGATGTTGTGCTGGTCTCCAACCATAAAATTAGATTTCTTGCTACTTTATAACTGTAATTTCGCTACCGTTATGAATCATAATGCAAATATACAATATGAAGATGGTCTTAGGCAAGCCCCATGAAAGGGTCATTTGACCCCCAAAGGGGTTGAGATCATTTGAACCCCCCCTCCTCATCCCCACTCAATAGGGTCAAGATGCACAGTTGAGCAGCACTGCCCCTAGAGGCATGATTTGTAACTGGTAAATCGCAGGGCTTGGGAGCTAGCTCGACTATTTGGGTTGAGGCTGAAGGGCCTTGGAAAGTGTCTTTTGAAAATTCCGACTTGGTAGTCTTTGACTGAAGCCCCTCTGCCCAACTTTGTCCCTGGGCATCAGCTCCTCTGCCATCAGCCCTCTATGAAGAAAAGAATCCTGTCAATGAACCAGAGTGAGTTCAGGATGCTCCCCCGCTCCATCTTGCTCACAAGCACAAAATGTTCATGGGTCTCACCATCACTCTTTTTCCCAAAGCAGGGCTTCTTCGCTGGAATGAGGAAAAGCAGGAAGCCAAGGAACACAGAGACGGTGGCGTCAGTGCGGTAACCTTTCCTAGCAAAGAGATGGCAGCAGGAAGAGAGCTGGGAACCCCGAGAGCCACACAGTCTCAGGAAAGGTTGTGGGGACACAGCACCTCTACCCACAACACAACAGCAGTGACGGCAATCTGACTTTTGCCAGTTGTTGGGCCACGCTATGGCAGACTCGTGGGCAGGATTACCGTCTGGAGACAGCCTCCCTAAAGGGAGTCTTAGTGTAAAATTGCCAGGTCCTTGAGTTCTGGGAATGATCAGAATTACTTAGAGAATAGCAGAATATGGGTTTCTCTCCTGTGGGCCACGCACCCAATGTTGATGCTGGGTGAGCTTATGAATCCACAGTGGGGAGTGGGGAAACCTATGTGTACCTTGCGTGGTAGCTTCTTCCTCCGCAGGCCTCGGACCCGAGGTCACAGTCTCAGTAGAGCTAGTACTTTATAGGGTTACCCCCTTCCTGCTCTTAGCATCCTAGGATTAGGTAAGGCTCCAAGTGCGTATGTAAGATGACTAAGGTCACATACTGGTAAACGGCAGCCCCTGGTTCCAACCCCAGACAGGGACTCCCAACACTGTGTTCTCTCCTGGCCTTATCCATACTGCCACTTCCCTAGAAAGAATAGATTTTTCAGGGGCAAAATGCTTCCTAGGTTTGTGCAACCTGTGGTTATAGTTTGAGGAGCGAGGGTGGGCTTCGGGAGGAGACAGTATCACTTACTTTTCAAAGAAAGAGTCCCAGCCGGGGACAAAGCCGGGCTCCCGGGTAAACCACAGCACTGTCATCAGGATGAAGAAAAAGGCGGTCACCATTTCAGGGTAGCTGTCAAAGGTAGCAGAAAGATCCACTCAGGGACTGGGAACTTAAGAGCTTTTTCACGTGGCTTCTGGAAGCTCCTATTCAGACTGCCACTGACATAAAACACAGTCGCTCCTTAAGCACTAGAATGGCTGGCAGCGAATTAGGAAAGAACTCACAGGATGTTAGAGACAACAGAACCCTGGAGAAATGTAGGTGGGGTGGAGAAATCACTTTAGCAGCATGAATACATCAGCTTAATCTTAGCCTCTCCAGAGAGTGCCAGACAGTGAGCACCTTCGGAATCTGCCCATGGGATCACTGACTGCTGCCAACCAATGTTTTCAACAATTTGCCATATATCTTGTTTGGGTTGTTCCCATCACCTGAGACAATCACTGTCAATGTACAGTGAGTTGTTACCTATGAAAAATGGGAATAGCCATGTTGACGCTTATCCAATGAGAGTCCATGACAATGAACAGATTTTGGTGTAATTGTTAAAATGAGATCTAACCAGTGATAGTCATGTTGCCACAGCAGAATCAATAACATGGGGATATAATCAGAGCAGAAGGTTAAGTGAAAATAGACAGGATCTACAACTATGTTCAGTATGAACCTTATAAAAATATATGCATTATATATATGTATATATATGTATATATATGTACATGTATATATATGAATACACATATATACATACATTTATAATATGCACATCCTGTGGTACTGAGGCTTGAACCCAGGGCTTTGTGCATTCCCAGCAAGTACTCTATCACTAAATTAACATCCTTGTCACTCTTTGACTTTAATTGATATAGTCTAAGTTGCCCAATATGGTCTTGAGCTTACCCTCCTGCCTCAGCCTTTGGAGTTAATTAGGATCATAAGCCCAGTTTAATCACATAATTTTACACACACACACACACACACACACACACACACACACACATACACACACCCCAGCACATGCACACGCAATACATGCATTCCCAGGGAGGATGCTAACAATTAACATTAGGACATAATTTTACCATTTTACTTTTTCCTTATATTTTCCTATATTTTATAGATGCCATGGACATTTATTCATTATAAATTAAATTAATGGTTTAAGAAATAAAATTTCTCTCTCTCTCTCTCTCTCTCTCTCTCTCTCTCTCTCTCTCTCTCTCTCAGTTCTGTATAGGGAGCACTCAGAGAGAGGAGACAGAGACAGGGCGCTAGATAGGAGGTGTTCTGGGCACTGTGGGTCTACCGATGAGAGCACCTGAGGTTGTCAGTAACATCTTGGTTCTCATGTCTTTAAGTCTGCATTTGATGTTGTCGAATGCTCTAAATATAACACCAAGGCCCCCAGCTCCCTGGGAGTGATGGCTGGATCTGTGGCTCCCCTGGGAAACACAGGAGTCTTGGCTTTGTAAGGAACCTAGCACACCCTGTGGGTGGCTGTGCTTGCTTTCTGTCGATTTTTCTCCAGCCACCCTTGTAGATGCTCCAACCATACCTTGGACTCTGGAGACAGAAGTGGTGGGGGGGGGAGGTCACTGGAACCTGGGCCAGCATGGCTCTGACATTAAACAGCACCTTCTGAATGCTCAGATTCAGAGCTCTGGAAAGTTCTGTCAGTGTGGGGGACTCTAGGCACAAGGCTGCTGTCTCCCTTCCCTGTCCCACTGGGTCGGGGGAAGGGGAACCGTGTAGCTCTTACCTAATGTCTCCCAGCTTTTCATATTCCTCCCGGATCCTCTTCTCTGACAGCTCCTCCCTCCTGGTCTTCTTCTTCTTGCTCAGAGAGCAGGTCTCTTTGAAGCTAAGAAGGGAGAGCAAGCCACAAAGTAAAACATGCTCCTAAGGTCACATACACACTTCTCTCTTGCTGGGATCAATTTGTCCCCCTCCCCTGCACAGTGCCCCTCCTCCTTCTGTCTGCACAGCTTCTGTCTGCCTAGTTATCCAGCCCCTCTTGGACCTCCCCCTGGCCTTTGGTCATATCCATTTGGACGTGGCTTGGGTGTCTCAGTATGCAGTTATGTGTGGCAGGTATGCGACTGGGTATTTCTGCCTTGTCGCTTCCACACAACAGTCTTGTACATGAGTGGAGTCAGAGTGTTGAAGGATGTGTGTGCATATGTATGTGTACATGTATGCACACACTCATTTGTCTAGAGACAAGGCTTGCCTGGGGTAAAAAGTAGAAGCGGTTTATATATTACAATATTGGCCTGTGTGTGCAGCCATCATTGGTTTGGCAATAAGCAGAGTAAAAAGAAAACATCCCTTGGCCAACAGAGTGATGGGTTCCCTAGGCAACTGACTAGCACAGCAGCATATGCATTTCCCCCTTTGGCATTTGAGGTTGATCAAATTTAGAGTAGACTGATGGTTATTAAGAAAAGGCTTACTACGCAGTTTAATATTAGAAATAATTTCTCAAGGGTCATATCCACCTTATCATTTTGGGAGATATGAGCATGTTCCATACAGTCTGCTAAGCAGAAGCCACCACTGTCTATCTATAGAATTAAACCTGGGTCAGTTTTACTTAGAATCATGTTTCTAAGAGCACTCTGGGTTACTCTGTATGATTTGAGGGCAATGAAGCTACACCAGACACTCTCCGGGCTCTCTAGAAATCAGACAGGTCCGTTAGCCAAGTGGTTAGAATTAAGAACACCTCATCGTGCACAGAGAGAAGTGCAGAGTTCATGAAATAGTCAAGTCTCCAGGAGAGACCACATCCAGCTCCCAGTTGTGTCCCCTGCACTCCCAGAGCACACAGACTATTCATTGGTTCTGGGCATGCCCACTTTGAGCAGAGCCTTCCCACTTTGGGAGAAGCCTGGTGCTTTGCCAGCAGGGCCCTGGTACTCACTTGCAGCCCAGGAAGAGCCAGTGCATCCAGAACCAGCTGACCACCAGCATGATGAGCGAGATGGGGAAGCTGAAGAGGAACCAGGTTCCGAAGTTCACCACCTCTGCCGCCGGGTACTGGCTGGAGGGTAAAGACCGGGTGAGGAGCAAGGAACAGCTGATATTTCCACGTGGTGTTTGGGGGAGGGGATAGCCAAGAACGCCTTCAGAAGACATGCGGCAGGACCAAGGGCAGAGGAAACTACGTTATTTGGGACTATGCAGGCTCAACTGTACAGACGCACCTCTGCTGCTGCTCCTCCTCCTCCTCTTCCTCTTCCCCTTCATTCTCCTCACTGGCACTCCCTCCAAAGGCCACAGAGAGCTCCCTTTCTAACTCCCCCTCCTGCTACCCCGCCCCCACCATTCCACTGGGCTTTCCAGTTTCTATCCAGAATGAGTTTTCAAAGCTATAGCTCTGACCTCCTCACCCCTTACTTCAAATTCCTTAAATGTGTCTTACGGCCTTTCTTTCTGGTGCCGTCCAAGCTCTCTGTGGGCCTTGCCAGCCCTCTGTCACCTGTCCCTCTCCCTCCCTGGTCCCCATGTGCCCTGCCATTTCCTTTAAGTGCCCCATTCTGGAGCCTCAGACCACTCTCACTCCAGTAGGTACTTTGGAAAGCTTCTATCTAGTTTACCCCGCCTGACCACCCAGGCGGCCCCATCGACGCCTCCTCTTTGGAGAGGAATCTTTGTGGATGGATAAGCTCTCTGAGCAGAACCCTGTGCTTGGCTTACTTCCTCCACTAGAGCCTCTCTGCACTGGCTCCTGCCATGTCCCTAGCACCCAGGCCCGTTCTGGCCCGGCCACCAATAGAGGGTGCTCACTTGGTACTTGAAGACGGAGTGAATTACTTACTTGTTGAAGTGCTCTAAGAAAATGAGGCTGGTGGAGGTGCCTATGATGGTGGTCAGGCCACCAATGGTGGCCGCATAGGATATGCTTAGAGAGAGGCACTTGCAGATCATTTGGTCATGGTGGGATCTGTACTTCTTCTTGTTCAGTTCTTGGTTCTTGGAGCTGGGGGTCGGGACTCCTGATTTTTCCTGCCAAGAGAAAATCAGTGAATCCCCCAGTCAGCTTGGGCTGCCCGGCACATGAAGTCAGAGGGGCAGGACACACGCTGGTTCAGTGGACAGATATTGAACTTCAGCATCAGATGGATAAACCCCCATTCCTCCTGTGCTAACTAAGCCTGCTTCTGAGCTTCAGTTTCTTTAGCAACATCATATATCCTCAGCCACATAGATGTACGGGACAAAGAAACTAATATGCACAAGACACTTGGATGGCTTCCTGGCCTTCTTTGAGAATGGTGTGTCGTTGGGCTGTAAACCCAGGTTACAGGTTAAGCGCACTGACTTTTCCAGACGACCTCGCTTCAGCTCACAGCACACATATCAGGTGGCTCACAACCACCAGTAACTCCAGTTTCAGGAGATCTGATGCCCTCTTCTGACGCCGTGGGCAATAAACATGCATGTGATCTACATATATAAATGTAGACACTCATGTATACATATAAAAATAAATACATTGTTTAGATATGATAAGCTATTATGAGTTTTTTTCTTCTTTGGAGAGGGGTCTGAAGGAACGCCAATTAGCTTCAAAGTTACCAAGTAGCCGAGGATAACCTTGGGCATGTCATTCCTTCCTTCTGCCTCCCAAGTGTTAGGATTGCAGGTATCTGTCACTACTCCTGGCTTGTTAGGATTTTTGTATTACTGATGTTATTAATATGGACAGCATTGCTTCTTTCTCACATGAACGCTAGTAACACTCCATGTTGCTTTTAAGTAAACAGAAAGATGCTTATTTGAGTTTTTAAATGTTTATTATTCACTTAATGTGTTGGTTTATTTATTTAATGTGTGTGTGTGTGTGTGTGTGTGTGTGTGTATACCTTGTGTATCAGTCCTCCCAGGAGACCAGGAGAGGATGTTCAATCCCCTAGAGTTGTTATATTCAGTTGTGAGGCACCCTGTGGGTGTTGTGAATCGAACCCAAGACCTCTGTAAGAGCAGCAAGTGCTTCTCACTGCTGAGCCATCTCTCCAGCCCCCAGATAGTTATTTTTATACATAAGTACATTGTCACTGTCTTCAAACACACCAGAAGAGGGCATCAGATCTAATTATGGGTGGTTGTGAGCCACCATATGGTTGCTGGGATTTGAATTCAGGACCTTTGGAAGAGCAGTCAGTGTTCTTACCCACTGAGCCATAGTTATTTTTATATGGAGGTGGAACGGCAGTCTCCCTGGGGAAAAGGATTCGAATTAGGCTTGGGATGGGGCTGTTTCTCAGTGGCAGAGCACTTGCCTAACATGTGCAGGGCCTTGGGGTTGCTATCTGGCACTGCCGAAAGCAAAGCTAAACATCCCTTCAGTTACAGAAGAGCCTGGCTTTCATGAGGAGTAGGTGGTACACAGGATCCCTCCCTTCCCACCTCATTCTTTTCTCTTTCTTGTGTGTTGGCCTCCATTTTCCCCTTTTGCACATAAGCCTTGGCCTTGGCATGGTCTTCTCAGTCTTGCTGTGTTGCTTGCTCAGTCAGCTCGTTGCCTCAATGAATGGACTAAAGAAGAAGGTCTCCCACCCCATCCCACCCAAGCTGACCTCCCTCACTCCTTCACTAATTCTTTTCATTTTTAAACTGGTGCTCCCCCACACCCTCATAGTCTCAATTAGTCCAGCATGGTCTCAGAATCACTATGTAGCTAAGTCTGGCCTTAAATTCCTTGTTGCCATCACTTTCCAAGTGCTGGGACTCTCCAGGCCGGCACCACCATGCCAGATTTGGACAAACCTGGTGCAAATGTCAGCAGGCCAGGTCATAAGAACACTGATGGGAGAAGAAGTCAGCTTGCCAGGTCTCTCATGGTCCTTAACTATGGACATCTTCCTTTGAGGGCCAAAGTAAGACTTGGGCACTTGTAACCACTGAAAGATTCCCTGTCTGCTCAAGCTGGAGAGAACACTTAGATTTCCAGGATTCCCCTGATCTTTTGTTCTAGTGACATTTATCCTGAACCTGAACTCATGATCCAAATGCAGCTTTCCACTGGCTTCTGTTTTGTAGCTGGGAGTCTGCCAGCTTGGCTTTAGGCACGTGTGTTCAAGGGGAAGGCATAGGAGTCTAGATGCCATACTTGCCAGCTTTCCACTGCTAGCTCCTAGTTTCGTCCCTCTACCTCGATTGCAAGGATGAAGCTGCAAATAACTACCTCATTGAGCCAGGACTGTGGAGAAAGTGCTTAGCGCTATGGTTGGTGCAATGCTCATGGGATAAACATCCCATAAGTGGTGACATTTATTAATGGTGATAGTGAAGGACGTGGGACAGCTGAGACCAAGGGCCCCAGGTGACTGGAGCCTCTTCGGAACAGCCTCAACATCCACTGTATTTCTGCATTTTTTTTTGTTTGTGTGTTTTTTGTTGCTGTTGTTGTTTTTAGTGATACAGCAAGAGGAAAAGATTTGTTCGTTCATAAAAGCAAGCGTGCGCATAATCTCAGGACATTAAAGTGTCGGCAGTGGGGAGTGGTAAGATGGCTCGGTGAGTAGGCACTTATCTCATGACCTGGCAACCTGAGTTGAATCCCTGGGACCCACACGGTGGGAGGGGAGAACTGATTACTGAAAGGTGTCCTCTGACCCCCACATGGGTACCTGCACACTCCTGTGAACACACACACACACACACACACACACACACACACACGCACACGCACACACAATGTAATTTAAAAATATTTATAGTGCCATTGAAATGCCTTCAGAGAATTACTTGACCTTCAGATCTACCACCCTAAGCATTTCCAGTTGAAAAAACCTGTGGCCCAGGAACTAGCACGTCTTGGCTCTTGGTGATATTTAGTGTGCCTGCACTCTATCTTTCTGTGGCACACACATCAGACGTAGATGCTAACGACAGCTCACTAGCCAGAGGCCTTGACAACGCCAGGGCCAGAACCTTTAGGAAGCATAAGACATTTCACATAGGGTTCGGTTACCTGGGATGGCTGCTGCTTCTGTTGCTGCTGCTGTTTTGCTGTTTTGATGGATTTGGTGACCATGGGCACACCATTCAGATTCTGATGGGACAAAAGCCATCACTGTTAGAGGGTGTGGTCCAAGTACTTGGAGAGGTACCACTTAATTGTCCCAGGGCTACCCTAGGGCTTGCTACTATGACACTCAGAGGCCTTGTATGACATTCCCGAGAGCACCCTGTATAGGGTCAGGCTCCATCTTTACAGCTTCCTGCCAGCCAGGGGAAGAAGCTCTGGAACCTGGGGACCATCAGTTTGTCCTTATAGGTAAGACTAGCCTTCTGGGAGTTGGTGAAGATGAAGAACTCTATTACTTTTTAAGAACACAAAATGTTACAAATAATCTACCACAATGAAATCCAGCTCTAGGGGATCCAAAACCTTCTTCTAAACTTTGCAGGCCTCTGTACTTATGAACATACACACATATGCACAGACATACATACACATGAGTAAAAATAAAATCTTAAAAACCCACATAGTTTAATTGGCCACTTATACTTCTTGTGAAAAGATGTAAACCCTTTAGGGAGACAGGGTGGGACTTAGCCACAGCATACAGGTAAACCTTCCTCTCTTAAATAATAATACTTTACAAATGGAATTCCCAGAGAGAAGAATAAAAATCCCAAGCCTAAACATGCGACTCTTAAAATTGAGATGTCTGAATTTTGGTTTCCATAAAAACAGTTAATTTATATTTTACTTATTTAAATTATATTGTCTTCTTTAGCTACCCAGGACTCAGAGCTGGGGTTCAGAACCACCACGCCCTTGGCAGAGCCCCAACAGCTCTTCTTATGTCCAGCCTGGGTGAACACCTCTCCACTGTCAATTCACCAAGGTTGCTGGCCTGTAGGGAAAGCTGCCAGGCATCTTGGTGCATGAGTTGTTACGAGGGAGTTCCAGGAGATCTCAAAGCCCCGGGTGGGGGAAACCGACATCATACCTTGTTCTGCATCAGAGAAGTGAAGTCTGCAGCCGACGTGCTGAAAACAAGCAAAAGAAACAGGGAAACCAGGGTGAATCGTGCTTGGTGAGAGGGATGCTCTTCCTCGTGTGGGGTGTTTGGTATAAGGAACTTAATCTTACACTCAAGCCGTCTAGCCCACAAAGAGAATCAGTTTTTCCCTAGTCTTCCCCGACTCCCGCGACGCGAGACCAGGGTCTTGCTTCCTCCCAAGGACAGGGTGGCAGCTTCATTTAAAGTGACGCCAATATTCCTAATAATTAGCAAACGTAGAGGGCTGACTGGGGGAAGGCTTTACAGTAGACTTCATTCCTAGGACAAACCTCATAACAGACCCAGACCACCATCTCTTTACATCATCATGGGATATCGAAAGTGGGTGCACAGGGGTCTCCCACTGTCTCATTGGAGAACCTGTGCCCTGATGCTGTCCTTACCTCCTGACTCAAGAAAGCCACTGCCTAGAAACAGAAATATGGGACATGCTTATCTGAGGTAACAGCAGCAGGAGGGACAGACAAGGGACACAACAAGATGGGGAAGAATTTTGGGTCAGTGACTGCACCTCAGAGAGGGGGCAGTCAGATGTACGCACTGAATCTTTCCTACATCTGAGGCTTCCTCAGTCTTTTCCTTGGAGGAAGAGGGGACTGAATCAGAGTCACCGACATACTGAGATTTCAGTAGCTGTATACGATCCATCTCAGTTACACGGACTATGGGCCTAGCAGCCAAAGGCAGATGACACACCGAGCAATCACACACAGGACAGAAGGCCCTGTAATCATCAGCATGTCCAGGCTGCGTCAGTGGGAGCTGAAGGAGGGTTCCAGGAAAGGATTCTTTGGAGAATGTGCTGTCATGTTTTGCTTCCTTCCTAGTCTGGCTGAAGAGGGGAAGCTAGGACCGCTTCAGAAGGCAGAGCAAGTACTGGTCACACGGAAGACGACTAAATACGCGGCTCCCATCAGCACAGCGGAATCCGAGAAGTCTAGGTATAGGTGAGCTTTTGTTCTAGACTTGTGTCACTTACAGGGTGTATCCAGAAAGGCCAGAGAGGCCAGAGAGGAGAGTGACTGTGGTTGTAGGAGCAGCCTTTGCTTCCTGTTCTCTACAGAGCACCATCTCCTCAGGGAGTGGACACCCGGGAGAAAGTAGGACTGGAGCCATTGCCAAAGCACTGCCCGGAAAACAGTGACCACAGGAAACAAAGAGGGCTAGACCATCAGAACCCTGGGAAGGACAGAGATGCATGGCCGTCCAAGAGCCAACAGCCATCAGGCCTGGGTGGCAAAGAGGTCACCTGTGAACCCTGAAGCAGGGTGCTCACAAGTGACAGAGCTAGGGCCTGGGTCTCAGACAGGAGTCTACCCTTTGGTCTTTTCTGTACCCTATGTCGACCCCAACCCTGGAGACTGCAGAAGCAGCAGAGTGAGGGAACAGTAGGCAAGGGACAGGAGGAGCTGGGGCAGGGGACAGCGAAAGATCAGTTCCTACCCCCACCAACTCTCATCTCTTCTTCTGTAGGCTTGGGTCCAGAGGGAACAGCTGTGGGCCCACAGAAAGGGGAGAAGCTTTGGAAACAGTAGAGTTTTGATACGGACCTGGGCTAGCCTGTTGGGGATCTGAAAGTGAGATCACTGTGCCTCTATGAAGGGGCCAGACAAGCTGTGGCATCTGCTTGAGATACCAAGAAAGGCAGAGGGCAGCAAGAACGGGGTGACCATGGAAGACAGTAGAAAGATGAAGAAGATGTTTCTGGCTGGGTCATCTCTCTGTTTGCCCCTCTGAGTCTGTCCTTCTCTGTGTCTGTCCAGCTCTATAGGTTGAGTTCATTCGGTATGAACTCTCCATTCTTTTTGTATTTAAATGGGCAAATTATAAAGAATCATTGTGAAATACAACTTTTAAATGGGTTGTATTCACCATGGAATACCCTTAAAGACTATGTATGTATGTATGTATGTACTCTGGAAAGAAGTCAGCTGTTGATGGACCCCACAGCATATGAATGTTCAATACCATGTTTCTCCTTTCCTAGCTTCACCTTTCTAGAGCATCAAATAGCCTGTCAACAACTGTCCCCCAGTATTCTAACCGCATCAGTGCAGATGTAGTTGGACTTAGCAGCCATAGGGAGGCTCCTCCATCTACTTGGATTTAATGTGGGTCTTTGTATTCCTCCTTATTCCCAAGTGTTCTGGAATTAGGATCTTGAGAGGTAGATCCTATGGACAGAGACAAGATGGCGAGCTTTGCACATGCATCTAAAGGAGATGCATTTGGTCATATCTTTCCTGTCCTCCCAACGGGCCCAGGAGGCTGTCTGGGAAAAGGATGGTCATACTCACTCTTCGTTGACAAAGATGAGTTCCATGGACGTCTGTCTGTTGCTTACGTCAAGCCCTAAAGTGGTAAAGAAACACAGGAAGTGAAAACTCAGGCTGGAGTGGATCCTGTATGTGGAAGGCCAGGGGCTGAGGGCAGGGACAGAGGTATGATGCCTTCTCCCCTCCTCTCTGCTCTGAAGGCATAGTGGGGCTGTAGATGCAAGCCGACCCCAGAGTTTTGTAATAATGCTTGAGAACTTGGGACAAAGAGAAGGGGCGGAGGATGCCTGTGAGCAAAGTAGGAAGGAAGAATGGAAACATGCTAAGGGTAGCTTGGGTTGTGACAGCTGGCATGGCTAAGAGGCTCTAGTGAAGATGGGCACCAGGTTGGGCAGCGGCACAAATGGAGACTGGCAGGGAATTCGGGGTTGGGGGAGAGGGTTGAGGGGAGGAGCAAAGGGGAGTTGGTACCCATTAGCTCAGCCTCCTCAGTGCCGGAGTTGCTGCCCGCCAGCTGTTCTTCCTCGGCGCTGATGAGCTCCTGCAGCACCGCCTCCACAATGGGCATCACCATGGCGGTGGTGGAGGTGTTGGAGAGCCACATGGACAACATGGTGGTGCAGCACATGAAGCACAGCAGTAGCCTGGAGGGCAGGGACAGTTGGGCAGAGCGTTATCCTGCTGAATTACGACCCCGATGAGCCCCCAGGTGCCATTCAGTTCCAAACTCCCAGAGCTTGGTGCGGGAGGCGGGGGGAACCCTTTATTTCAGCATTGGTCCAGCAAATGATTCCCACGCGGTGGCTAGTGACTTTGGCCAGGAAAAAAGCTTTTAAAGAAGGAAGGGATAGCTCTGATAGAAAGGATTCAGGGTAGGGACTCAGCGGTTGCTCCCTTCTCTCCGTGTGGACATTAGGTGGAGCTCTGTGGTGTGTCTCTTAGGCATAAGGGATCCTTTTCCCTCCCCCTGCAGTCAGCAAGTCCAGGGCACCCCATGCTCTGTGCAAGTCAGCACAGTTATTTGGGAGCAAACAGTTCTGGCACTTAGTTCTCCCACGACTTGTCCCAGTGCCAGCTAGCTGCAAGGATGGCCGCAAAGCCACAGTAGTCTCCCCTGTCCCTGCATGTGTGTGTGTGTCTCCAGCTGGTCTCCGAAAGCGTCAAGCTTGGAGGAGCACAGAACGAAAATAACCTTCAAATGATTTCCTTTTGACTTTGAAGCACTGTGCAAATTGTGCCTGTGCAGACCTGGGGCGTGCTGCCTAGGAGAGGTGGAGGCAAAGATGACTTGTTTATACTTCAGATGACTTTGCACAGTCTGGGGACAGCACATGTGTGGATTGTGCCCAAGCAGGGCTGAGTCCTGGCAGTGTTTTGTTTGAGTTGACAGCAACATAGCTCTCATGTTTGGCACACCCACTGACAGTGCGCCATGATAGCGAGCCATGCCGGCACGAACTTGCTGGGTAGTGTGGTAAATAGGGAAGAAGGCAAACCCAGACAGGTGGACATTCTTGTTGCTAGGATAAAGTTTTCCAGAGCTATGCAGGGGCTGGAGATGTGGCTCAGGGCTTGAGTGCTTGCTTAGGGCAAGGATGAGCGTTTGCTTCGTTCATTCTCTCCACCCCTCCCCCAGTACCACAAGGGAAACAAAACAAAAAAACAGAACAGAGACAAAGGAGCCACAAGGTCCCGCTATGTTGGAAGGAATGCCCCTGTATGCCTTGGAAGCAGAGTGAGCAGATGGTGGCTGGGCCTGGGTGGATTAAGCAGTAGTTAGCAAGGCACTGTTTCGCAACCTGGGAGGCAGGGGCATGCTTCAGAGTTCCAACATCTTCTGAAAGAAGACTAATGCTGAAAACAGTGCTACATTGTTTCTAGTCTGCCCTTCCAGCTGATGTGGCAGCTTACTTAGGATGGGTAAGACTAGGAGTGGAGAAAGGGAAGAGAAACAAAGGAGATTGGGTACAGTGGAAGCAAGGCTCACACAGAACTGTCCACCCTGACGCCCTCACCAATGCTGTGAGGATGAGGATGCCCCCTTGCTGGGCCTCTTGATGGCCGAGTGGAAGGAGAAAGAGGGAACATGTGAGGCATGGGTCTGTGGTCTGAAGCACTCCCCCACCCCACCCCCACCCTCAGCAACTCGAGTGGATGGGAAGAGATGTTCATGGCTTCTTAAATGACAATGGAAAAGCCACCCAATTCTTTGACCTATGTGCATTCTAACCCACAGGCAAAAAAAATTGAGAAACCGTTTCTGTTTGGTCCATTTTGTGCTTTCTCACAAGACCCTCAGGTGTTGCAAACCTGCTGTCTGTGCGGTCCAGGTTGTCAAGAGAATTCCTTAGATTCAGGTGATAGTAACATCAGGGCAACCGTTCAGATCTGTATTCTGTGGTTATCGGGATCACTCCTAGTTATCGGGATCTCTCTCACAGGTGCGGGAGGTGGGAGCCCATCATCCTGGTGTCACCTCCCACCTAGCAGAGGAGCCACTGCCCCAGGACCCCACACGTGACTCACATGCCAGGCTTGGCTCCCGCCATCAAGACCATGCGCAGGGCGATGCGCTTGTGTAAATTCCACTTCTCCACAGCTGCCGCCACGCAGATGACGCCCACCAACAGCAGCGTGGTGTTCTTGAAATACTCAGCTGCCACCTGTAGGGGGGTCAGGAAGGCCAGTCACCAGCTGGGCAGAGGCCATGGGCAGGTCAGTGTGTTCTCAGAGGCAGAGGCTGGTAAAGCAGAAGCCGGGGAGGGGAGGCTTATTCAACTAACTGGGTATTTCCTATCTCCTTTAGCTCTAACATCAGACCCAGGGTCTCTCCCATGGTGGGCAAGCATTCTACTACTAGCTAGAATAGTGGTTATTTTAAAATACCAACTCCGCTAGGCAGTGGTGGTGCACGCCTTTAACCTCAGCACTTGGGATAGAGAGGCAGGTGGATCTTTGACTTGGAGGCCAGCCTGGTCTACGGAATGAGTTCCAGGATACCCGGTGCTATGCAGAGAAACCCTGTCTCAAAAACTAAGAACTAGACTTACTGCCACACTCAGTGGGATAGAATTCTTGAAGGTACTTTTACAATTTTTCCTCCCCCCCCCCCGCCTTTTCACTCAAATGAGAAAGAACCAATACATTAATAAAGAAAGAGTAAAATTATTTTTTTTTTATCCTTCACTTTGGTTAGCCCTCCCTTCTCACCCACATTGTCTCTCCTGTACATCCAGCCCCATCTCTGTTGGATCCTTCCGTTCCCAGAATCCCTTTCCTCACCACCTATGTTCTGCTATGTTCTCACTCGGAACATTCTGTCTTCGTCTCTGGCTGTGCATTCGGAACGGACTTCAAAGCCAAGTTCAGGCCCGGTGACCTCCAGAACACCTTCCTTTGCTTCTAAACTCTGAGTGTTCCCTGGGGACACTATTAATTCCTTGCACTGTAGAGCACTCAGGGCTAGTCTGGGATTGTGGCTTTAGTCAATTCCATACACCATGGAGTGCTCAGGGCAAGGCTGAGGTCAGGGGTGTGCAGTAGTTGGCTGAGGTTTTTATATCCACCTCTTCAGTCTTTTAGTAAAACCTTTGGATTGCCAACATGTTATTGGAATAACATGCAAAAGTAGATGCTCAATAAATAATAGTCACATAGATGGAGGATCTATGACAAAAAAATGAGGAGGTGAACTTTTAACTAAAAATGTCTTTTAAGGTGACAAAACAAGAACAGTTTTAATGGCAGGAAAAATAATTGAGCCGTAAAGGACATTTAAGTATAGTAAAAATATGTGGGAGTCAACAATGTCTATATAACTACACTAAGAGTTATCTTTTGGTTATTGAATGTAAAAAAGTTGAGGGGCTAGGAAGATGCCATGCTGGATAAAAACGTATGTGCCAGCCGGCCTGAAGACACGAGTTTGGATTCCATGAACCCACGTTAAAAGCTAGACTTGGTAGCATGCATCTGCAATCCCAGTGCTCCTGTGGGAGAGACGGAAGGAAGAGACAGGGTCGTCTGGAAGCTCCTGGGTCAGCTACACTGTCACACTGTGGCAGAAACAAGAGAGACCCTACCTTAAACGAGGTGGAAAGCAAGAGCTATTTCCTTAAAACTGTCCCCTGACCTCCACCCCTACACTGTGGCACATACATATCTGCAGTCACACATATACACGCATACGCGTGCACACGCACACTTGAGTGCACACCCCCCCCCCCAAGTACAGCTACTCACTGATTAGAGAGTGAAGCGAGGCACAGCGGGAGATGTAAGGGAACGTGGTTCCCATCTGTCATCATGGGAAGTGTAATCTAGTCATGACCAGAACTAATGCAAGAGCATGTCAGGATATGGTGGTTAATGCCAAGGGGTAACTGAGCTGAAAGGCAGGGGAGTCTGATGCTGGACGGGAGGGACCTGGTAAAAGTGAAGTGACGAAGAAGTAGAGAAGGAGTCTGTTGATTTTCATGATAGGTTCTCTGTTATCACTCGGTTTTAAACTTTGTTCAAATAACCCAACACAGTCACAGCAAAGGCACCTGCTTCATAGCTCTTCTTTCTTTTTTGTCCCATGAAAATTTTATAGGCTCGAATTGCTATGATCTGTGCCTGTAGCCATTTTCTAGCAGCAGAGACCCGTGCTTCTGGTTGACCTAGCTCTTGTCCCAAGCTTACCTCTCAGCTGATCATGGTCACTAATGCTCCCAGAAGCATAGAAGGTCTTCTACTCTGAGTAGCTTGAGTCCTTTCTGGGAAGGACACTCCCTTAGGAGGAGTGAGCATAGCTGGATGCTTGCAGGCTCTGCTGTGGGGATCTAATTCCTTTCTAGTTTCTTTCTTAGACCTCTGAGTTAGCTCGGGGATCATGATTGTATTTTCCTTTGCCTGCCAAGAGGGAACCCCATAGCAGACACGAGACAGAGGAATTGTAGGACGCAGTCCCTCTATCACACAATGACCTCACTCTCTGCTGCTGAAGAGTTGATAAGACCATATTTTTTTTTTTCCCTGGGAGGCTGGTGACAACAGTGTGTTCTCTGTTTCTTTGGCATGTGACATCCCATAGCACCAGTTTGTCTGTGATGTCCTTGAGAAGGCTCAGTGAGTGCTACACAGAGGTAAGACTACTTTCTTGGGTCCCACCCTAAGTAAGAAGAGGAACTTCAGGCAGACTAGAGCACCTTCACACCAGGCGCTTCGCAGTTTGCATTTGTGCTCTCCTCCAAGTTCTGTGCCAGTTCTCCTGGACGTATACTGGCTGTATTTAATTCTAAGATGGGCAAACTCAAAGAGTTTGAGGAACGTGTCTTAGGTCACAGTGCAAGGGCAGAGGCAGGGTATCCAAGCACAGATGAAGCTAAAAACTATGAGGTAGGATGCTGTATAAGGTGGATCAACTGGAAGCCAGTTGGGAGCAGACCAGCCAGTGTCCAGAAAGCACTGGCCAGCACACATTTCCAACCCTTATCTTCACAGTCCTGGCACTGGCTGTAGCTACTGAGGCCTGGTGCCAATCAAAGACTCAGCTCCTGTGTGTTATTAGCTTTGTTTGTGCTGTTTTCCCATTGTTTGATGGGTTTAAATCAATTCAAGTGCTCTCCCCGAAGTCTTGTATCTGAGCCAGGGGCCCTGGATATAGGCTGTGCATTCAAAGGTAACATCCTAAAGTAAAAAGAGTGAGACTTCCAGAGCCAGCCACCCTAGGAAGATCGTGCATCCCTCCTCAGCTTTATTTTTCTCATATAAATGAAAAGCAGGGCTATGCAAATTCCTACCTTGTAATGTTGTTGCCAAGATTAAAAGCCAGTTTTGCAAACCTAGTTAGCATGGTCTGCCGCATCCACAAGCAGGATTTCTAGTGCCTCTTCTTGTTCCTTGGTACTTGCTCAAAGCCTGACCTAGTCTGGGGTGATCAGCAGCACACTGAGCAGGCTCATGCACAGAGCAAAGCCACAGGGCTGCTCTTCACAATGGTCAATGAAAACCCTGTTCAGGGGTGGGATCTACAACCTTTCCAGTGCACTGACTTCTCTTCCACAATAAGATTTGCTTATTTAGAACTCCTCCAGGGAATCTCCAAGTCTCCAGATTCCTGAGGATTATCTTAACCATTTTCTAAAGTGTGCTGTAGTGACAGTTTTGGAATTTTGGCGTCTGAAAAATACAGAAATATTATATGTTTTCGTTTAAATCCCAGGTGTGGAGTATGGGGCTGCTTCAGACTGTCCACAGCAGCTGACTGTGATTTGCCTGGTGCTCTAGCAGAGGTGTGGCTTTCCCAGCTGCAGATAATTTCTGCAATTGTGTGACATTTGGAATTCTGGGGACTTTTCAAAGGGATATAAATACTAGGGCCCGAAGAAGCAGTGTGGGTTGTTGGCTGTTGTTGATTGTTGTTGGTTTCAGTTTGTTAAGTGGTGTGCTCAAATAAAAATCAAGAAGAAGGAAGAGGAGGAGGAAGAAGTGGAGGAAGAAGAAGAGGAGGAGGAGGAGGAGGAGAAGGAGAAGGAGGAGGAGGGAGGGGAGGAGGAGAAAGAGGAGGAGAAGGAAGAGGAAGAAGAGGAGGAGGAGAAGGAGTTATATATCCTGATGGAGAAGATCAAAGTTGCCCCAAGGAACACAGCACCTCTAATCAGTAGGAAGTAGTCTAACATTATCCCCTCTCCAACCCCTGACTTAATTCAGGGATCTCTTTCCTTTCCTATCTATATTCTTCCTTTCTCTCTTATCTGATGTTATGGGATTGGAGGGGTAGAGAAGGGTGGATGAAAGAAGAACCCACAGTGGAGCAAGCGCTGGCTACAGAGCACTACCTGCTTCCTGGCTTCCTGCTCACTAGAGCTCTTGCCTTCTCCCAGCCTCTTTCCAACGTGCACAGCTCTCCTGGGTCCTATTCCAGCCCAGCAGCACCCACACATTGGCAAGCACCCCCACTAGTTGCTGTCAGCTCTGACTCTCCCTTCCCCGTCCACATCTTATACCTTTCCTGTCTTATTCTTAGGCCATGCAGTGTCCTCTATCAGGGCAAACATCCTCAGCCGTCCTTTCCCCAAGTTCTAGTACTCACTGGCTTGGACCCGTTAGAGTTACCTGCAAAGCAGCACTAGGTTCTAACGGGACACTCCTCCCAGGAAGAGAGCACATGGACCTGTGATGAGTGTGGGCACTCATTGCTTCCTCTGTCTCTTGGTTCTGTGGCTTTCCTTGGGGTGCCACACTCTTGACCTTGGAGTGAATACGTTTCTGGGGGTTGCATTTTAGAAGAGATGGGTCCCCATGAAAAGATGTCATCACAGGGATACAGTAAGGAGCCTGAGCTCTGGAGATTAGCCTGTGGCTGTTACCCCTGCCCCATTCCCACCTGTCTCACCCAGGAGCTGCAGGCTCCAGGAGAATCGAGTAGACTCCATATTGGTCACTCTGGCCTATGAAATAGCAAGAGCAGAGATACATCACTCATTAAATAACACTCGTGGCCTTGGCAGCCTTGTGTAAGACAGGACAGCTGGGCCCTGAGACATGATGGGCAAGAAGTACTTATCAAAGAAGGAAAAGAACTCAAAGCCAGGGGCTGGGGAGTGAGGCTAGGGCTCTGGTCGGCTAGCACAAGCAAACTAAGAAAACAAGAAAATGTCAGGAGGGACAGGCCAGACCCTGAAGAGATTCCTCCAGGTTTCCTCGGTGAGAAGGTCTGCTCCAAAAGAGCCATCGACCTGGGGGACCAAGGCCACAGGATGACCGTTGTCTAGTCTTTTGTTAGGGAACCGCAGATGAGATTTTAGTTAGCTTTTAAACGTTAATTTCCCTGGGCACAAACCTACTGATTACTACCTGGTCACAGCTACCTCTTTACCTGCAGTTTTACTTTTTTGTGGTTTTAGTGACCTGAGGCTAAGAGTGGTTGAAAAAAAAAATTAAATGGAAATTTTCGGAAAGAAACAATCCCTATGTTTTAACTTGTACTCTTCCCAGAGGACTATGAACTCTCCTGCCTCTTATTTGGCACATGGGTTAGCCCCATCTATCTACTCCGTATAGGCTATTCTGCCAGTCCTATAATAGCTATATTAGTCATTGGAATCACTGATGTATTGTAGCACCCGTGTTCACGTGACTCACAGTTAATGGCGAGGAGTGGAGTGAGATAGAGGTGGCAGCAGGCTTGAGCTCCCGAAGGACGTGAGAACTCTGGCTCTCTGTGGCAACACTGCAGGGCACCAAGCGACATAATTTATCTAGCATCTGATGCTCCACGTTTCTAGGCAACCACAGGGAGACTTGGGACATAGTCCCTATGTATAATGTATAAGTGTGTGGGGGGGAGAGGACTATGAAGTATCACTTTAATTAATTTTTAACTTTTTTTTTAGTGGGAGGAAGGAGATTGTGACTCTGTTCCCAGAAGTCTGAGAATGGAAATCCAGATATAACCTCATCTTGCTGTTTTCCTCCCAAAGAATGTGGGCTTTAACCTCTCTTGGGACAGTCCTCCTGGAGGGTGGACAGATGGCCGACTTCTTGTTCTTGCCTGTTAGTGGGCACCGTGATCCTACAGGAGCTGGGGTAGGTACTTCCAATTGGCAGGTTTTACAATGTGGGCAAAATTCTCATTGAGTCCAAAGCTTGCTATTTTTATTTTTACCAGGTTGGCTGGCCATCGAGTTCCCCAAATCCACCTTTCTCTTACCTACAGTACCAGGGTTCCTGATACTGGCTGCCACACCTCATAGGTGGTAGGGATCTGAACTCAAACCTCCTTGCCTCTACGGAGTGCTCTCTAACTCACTAAGCCCCAGTTTCCATGTTATGGTGGACTGCATTCATAGCTATTTTAGAGTGCATGAGGTCTGCGGGCCACAGGTTGGACATACCTGCAACATTAGACCCAGAACTGGATGCCTGGCTCAGCTCTCCATTAACACTGAGCCCTGTCAAAGCCAGGGACAGTACACACCCTGGCTAATGTCTAAGGAAGACACCACAGCCGCCATGTCTGTCCCTCTTTCTGCCGTTCCCTACAGGCTGTGATGTCGTTACACTGAGAATGTCCCGCAGGGGCTCCAGCTCCTCATCACCTGATCTTCCTTCCTGGGAACACACTGTTGCTGCAAATTTTAGGGCTAGCCATGGGAAGGAAGGGATCATGGATCAATCCAGGCAGCTGGTACGCCAGGCTCCCATTCCCTACTTGAGTAGGCCTTGCTCTTTCTCCTGTTCTGTGTATTGAGTATCTTAAAGATTGGGTTTAAAGAAAAGGTACTGAGTCAGGTCTAGTGTCACACATATGTAATACCAACTGAGGCAGGAGGATTAAAAGGTTGAGGGCCACCTGGGCTACATAGTAAGATCCCCAACCCCTTAACAAATAAATGAAGAACTACAGAAAGAAAAAGAAAAAAAGGAAAGGAGAGAAAAGGTACTGTTGCTTATAAAATTATTTGGGGGATGCGGTGCTGGAGCGATGGTTCAGTGGTAAAGAATATTTGCTGCTTTTCCGGGGAGCCTGGGTTTAGTTTGTAGCACCTACATCAGGTGGCTCACATCTGCCCTTAACTCCAGCTCCAGGGGAGCTGACAAATCTCTGGATTCAAGGGCACCCACATGCACACAGACTCACCTGCCATACACACATACACATAAATAAAAAATAAAAAAATTAAATAATGTAAAACTCTTCCTTAGCAGGAGGACCTAGATGGATATTCAGGGGACCTCAAAGCTGGCCTAGCTTCTGTATGGCTGGAGGTCTTGACCTTATTCTCCAGTTTCTGATCTGGGACTGTGTGAAGTGCTCAGAGTAGGAAGGCTGAAGCGGGGGCTGGGCTCTGAGGCCAGGCATGACGTTTGGTCTAGTGTTGGCTCAGAGAAAGTTGTTTGTTCCAAAGAAACGTGGAGTTAGCCTCAAAAAGCTTTACATCAAGTCTAGCTATGAAGTTCAGCTGAAGCTGATGGGCAGGCTGAGTTTATGGCAGATGGCCCATCTGATCTGCAGCCCACATCCCCTGATCTGCAGCCCGTATCCCTGAAGGATGCAGAAGGGTCAGCCTCCATGTGCAACAGAGACCTTTCTAGCCTTGAGAGTGGGTGGGGAATGCCTCCAGGGTTGAACAAACAGAGATAGCCAGGGTCTGTACAATAGGCAGGCATCCAGAGGGTCAGAAAGACTGGGAGCCAGCAGGGAAGCAGACCGATGACATCAGACTCCAGCGGGACATGGCTGCTATCCCAGAGGGGGTCACCTCCTGTCTCTCTTGCCCTGGCAGGACTTTGAATCCTTGCCCAGTGAGGCTTGCCCAGCGGCTTGCAGTGCAGGGACACTGGCACACGGATGGGAGAGGATGGTGGCAGAGGAGGGCTGTGCACAGTCAGAACATGCAAATATGATCAGAAGTAATTTCTGTGCCTGGGCTTCCCCTTAGTAAGGGTGAGAAGAGTTTTAAAAGACAAATCTGAATCACAAATCTGAATCAGTCAGAATCACGCTGGAGTCCAAACAAACAAAATGAAATGCAAACATGGACTAAAATTCAGGTTGGAGTTCTGCACATCAGCAGCGGGAGGTATTACTGGGTGCTCATGGGAAGATTGTAGGAGGTATGGGGGGGGGGATGTTTGGAATGTTACCCTGTAATCTCAGATCTCTGGTGGCAGAGACAGGAGGATGGTTGGGGCCAGCTGAGGCTAGACACCATGACCTAGTCAAAAATTGAATGGCGGAATCCTAAAGTCAAGGAGGCTTTAGTGTCTGATCATGTGCCAAGGCACGAAGTCCATCTCTAGCCTAGTGTCCCTGCTGTGGTCATTTGGCTCAAACCTCCTGAAACAGGAATATGAGGACTGTGGCCAGCAACCAGTTCCTGAGTTTCCCTCACACTCGGTCCTTACGGTGGGGAGCTCCTTCTAGCCCTGTCATTGTTTCGTTTGGATTGAGCCCGCCATACTGGGCCCAGACGCCAGAAAACATGTCTTCCCTCAATTGTTTCTTCATTCCTCATGCTTCTCAGGGTCCAGATCTTTGATGTTCTGGCCAGCTCACCTCTGGAAGAGTTCCCTGTGCAGACTGAGGTGCTGTGCCCATCACTGATTAACTAAATGGAAGCTTTTGGTACAGATGGCCCAGGGACCAAGAGTTCAGGCTTTAGAATTACACACCCTTAGACACAAGACCTGGTTCTATTGCTTACTAGCTGGGCAACCTTAGGTAAGTTACTTAACCTTTCTGAGCTGCAGTTTGCTTCTCTATGAAACAAGAGTAGAAAACTGTGGCTCCTTTTAGACAATTAAATAACAGTGTTGGGAGATGATACTCCATGGAGCCTGACATAAAGCGAACAGGTTGGGGAAGAAGCCCCTTTCTCCAGCTCTGTGACCTGAGCCTCTCCTCTTATCCTCGTATCTCCTGCTCTTGGGCAGGGATTTAGGCCACCAGCTCCCCTGGTCCTCTGGTCACTGGACTCATAGCACTCAGACCCAGTGTTCCCCCTGGGATTCCCACAGCAGAAGCCGGTCATGGAAAGTTTTAGCAGCATGGTGGAGGGAGTTCCTTATAACAAAGCCATCTCTTTCTGTGTCTGTATCTACAGCTATAGTTCTCCTAGCCTCCTATCGGACTGGTTCTGTTTCTCTCCAGCACTCTGGCTCCTACAAACAGCTTCAGGCAGAGGGGAACTCAGGTCGGCCAGAAATAAGACTTGAGTGAGCAGAAATGGCATATTTACTCCGATCACCCTCTGGGTATTGTACCATCCGGAATGGACGATCTAGAACTCAAAATCCCAAGGGAATGTTATGAAGGAAAAAAGCCACAGGCCCAGGCCCTGACTGACCCCATTCACAGGCTTTCATGGAGGCCATGCTTTTTCCAGCCCCAAGGAGCAACAGAAACTGAGGCCCAAGGCCCAAGGACACTGGGACATACACAGGCCCTGAGACACTACAGGTCCTAGAGAATGTGTGTCTACAGAAGGCTCTATCTGTTAAAAAAAAAAATGGTACATGCCATCTTGATGAAAACATCCAGGTAGCTCAGAGGGAAGGAACTTCTTAGGTGAAGCCTTCAGAAACATTTTACCAGAGTATAATTGAGCCGTAGGGTTTTAAGGGGGACGGAATGGAGAGGCCAGGTCCCAGCAAGGGGAGGATGGAGCAGGACCTGGGTTAGGAACGGCATGTGTAGACAGATGACTAGGAGGCTCCTGGGGAGAAACACTTTGCTTTTCCCCGTGAGCCATGATGCTGGTGTCAGGGCATACCTAGAGAGGGCGGAATGGGTGTTTCGGCTGCAGCTAGCTGGCCCACAAGGCTATCACTTATGTCCTCTATCCTGTGTTGGCTTTTTCCTTTCATCTGAGCTAAGGTCAGCTGAACAGATTATATTTGGACTGAGCTATTCCTTATACCTCAGTTGCCAAGTAGACCTGTCAAAACCACCCAACGACACGGGTGGACTAAGATTTCCGCCTCAAATGATAAAGCAGGCCTTCTTAATCCCTCCCACCCTCCCAGAAATGACGACATTTCTGATCACACATGAAGGCCATTCCTTTCAAGTTAAAAAGTCCCCTCCCCAAACCAGTGCCTCCAAAGAGTCTCCCCATTTGGTTGGCCTTCTGTCTCTGCAAAGGGGTGGGGCTTGGATACCTGTTGTCTCACTTCCCCTCTCCCTCACCCCAGGAAGCTCTGGTTCCACAATTTTAAAAGGAAACATGTAGAACAAGTTTGTACACTTTTCCTGAGAAAAGTTGTCCTTAAGGTTGATGGTTCTTTTAGACATGAAATCCATCTCTTCTCATTCACAAAAGGAAGTGCGTGTGTGTGTGTGTGTGTGTGTGTGCGCGCGTGTGCGCGTGTGCGCGCGCGTGTGTGCGTGTGTGTGCGTGCGTGTGTGTGTGTGTGTG
>NC_034591.1:54696598-54726246 GCF_900095145.1 Mus pahari
GTTGGTGTGTGTGTGTGTGTTGGTGTGTGTGTGTGTGTTGGGGTGTGTGTGTGTGTGTTGGTGTGTGTGAGTGTGTGTGTTGGTGTGTGTGTGTGTGTTGGGTGTGTGTGTATGTTGGGTGTGTGTGTGTTGGGTGTGTGTGTGTTGGGTGTGTGTGTGTTTGTGTGTGTGTGTGTTGGAGAAACTGCCTTACTGACTGTGTTTTGTATGTGCCTCCTTTTTCTATCCGTGTTACATACATATCTGTAAGGACAAGAACCGGCTCACAGCTTCCCTAGGCTACGACTACTCTTAGACCCCTCGTAGAAAAAGGAAAACGAAATCTAAGGCAAACTAACAAAAACTGGCCAGTCGACTTTATCCCATAGGAGAAGAAGTTGTTCTACTGGTGACCAAATACAACCATCAAGGGAACTTTCGCGAGTGCTCTGTTGTCAGACAGCGTGCATGGGATGACCCTAGGACCCCTGCACCTGTGTAACAGTTGTGCAGCTGGGTCTTCACGCAGGCCTCCTGCAGTGGAAGCAGGGGCTGTCCCTGACCACATGGCCTGCCTTTGGCTCCCTTCCCCCTAACTGGGCTCCTAGTCTAGCCTCAGTAGAAGAAGATGAACCTAGTGCAACTTGGTATGCCAGGGCTGGTTGGTGTGCCAGGACTCCTTTCCTGAGGAGAAGGGGAGAAAGGGTGGATGGAGGGAAGGGAAGATTGGAGGGAGGGTCTGGGAGGAGAGGGGGGAGGGGAAAGTGAGGTCAGAGTATGAAGTAAGTAAATAAATAAATAATAATAAAGAATCAGCAGAATAAATGACTAGTTGGAAAATAAAAAGGAATGTTCTGTTGTTCGAGGTTAAGGCAACCCGTAAGGCCAGCTTCATTCTTCCTCATAGCACACAGAGAGATACCCACAATTCCTAGCAACTGATGACATTATGAAAGGCCTATGTATGTTAGGGATTTTCTTTGGTAGAGCGAATAAGAGAACAGGCTCTGCAATGTCATAGGTACAGCCTGCCATTTCCTACTGTATGACTGGGCTACATTTAATTCTCTAAGCCTTTCTTCCCCACGGAGATTGGAGCCATTAATACCCATTTCCTAGAAATCTTGAGAGTTCTGCATTAAATGACGGGCGAGCATGGCACTTGTAATGCAGTGCCGGTTCTCAGAGGGACTCAGTCACCTGCTCTCTGCTCGCCTCCTGTGCGTCTTCCCTGACCACTTCAGTCTTTCTCAGCAGACATCCTAGGCGAAGACTAGCACCCTAACAGAGCCAGATGATACGGAAGAGGCTCACCATTCACCTCCTCCTGCCCTGCAGGGTGGTGTTGTTGTTGCTGTTTATCTGTCTGTATGTAGGCTTTGCCATGGTATTTGGTCACAACCTGGGGTTGTCACCAGCAGTTTCAGTCTGAGCTTTGCCGAATGCTATAAAGTGAACAGGGAGGGCCGGCTGCAGGCTAAGAGATCATACGGTGATCTGGAGTTGGGGAGGAAGAATCGAGAATGTGTGGTTTTTGTCTTAGAGGAGGAGGAGAGAGAAGTCAGCACACAGGGAAACAGAAAATCCCTGTCAACAACTGAGCACCTCCTCCGTGTGAGCTTAACTAGAGGAGGGGGAGCCCGGCAGATGGGAGCCCTGCTTCCTGCCTGTGTGGGTGCAGTTGGAAGGACATACACTGAAACAGAACTACTGCTGTCTCCTATAGGTACAGATCAGAAAGCCATAGCGCCACATGTCTTCAATTCCAGCACTTGGGAGGCAGACACGGGTGGAGCTCTATGAGTTCAAGGTCAGACTGGTCTATGTAATGAGTTCTAGGCAAGCTAGGGTTATATAACGAGACCCTGTCTTAAAAACAAAACAAAACAAAACAGAAACAAAAAACTTCAAATGTAAGGAACAATTAATTGTCTGTGTTTAGTCAGGGAAGACTTCCTGGAAGTGGCAAGTTTTGAGCACTTTGATGGAGCTGACGGTAAAGGGAGAAGGGGAAGAATTCAGTGTCTGGAGCAGCAGATCAGAGCCTAGTGCTCAGGAGTCTCTCCTCCCGTCACGTGCTTATGAACCTCCCGTCACGTGCTTATGAACCTCCCGTCACGTGCTTATGAACCCCCTGTCCTCTGGCCTCCTTCACCGCTCCAGCAGACCTGAGCACAGGGTTGGGTTATGAGGGGTCTAACCTCACTGGATCGGAGAACGCCGAAGAACGGGTAGAGGAAGGCAGGCACGAGGGCTGCAGCTCCGAGAGGCACAGCCTCAGACACCCAGTACACAGCGGTCACAAGCAACACGTAAGCACACGCAGCCTCCTGGAAGGGGAGGAAAGAGGTGCTTAGTCATGAGGACACTCGTTACCATGGAAACTCCAAATGAGACCCACGGTCAAGGCAATGGATACTTTAGACCCCATGAAGATGCTAGGATACAATCCTGGGAGATGCTATGCTGACACTGGCCAGTGAGGATGTAGCCATCCTTTGTGGGCGAAAGGATAACTGCTCACTGGAAGGTCCCAGGGTGGGTGACATATCCAGGTGAACCCTGGGCTTTGATAGAATCCAGCTCTGATGATTCTTAAAGCAATATGGTGTAGAGGGTCACGGTTGATTTTTTTGAACATAGCATTTGGAGTCAGGTTAACAAACTATAAAGCTGGAGTTCAAAAATTTAAGCAGTGCATATTTGAGTCAAGTTGTTGAGACCCTGGAGTTTCCTGTGGGTAGTGGAAAATAGACCAGTGTGCATATGATTGGTTCACATGGGGGGTCTGGGGGCAATCATCCTAAACTTCAATCCGGGTCTGCAACGTATGAAGATTTGGGGGCATCTTGTATATACCCACTGAAAGGAAGTGGTTTGGTAAGAAGTAAGATTAAACAACACACAAGGTGGGCTCCATACTGTGTTCTCACAGTCTCTGGGGTGGGCTTCTATCTTAGCACTCCTCTAGGAGACCAACACAGCTTCGAATCCATCCTGTCTCTGGCACCATTAGATTTACATTCTGATGTTAACATTTAAGATTTCCATTGAAATATAAGCAGGCTTCACCGTCTTTAAGTACAGTTTAATTCTCTTGCTTCAAAATATTAATTCAATACATTTAATTTGATAGGTTTTTTTGTTTGTTTGTTTGTTTGGTTTGGTTTTGGTTTCGGTTTTGAGGGACAAGGTCTTGCTGTGTTGCCAGGCTGATCTCAAACTTGGGTTCAGGTGATCCTCCCGAGTCAACCTCTGGAATAGCTAGGACTCAAGGCTTGCACCCCCATATCTGGCTTAGATGTTAATCCAAAGAGTTGTTAGGCAAGAACTGTTGGCTATGTTCCCCTTCAGTTCTCAGCCTGAGCATATACCATGTACTAGCAGTGAGTGGCGATACTCTTCCTGGGGTTGGGGGTCTGGTGTAGACTGTAGAGGGATATTCAGCAATCCCCAGTATGAGAAGCTCATTTTAGAGGATGGAGAACAGATTTGCCATTTCTTAGCCTTGGCTCTAAGCACACGTGGGATGGCAGCTCACTCTTTCTTTGCTCTTGGGTACACTGTGTAGTAGCATCGTTTGCCTCTTCCCACTTAGCTATCATAAATACCTCCTCCCCTGAGTTATGACAGTCCCGAAACGGTGCTCATCGTCCTTGAAGACCATGCCCATGGCCTGTTGCCACAGAAACATCTTTCTACAAAGGGAATAGAGTACTATTCACCTGCTTGAGATGGGAGGGTGAGGAATCTGGAAAAAATTTTCCAGCATTGTCCTCAACTCATCAAAACCCACGCTGTGCAACCAAAGAGTGCAGAGGGTAAATAAAGACATCTTTTTCAAAACCCCACCCTTTTTGGCCCGAGCTTCCAGCATGCCAACTCTCTGAGATCTTAATAATTGTAAACTTCCAAGATGCAGAGAGGACAGTTACATAGAGAGCCCAAGCCAGCTGTTATTCTGTCAGTGTTTACACAGGGAGCAGGTTTGGCCTGGCTTCAGTCGGCTTGCCCATCTAGGAGCATGGTGGACCTTGCTCCGATCCTGGACCGGCGAGCAGCAGCAGGAGCTTTTGGTTGGCTTTGCTGGAAGGGACCTTGCTCCCTCGGGGTAGTCCCTCGGGATTATGGCAGGTTGGGTTTAGGAAATGGGAAGTGAGCCCATTGTTGACTGTTGCTCCCACTGAGATTTCCTCTAGGGTCAAAGGATCAGATGAGATAAGACTCCGGAACTGCCGGTAACATAATAGAATTGATACCCTCTGGAAAAGGATGCAGTTTAGAGAAGTGACCTCCCCGTGCTCCTTGTCCTTGGAAGCCATGCCCATGACCTGACGCCACAGAAACACCCTTCTACAATGGAAATAGAATTCCATCCATCTGAGTGAGATGGGAAGGTGGGGGATCTGGAAATTTCCCACTGGAAATAAAGTTCCATTTTCCCCTTTTGTGGTAAAGAAACAGGAGGAAGAGTTTTAATTCCAGGTTAGAACAAAATGGCAGAATGTGGACTGTCCCTTACTGGGATGCCCTTATCCTGGTGACTTTACAGGGCCCTAATTTAAGTGACAAGAAGAGAGGTGGGGGAGACTGTCTTTCTGCTATGCAGCATTTGATGTGAATTGATAAGAGTTAGCAAGGCAGAGATAATCTTTTCAGCTGTAAATACCATAAGGCTAAGTTAGTAGAACACCTGTCTCCTGAAGTATTAAGGACAGGGTAAACAGCTATTGTCTTTTCTAGCTTTCTTTAGAAGGATGAAGGATGTCTTTGGAACATCTTTTGTTTGCCCACAGAATCCATACTACTTTCTTTCTACCACTTCTCAGCCCTTTCTACCTACAGGTGACTATGGGTTCAGATGCTCCTGGGACTCTATAGGGTTCCTTGCTACTACTGTCTTCTGCCCCTGTACCTGACTAGACTCTGGCAGGCAGATAAGTTTATGCTGGTGAGCAGGTCTCCCCTCCCTGTGTGTGTTATGTGTGTGTTGTGTGTGTATGTGTTGTATGTGTGTGTTGTGTGTATGTGTTGTGTGTGTTGTATGTGTGTGTTGTGTGTATGTGTTCTGTGTGTTGTATGTGTGTGTTGTGTCTTGTGTGTTGTATGTGTGTTGTGTGTGTTGTGTTGTGTGTATGCTGTATGTGTGTTGTGTTATGTGTATGTTGTGTGTGTTGTGTTGTATGTAGGTTGTGTGTGTTATGTTGTGTGTGTTGTGTGTTGTGTGAATGTGAGTGTGTGTTGTGTGTGTGTGTTGTGTATGTATGTGTGTTTTGTGTGTGTGTGTGTGTGTGTTGCTCTGGACACCCAGGTCCCACATAAGCCCCAGGTCAGGAATCTCTTTTAAGGAAAGCATTTATTTCTTTTTGCTTCTGCTTCAATTTTGAAATGCATGGGAGGGGGATTGTGAGTTTGAGGCTAGCCTGGGCTACATGGCAAGACGCTGTCAACAGAACAGAACCACAACTCAACAAAGAAAACAAAACTTTCAAATGAACAATAAAAGGGGGAAGCGTTTAAAGTAGCTTTTCCCTAAAAAGACAGTTCTACCTTAACTCTTGCTTAGGTTCCCTTTCCAGGAAGTTTACCCTTCGCCCTTCGCTCACTCAAACCTTATTAGAAGGGGTATGAAGCCTGTTCATCTGCTGTCACAAGAGACTGGGGGGCACTTTGGAGAACCTCCTCGGGCAGGGTGCACCCCCCCCCCCCGCTAGAGGCGCTGACGTGCTCAGATGAGCGTGCTTTTTGGTGGGTCTTTGGGGGATCAAGTCTAGGCCTTCTGTATGTTAAGCATGTGCTAGCCCACCCAGTCACAAGCTCCAGCCCTATCCTCTTCTTCTGAAACATCCTGGAGCCCAGACTTTAAAGAATTGGGCAAGGTAGCCAGGCGTGGTGGCGCCTTTAATCCCAGCACTCGGGAGGCAGAGGCAGGCNCGGATTTCTGAGTTCGAGGCCAGCCTGGTCTACAAAGTGAGTTCCAGGACAGCCAGGGCTACACAGAGAAACCCCGTCTCGGAAAAAAAACGAAACAAAAACCAACCAACCAAACAAACAAAAAAGAATTGGGCAAGGAAAGAGGAAAAGTCATTTGACACCTTCTAAAATATGACTGCGAACTGTCACTTTGAAGAATTAGCAAACTGCAACCTAAGGGTCCCGCCCAGATACTCAGCGGCTGCTCACAGTCGCAGCCCAGAATAAGCAAGCCCACCTAGGAATTCTGAGGGTTTTAGTATCAGGATCTCCAATTGGGTGCAAGGGGTGGGAGATAGGCAAGAGATATAAGCAGCGTTGTGTGCCTAGTTTGTGCCTCCTGTGGGCATTAGTTAAGGCCCCCAAAGATGAAGGCTGTTGGTAGGGTACGGGGAAGCAGGGATTCCTAACACTGCTTTGGAAAAGAGGGTAATGTGTCTCTCATGGGAATTCTCTTAAACTAAGCTGACATGGAAAAAAAAATGTCACTGGACTGAGCACAACGTCCCCAATGGAGGAGCTAGAGAAAGGACCAAAGGAGCTGAAGGGGTTGCAGCCCCATAGGTGGAACAACATGAACTAACCAGTACCCCCAGAGCTCCCAGGGACTAAACCACCAACCAAAGAGTACATACACATGGAGGGACCCATGGCTCCAGCAGCATATGTAGCAGAGAATGGCTTTGTTGGACATCAATGGGAGGAGAGGCCCTTGGTCCTGAGAAGGCTTGGTGCCCCAGAGCAGGGGAATGCCAGGACAGGGAAGTGGGAGTGGGTGGGTTGGTGGGCAGGGGGAAGAGGTTTGGAATAAGGGATTTTTGGAGGGGAAACCAGGAAAGGGGATAACATTTGAAATGTAAATACAGAAATATATAATAATAATAATAATAATGATAATAAAAGAATCAACAAATGGGACTTCATTAAAAAAAAATGTCACTGGCAACCACTGTCTGCTAATCCTAGACCAGAGTTAGTTGGTGCCTCCTTGGCAGGCTGGACTATTTATTTGCTAAAGATTTAAGTCAGCTTGTATTTAACTAAACCACGATAATCCCCTCTGTTTAACTTTTGAAACTTAATCTTGGTTACCTAGTCCCCCAGGGAACCGTGTGGGAAATATTCTTGTAGTCAACCTGCCTTTGCTTATTTTCCCCCCTAAAGTCTCAAGGACCATGTCAGCTGGAGGGGTAGCTATACACCCCCAGACAGGTGAGGAGAAGGAAGGGGGGGGAGGGAGACCAGGGGGGTCCGGGCCCCCCCCCCCGACTGAATGCGACCCGAGCTACAGCTTCTTTGTTCCCAGTCTCCTGCTTTAGGGTTCCTGGGCTTGCATGTCTGTTTTCTTGTTGCGTTAGGTCTGTTTTTGTTTGTTCGTCTGTTTGCTTTGTTTTTGTTTTGTTTTTTAAGGAGCAGAGACATATACATAGAAGAAACTGATAGTCAGAGAGTCCTAAGCATGAGGCCAGAGTAACAGGCTCAACTTCAGTGCTCCCTTCCCGAAGTTTGCATGGAAGGCTCAGGATGGCCCTTTTTTTTTTTTTCCCTGATTGGATAATTTCTTTTTTACATTTCAAATGTTCTCCCCTTTCCAGGTCTCCCCTTTGGAAGCCCCCTATCCCATCATCCCTCCCTATGCCTCTATGAGGGTGCTCCTCCACCTACACACTACCATCCTCCTGCCCTGGCATTCCCCTACACTGGGGCATCGAACACCCTCAGGCCCAAGGGCCTCTCCTCCCACTGATGACCAACAAGGCCGTTTGAGGGCCATTTTCATATCCTGGTTGTCAGGGAGTACCATGACTGGGGGACAGACTCTGGACTGGCTCCCTCCCAGTCCCAGCATCCCTTTCTGGGTTGATAGTGGGGAGCCTTTTACATCTCTAGTGGCTGTCAAATAAAGATAGCCATAGGTTGAGAAACACCCCCCCCCCCAAGTCTGTCCATTCTATGGGTTCAACCTCAGTTTCTGTAATTTCTTTTTCAACATGACAGTCCTTTCAGCCATGGTTTCCCAGTTTATGGGTGTGTGTGTGTGGTGTGTGTGGTGTGCAGAATTGGGACAGAGACAGAGGGATGCAAATGATAGATTTAAGGAAGAAAGTACTTTGGTCTCCTCTCCCAGACAAGTGAGACGATTCCATCCAAATCTTAGTGAAGTCTTTTTGGGGTACCCCACAAGCGTTCCTCTTCCCTCAGACCCCTTTCTCCCCCACTCCCACTGATGCCCTAACGGGAGTTGGCAGGCTGCTACTTACGCTGGTGGGGTAGATGGTGGGCAGAGGCAGCAGCAGCAGCGGCACACAGATGACCAATAGCAGCTTTCTCGCTTGGAGAAGGCCCTGCAGCAAGCCCATGGTGGACCTGTCTGGATCCTGGATCGAGTCCTCGATGGCGTCCTCCTCTGTTCCGCGCTACGCTCCCCTCTCAGTCCAGGAAGACTTCTCACACCTTCCCTGGCTTCCAAGAGTTAGTCCTCTTTGGTCTCGGGGGCAGAGAAGCAGGGTGGCTGTACCCAGTTTCCACAGAAAGCTGGGCTGCTCGCCTTTTGCCTTAGGTGAGGGTGAGCAGCCTAGTGTTATGGCCATCGAAGAAGAGCCGGGAAAGGCTTACACACCTGCGTGCTGGGTTTTCTCTCTGGTTAACAAGAGGGTGGCTTCATTCTAGATGCCAGAAAGAGTCCTCGAGAGCAATGAGCCTGCCGCTGCTGGTCAGTATTGAAGAATCATTTAAAGCTTAAAAAATAAAAAAAGAAAAAAGAAAAAGGAAACCAGTAGCTTTTCTTCTTTCTGGTGACCTGTTTTGGGGCAGCTGCTGTCTTAACTCCGACCTGGCTGACTGTTGGAAAAAAAAAAAAAATCTGGTGGCCCCTTCCCTTAAAGCCAGCCAGCACTGGTGTTAGTCTGAGGCCTCAGACTGGGAGTGAGGGCGTGCTCGCTCTCTCAGTACCTGACACATTAATTCTGTTTAGATTTCTTCCCTTCAAATTGGGCTCCTACTTATAGTTTTCCTGAAGTCTGGACTTCCAAAGCAGCCGTGAAGAATCTCCAAGACATTCCTTTTTGTTACAGGACTAAAACTAGCCAGAGGCCCACCTTTAACTTTTCTGAACCAATGGGAGAGGGCAGAGGGCAGTGTTTCCGCCCACTTCTCAAAGCCTATCAGCAAGTTGAAAAGAGTGAGCCAATATCGCATCCGAAGGCGGCCCTTGATTGGTCTCAGCAGGGGCCTGCTGCTTTGGCAGAACCCAGGCGGTTCTCTTGTTTTTCCATTTCTCAAGCATCCCAGGGGTTGGATGTTGGTCAGCACCTTGAGCATAATCCCACTTCCCCAGCCCTGCTCTGTTGCTTCCAAGCATGGGACCCAGCTTTCTTGGGAGAGTCACAAGCTCACCACTCAGGAAGATGACCCATCTGGTGGCGGGGAGAATACAGACATTCATTCTAGAGAACTGTGACCTGGACTGGACAGTATTATGCACTCCTTCCAGGCCAAGTTTGCTTATTGGGCACTGGCAGGGTAGAAAAGTCAGAGCCAGCAGGAAGAATGAACCTGGAGGGAAGACCCTGGGATGCTTGGGAAGAAGGGAAAGGCTCCACTCTGCTCTGGGAAAGTCTAGATGCCAGTTGGAGTGGATGTCCGTGCACCTCTCTGAGGCTGTTTACCAAAGAAGAAAGCAGGTTGTCCTTGGGGGAAACACAGGGGAGAGACACAATGCAGAACCTCAGGAGCCATGGGGACAAGGCTTATCAATAGTCATACTGGGAATTTCATTGGGAGAAATGATTTAGCCTTTTTTTTTTTTTTTTTCATTTTCATATTCAGAAAGGACAGATTTGGAACAAGACGAAAAAGAAAAAGAAAAAAAAAAACCCATAACTTTTTTTAAGTGATAGTCTTGGCTGGATCGACTTGGTCCGGTGGCTGCAGAGCCAGATCTTGCGAACCCATGTTCTCTTGGATTCACAGGATTTGTGTACCTTGTGCAGCCATAGCCCTTTGAAGTGACCCCTGGCCTAGACGTAGAGCATCCAGAGAAATGGCTCCACAAAACCAGTTCTCCTTGATTGTCAGGGCCAGTCACACGACGGACAGGCCTTTGAAGTCATCTAGCGATTGTATGATAGGTTATAGTGAAGTCACCTCTACCTGCATGTCAAAGACAGGCTATCTCAGCTACAACAGCCTTGCCTCACTTTTGTGATGGTTTAGAAATGCAGAATAAACAGGACCACATGCCTGTGATGTTTCGGTTACAGAGATGAGAGAGATCGGATAATAATAAACAGCTGGAGAGATGAACGCCTCCCGTCAAACCCAGAAGCGGCTTCAAATTCCTCCATGAGATAATCTGAGGTAACAAAGATTCCAGCGACTTTAGTAATGCGATCGGGCCGTTTGTGTTACACCATGGGTGAAATTTCTTGAATAAAACGAAGCAAAGCAAGTTGCATGGCAGGCCAGGAGTTCTTCTGGCCTATCAGCTTTCCACTTGGACAAACCACTGTCCAGAACCCAGTGCTAAGGAGCGTGCCAATTCTTTGTAAAAAAGGTATATAAAGTAGTCAAACTCTTAATATATTTATTTTGCATCTCTAGACCAGGATGGGTCGGAACTCACTATGTAGCCCAGGCTGATCTCCAACTCATGGATGTCCTCCTGTAGCAGCCTCCCAAGTGCTGGGAGTGCAGGTGTGACCCACCGTGCTCTGCTGAATCAGTCAAACTCTCAGGAAACAAGGAAGAGTTGCCTTGATGTGGGGAGAGACAGGGAGAGAGTTGTTCAAAGGTCACAGAGTCATGGCGTGTCGAGATGGAGACCTTTCAGAAGTTGGTCACACATCAGTGTGCAGGGCTGCCGATGTGGCTCCGTATCGGAGCATTTGCCCAGTGGGCAGGTAATCCTGGGTTTAAACCCTAACCCCCAACGAACAGAACAAAAAGACACTCTGTGTGTGTGTGTGTGTGTGTGTGCGCGTGTGTGTATGTGTGTATTTCAGCACTGCTGTGATGGCAAGTTTCATGTTGTGTATGTATGTGTTTTTAGCCACACCAAGAGGAGGGGATGTAAGATAATAAGTTGGGCTAGGAAGTAGGGGACACTACAAAGTCATTTAGCTGGCTTTTCAATTTATACCAGTTCCCCTGATAACATGTCTTTGATGGAATGATTCTAGATATGGTTCCTTCATTTAGGTGACGAGACAGGAGCACAGCATCGGCTGTGACAGGTTTGCCATCCTAACACCAGACATACAGATGGCCATGAGCACCCCAACCGCACAGGAAGTTTCCAGACAGCATGGAAATGACAGAAAGGATTCTGTGAGTCACAGGCAAGTCTCCCCAGCAAACTTCATCCCCCTGAACTCTGTGAGAAAATGTGCTTGTTGTGTGCACAGCGGACACTAAAGAGGCAAAAGGGGGAGGCTCTGGGTGGGCGCTCTCTCTTCTGCTGTTCACTGAGCACAGGGTGGGTTAGTATTTTGGGGAGGAGTTATTTTGTTGAGCAGTAACATAATATTTGATCTTATGTATCAATGAAGCCAATGTTACCAAACTTTTAATGTGAAAAATTTAAATGTGTCTTCATTTTAAGCAATGTTTAAGAATCTTGCTACTTTGAAAAATGAAGGCTTTGTTTATCTTTAAAAGGTCATGTCCTTTTTTTGCATTTTCAGCCCTTGATTGCCTTTAATTTGTGTGTATATGTGTGAGATGTGCGTGTGTGTGTGTGTGTGCGTGTGTGTGTGTGTGTGTGTGTGTGTGCGCGTGCGCGCGCACGTGGGCTGGGTGAGTGATTTACCATTGATCCCAATGTTCCTTGGAATGATTTTCCTCCTTACACACCTCCAGTTCTCCCCCACCCCAGTTGCTCTCCTTACAATATGGTGGGCAGCCAGCCCACAGGTTGGTCTTCCACCAGGAACAAGGATGAATCTGGTGGAATCTCTAGGTGGAGGCAAAGGTGCGCTGAGGGTTTTGCACACTACCTAGGAGCTGAGGTATTGCTAGTACCCTGCTCACTCCACATGCAGGAAAAGACAGAGTTAATACACAGAGTTAATACACAGAGTTGGCTATGGGTTACAGGCCCAGCTCTGCAAATCCCCGCTGTGCCTGCATGCTGACTTTGTTATATCTGAAGGGCAACAAAGGGAACAGTATGGGTGGAATGGATATAGAGAGGGGAGGAGAGCTACACTTTAGATGGCCTTTATGTTGAAATGACAGGGCATGGATGGACAGCAAAGATTACATGCAGTGTGTAAATGAGAAAAACAGCAAAAAGCAGCATTAGGGAGAAGCCTCAGTGGGTAGAACATTGGCTGGCCACGCATGAAGACTTGAGTTCAAATCCCCGTCATCCCATGTAAATGTCCAGATGTGGCCACAAACCCCAGTAACCCTAGCACTGAGACAGGAGGATGGCTGGGTCTTCTGGCAGCCAACCTAGCCCTAGTTAGTGAAAGATCCTATCTCAGGGGAATAGAGAGAGTTATAGAGCAGACACCTGACATTTTTCTCTGACCTCTGTGTGCACAGGAGGTACACTCCCCACCATGTGCTCATACATGGAGTGTACACACTGACACATACCACAGAACATGAAGAAGAGGGACGGAGGGAGCGAAGGAGGAAGCATTAGAAACACTTTGGGAGCTATGAAGAATGTTCAGGGGTGAGAAAGAGCAGGACCAGGGGCTAGTCCTCTGAGCAGGAGTGTAAGGGGAGGTTCACGTTTGAGAAACATCCTGTTTGGAAGAACTTCTTATTGCACCCAAGCTCTTCTGCAGAGAGACCATGCAGCTAGAACATGTAAGCAAAGCTCAGCTGCTGGAAGATTTTTTTTTTAGGAAATCCAGACCCGTGTTTAAACTGAGAGTGTAAAATACCCTCTTTTCCAGAATGTAACCCTAGCAGAAGCCTTCGTTCAAATACACTTTTTGCACTGTAGTTCCCAGAATCCAGTTGGGGCCCAAGAGGAGAAAGAAGCCAGATCTTTGTGTTGGGACAAAGCCATCCAGAACCCAGGTGCTTCACTCCATGCCCAGGTCACAGCCTGTGACCTCAGCGTAGAAGGTTAAGAAGCCTGGCTTATTTAGAGGCCAGGCTGTTCAGGAAGGATATAGCTGTCAGGGCAAGTGAGTGGGGAACAATCAAAAGTGTACTTTAATGACCTGGGTGTGAGGGGGCAGCAGAGAACCCCAGGACTCCACACAAGATGAACAGAGCTTGCTTGGTCTTGTGTGTGAGCTGGAGAGAGGGTTTTCTATCAGTCCAGCAGATCCCATAGACACAAGACCCCTCCTGTAGAACCTCACCAGCTTCAGTCATTTTACAAAGAAGGAACCTGGGAGTTGTCTGCCTCATTTATTAGAATGTTCTATATCATTTAGATATCAAACAAGAACTGAAGATATTGCAAACATACCATTTAAATATCAACCGGTATTTAATATAAATAATGAACAGATATCAAACTAACATTTTGAAAGCAAAAAAAAAAAAAAATCAGCATTTGAAAGGTAAACAATCTGTCATCTGAAAGCGAACTTTTTCAGGAGCACCCAAATTACTGACAGTGCTATGGTATTTTAGGACAAGCACGCATAATGGTGTCACCTCTTTCACTAGGAAGGCACTATGCTTTAGCTTGACTTCTACATTGAAATGACAGGGCATGGACGGACTGCTAGCATTTCCACAGGTCCTTCCTATTTCTCCTGTCTCAGAATAACTTCAGAAAATATGAGTAAAGTCATGTAGGTCACCAAAATACTGATTCTTCCTCTTGGCTTTGGAGCAAACCAAGTATATCCTTCTTGGCTCATAGCATATTTATTTGAATGCATCTCTGCCTTTTTTTATATTTACTATAGAACCTGCCAGAAAATATTCATTCAACACAGATCCCTTAGAACCAAAGGAATCTTCCCACCATCCTCCTGCCATGCTCAGACTTCATCCTCAGTCCCTACTCTTGGGTATGTGTGTAAGTATATCTCAGACTTCTGCTTATAACCAGTAGACCAGTTGGCCTCTGGAGACATCTAGAAAGTCCAGTCTAGCCCTTTCTCAGGTAACATCATATCATAGGTCGGATGTGTCTGTCTGGAAACAACAAGGGACAAAAGAATATTGGGGTGACTCATTTATCTTTGCTGTTCTGTGTGGGAAGTACATGCTTTTCTGTGCAAGTGCAGTAGAGGATGAAAGTTCTAGAAGACTGTGTGTGCCTGTCCCTGCTTCAAAGTCCTAGCATGAGCCATTCTCTCAGGATGACACACCCGGGCTCGAGGACCGCATCAAGTCATGCCTCAGAGCCTGGAATAGGCTGATGAGGGACTGAGCCCAGATGTCCTTCTGATGCCCTTCAGATAAGGCTGTTCGATAGGCCGTGTAAGCCAGGGTTAATGCTATCCTCTCAAAGTCTTCTTTCTTGAGGATTCCAGGGTGGTTTGCCAGGTTGGCACTCAGCCTTCGGATATCTGGGATACGCTTGGGGATTACGTTATTGCAGATGGAGTGGAAACTCAAGGCCTTCCGCAGGGAAGCTAGCTCCTCGTCCTTGATGGAGATCTCCAGGTCTGGGCTGATCTCAATTTCAGCTAGCAAGAGCTGTGGAGAAAAATGAGATAAAAAAAACAAAACAAAACAAAACATGAAACCAGGTGTTGTTACAGACGGGAGGGGGCGGGGTGTCACTCTCTGCATGTGGGGAAGCATGCATAGGGAGACTTAGAATCCAGGGGGGCTGAGCCCCAACTCTCATCTCTCTCTCTCTTTAACTTCCCAGGGCCTCACTTTTCTTCTCTGTAAAATGATCAGCTACAGTATCTACTCCACTGAGGTATCACGAGAAGCATACAGGACAAATACGGGCAGATGTGACATAGTTTCTGGTGTCAGCCACCATGCCACCATGCCACTGTGTAGGTAAGTGATCCTATCTTTTCTTTGTCCCTCTCACCCACTGAAGATCTTCTGAAGTATCAACTGACCATCACAGATAAAAATTATAACCCAGAAGTGGGAATTTAAAGAATGCAGAGTGTTGCACTGGGGGGGTGGGGGGGTGGGATGAAGGGATGCTGAATCTCGCTGGTTTGCAAGAACAGAGGCGGTATCTATCATCTTCATTCCTGCCCGGTGCCAGGAGGAGCCCAGTAAATACTGGAAAGACTGCAAATCCCAAGCCCTCCTTTTTCTGTTCTCTGCCTTCCACTACACCGCCTTTTGTCATCTTTCTGGACCATTGGTTTGTAACTCCCATTTTCAAAGCTTGGCAGAGACTATGCTCTGGCAGGTCGCTGTTGCCCAGGGAAGTGTTCGGAAGCTCCTCCCTGGCTTCACTTTGTCATAGCCATCAAAGCTGGAAGGGGATTTTTGGGATCACATTGAAATTCCACATAACAGTTGAGATTTGGGCTCAGAGACTCTTGACTAATGGACTGAAGTTCAGACCTTGATGGTAAAGCTCCTAGTCTGAACCTAATGACCTCAAGAAACTCACCCCACGATTGAGAGTAATGGGGGTCTCAGAGAAGCAGGAATAGTGGAAGAAGAAAGCATGTGGGCTAGTCTAGGCTTCTAGAAACTTGGGTAAATTAGTGGGGCAGCCAGAAAGCACCTCTGTACAGCAGGCAAAACCCAGAGACACAACTGTGCCGAGTCCCAGTGTGGCTTTGTCTGGACATTACAGACGAGTGATGCCTAAAGCTTTCACTTGGGATTGTCCACTCTGTGCCTGGGAGTGACAGAGGCACCTACAGGACAAGCCTCACCTCTCCTTATGCCTGGACTGAATTCTGAATACTGTCATTTCTGTCCGGACACATGGAAAAGGTGAGGCAGCCCCAGGAATCTCTCACGTTGGTGTAGGCCAGAGTCTATCACCTCCGGGGATAGGTGAGGGCATTCCTTGCTACAGCACAGACCGTCCAAGTTCATGGGCCCAGGCAGATGACCTCTCAGAGAAAGAGAGGTGGACCGTGTCTGGGGGTGACTTGGGTTGATGGCTTTCCCTCTACTTACCTCATACAGCAGCTCCACTTCCTCCAGGGAGGTCTGCAGGACTGGATTCAATGGCAGTGACAAGGACCTCTTTGGCCGATGGGCAGCTGGGAACAGTGCAGCTGGAAGAGATAAGGGACTGACTTGTGGGGCTGTCATGCATGGTTGGCCACTTCTCTCCACTTAACCTTGAGGGTAGCCCTCTCGGGTATATCTTGGGAGTGGGTGGACTTCGGGTGAGGGGAGGCGGCAGACTCTCTTTTTGTGTCTCAGAAAGCTCCCAGGCACGTCAGACTAGTAGTTCATCAGTAGCAGCCAAGGAACTGGAACAAATGTATCTGCCTGGGCTATGTTTGTGCTAGGAAATTTAGGTTAAAACAAAGCAGATGAGGTAAAATAGAAAAAGAGCAAGCAAAAAAAAGAGTTTCCCAATCCTACAAGGGAGACCCTAAAACTATTGCCCAACACACGATACATCTCAATGCTTATGACCAGTCAGTGTATAGTTGCTGCACTACAGCCTTATCATCAGAGATTGTGACTTTGGCTAACCCAGCTTCTGAAGTAGAGACTCCAAGGATCTTCAGACAGATGGCAGAGGAAAGGAAGCAGACTGTGAAAGACCCAAAAACAGGGTTCTAGGGGACTATGTGGTTGAGAGCTCAGACTTTCCCCCAAGGGCCAGATGATTTAATAATGCATTTACTATACAGTCAAGGACACTTGGAAGCCAGAGGGAGATGGGTGGGCTCCTGGTGTGATGAAGGATCAGATGTACTAGGCACCGATGGAGGAGTGAAGGAGAAAACAGGATATTGTTGAGCACAGGATGATTGTGGGAGACCCCAGGTTTTCAGGACCAGATCAAACAGACCCTGCCACTTCCTCAGCCCCTTTGTGTATCAGACACCAGTCACCAATGGTTGACAAACTTGTGGGTAGAGAAGGACCAGGATCTTTGGAAAACCAGAAAAAGAAATGTAATAACCAGACAACTATAAGTGTGGCCCTCTAACGTTGTGCAGCTATAATTTCCATAACCATGGGTGGTTATGCTCTGTGCATTAAGTTATGTTCCCATACAAAGTGGCTGGATGTAGCTTTGCTTGAGAAACGGCCTTTGCAGGAGCTTGTTTGTGGCCCACTGGGCTGATACGGATATGGCTTTGTGCTTCTACATGCCTGTTCGCATCTGGAAACACCAAGTGAGGGCATCAGGAGGGTGTACATTTTGCCTCTGTCTTCTTTGTAGGAAATGAAACATGGGTACCTGGCATAGGACAAGGAGTGAGCTATTTTTGTGTGTTTGTGTGTGTGCAAGTGTTTACACACACACGTGTTTGTGCACTTGTTCGTGGGAGCATGAGGGGGGAGACCAGAGGTTGACATTGGGATGTCTTCTTCAGTCACTTCTTCACCTTAATGTTTTGAGGCAGTCTCTCACTGGACCTGGGGCTCCTGCTTTAGCTAGACTGGCTGGTCAGGGAGCCCAGGGATCCTTCTGTCCCTTGCTGCCGCTCTGGGGTTACAGGTTCATGCCTGACTTCTCAGGGGTGCTGAGAATTTGAACTCAGGTCCTCATGCTGTACAACAAGCACCTTGCCCTTTGACCTTCTCCCTCCTCTCCTTTTTCCGAGCCTCTCTTCTAGTCCTGCCCTGGAAGGATGGAAGAGAGTGATTCAAGCTAGGATTTCAGAGCAACTTCATGCCCACAGTTCAGTTCTCCTCCTTGAATATCTTTGTTTTCTTAATCTAGTTTTTGAGAATTTTGCAGGAGCACAGTATTTACATTAGCACTACTTTCTTTCCTTCTTCTAGGAACTCCTATGTTCCTCCCCATTCCTGGTTTCCTGGTCTCTGATTCTTTTTTTATAAGTGATACATATTATATATATATATATATATATATATATATATATATATATATATATGATGTATATGTATATATGATATGTATGTATATATACATATATGCATATATCTGTGTGTACATAAATTTATAAACACAGCCTGCTGAGTTCATTAGTGTTGTTCATATGTGTTTTGGGTTGAGCTGGAATCAGCTAACCCTCTGGAGATGACTGGAAGGTCTCATCCCTGGGAAAAGATTGATTCTCCCTTCCTTGGCAACCATCAATTGCCCATAGCTCTCCTTCTATGTGTGGAAGCTTGTAAGAATCCCTGTCCACGTTGGCATGGCAGTTGTGTTGCCATTGTAAAGGTCTTCCTTGGGCAACTGTTTTGCTGAGATTTCCTGGGTACAGTTTCCCTGACACATATAGAAGACTCGCTCATAGCAGACATCATATCCTGGCTCTTAGAGTCTTTCTGTCCTCCTCTTTTAAGATGTTCCCTGAGTCTTTTTTTTTTTTTTTTTTTTTTGGTTTTTGTTTTTTCGAGACAGGGTTTCTCTGTATAGCCCTGGCTGTCCTGGAACTCACTGTGTAGACCAGGCTGGCCTCAAACTCAGAAATCGCCTGCCTCTGCCTCCCAAGTGCTGGGATTAAAGGTGTGTGCCACTACGCCTGGCGTTCCCTGAGTCTTAAGTGAAGGGGTTGTGTTACACACACACACACACACACACACACACACACACACACACACACACACACATACACACACCAGTTTGGGCCAGGAACCCCATGGTTGTTGGTTGTTCTCCATGTTTTAACCAGATGCGTAATGGTTTCTATCTGCTGCAAAGAGAAGCATCTGTATATGGGGTGAGAGCAGCACCTGCATGTGTTATGTAGTTAGAATGCAGTTAGATATGATACTGGCTTAGTGAAGGGTCAGTAGGAGGTTCTTTTCTAGGCTCTGTGGCCTCACCACTTACAAGTAGCAGGCCAGGTTTATAGTACGGGGCATGGATTCGTCCCTTCCGAGCGGGTCTTAAGTCTAACGAGATGGTTGTTGGTTATAACCAAGACCAAAGTGCCACCATTGCACCTCTAGGGACGCTTGCCATTCCAGCCTTTGTTACTGTCCTCAAGGCAGAGTTGAGGTGGGTAGGACTCTCGGTCGGTTTTCTGCCTCGGACGCTCGCCTAGCTCCTTTTGTACCATGAGAGCTAGTCCTCAGGAAGGAAGTGTCCAGGTCCGTTCCACCTTTAGTCTTCCATGCCCTTGTCCATCATGATGAAGGCTAAATTCTGCCAACAAAGCCTGAAGCTAAAGCAAATGTAGGTTGGGTCTTCGCTAAACATATACAAAGCTTGAAACTAGGCTTGCTCCCACATCGCTGGGTGACAGCCATGTTTCCCCAGGCCTCCTCTCCCGTTCACCCCTCAGCATGCATCCCCCTCTGAGGCTTTCTTGTCCATTCTGTACACTTAGTCACTTGCTGCCTTTCCCTCCTGGAAAGGGCTCTCAGGATTGCCAGCTCCTGGGAGAGGAAGTGAGTTTTCCTCTTTTCCCATCAGCTCTGTGTATTATAAGGCTTAGAAGGCAGGCTCGATAGGACTGACTTAAAAAGAGCAACTAGATGTTAAATAAACCAGCAACCCTGATGCTACTGTGAGCCATCCGTGAACAGCATAAGCTTGGCAAGGAGAGCATTCTGGACCACTATCAGGCTTAGCATTCTCTTCACACCAGAGGATAGGGGAGAAAATGGAAACACCAGAGAATGCTAGAGAGTGCCCCCACATCCTCGGGACCACTGGGTTTCAGACAAGAAGGTTGTTAGAGGCTTTGCTCAGAGTCACAGCTTTGTGTAAACCTGGCCCTACTTGCTTGCTTGTTTTTCTCCCGAGAGCTCCACGTTCAGCCCAACCACTAAACTTCTCTTTAGGGGTGTGAACATCCTCAAGAGAGTCACTTTATGTGTCTGTCTCGGGAATACCTGGGACTCACCTGTCTCCTTGCTTAAATGTCTGCAGTACAGGGTGGCCTTGAGAGTGAGGACAGAGATTGTCCCCTCCTTCATGGGCCGATGAGTATCTATGACACATTGGGCTGATCAGCACAGAATGAATCATTCATCTGCTAAGATCACACCAGGTGGATCAAGCTATTTTAGAAACTGGATCTAGCAAGTCCTGTCCATGCCTCCAGTTAAGAGGGCACCACTGGACCGCAAAGAGAAGCTACCAACGCGTGGCACTCATGTACTAACAACTAATAACTGCAGAGCATCCTGCCAGCAGGATGTGTCTTTTCATGAGTTCACAGAGGGGTAAGTCTCCACTTCCCACTTTAGAGATGAAGACACTTGGAGGTTAAGGACCTTGGTCCAGACCTCCCAGTTTGCTAGAGATAGGGTTGAGAGTATGACTCCCAGCCTGTAGGCCCCAAGAGTCCAACCTCTCAGACAGGGGTGGACAATGGTCTTTTGGGTTGTTCTGCTTTTCTGGGTAACCTCAAGAGATATGTATTTGCTATAAAACGGTGTCTTTAAATAAATCACACACATATGGAGGTCAGAGGACAGCTTACAGTTCTCTCCTTCCAAATGCGGGTGCTAGGGATTGACCTCAGTCTCGAGGTTTTGGCGGCAAGCGTCTTTACCCATGGGACTAGCTCTTGACTCATGCCACCTATGCAGGTCTGCATGCCTGCATGTGTTTGGAGGACACGGCACCACGTTAAGTAGCTGTATTTTAAAATCTCAGTCACCCTGTCACATCCACCCTTAGCTGCTGCCCAGCGGTCCCTGTCGCCTCCGTGCTCCGGATCTCTCCGCTAACGTTTCCCCACCTCCAGCTCCTCCCTCACGCTGGCCACCTGCTTCTAGCACACACCCTCCACCTCCTATTCTGTCAAGGCCTTGTGGATCACATTTTCCACAAGCACACGAAGCCTCCGTGAAGACACAGACCAGGTGGTTCCGCCTGCTCTCTCCTCCACCATTCATTTTCTTCTCTCCACTGGATCTTACAAGGCTTGTGTGTGCCCTTTCTTCTCCCTGGCCTTCGCAAAGCTCTGAGCTGGCACTCTTAGTCTTGTCCACTCACCCTTCTCCCAGCCACACCCACTGTTGGACTGATTTTCAGCTTTTGGCTTCCTAAGCACGCTTTGCATTTTCCACCCAGAGACTCCTCGCGGGGATCTATAATAGCTATTTCCCCTTACTTTCGGTTCGAGCCCAACATCCTATCTCCTACTCACACCCTCCTCTCCCACCTACTGTATACAGTCTCAGTCACAACCTCTCTCTCACACACATTCTCCCACATAGTCACACGGATACACACACACACACACACCTGCATCCTCCATCTTCCCCAGCGGCTCAGCTGCCATCTTTGGCTTTCTCTTTCTTTAACATCCCATCTCCAACTAACTAACTATTACATTTTGGTGATGGTCCTTTCCAAATCCATCAGGAGCTTGCCTACATCTTATCACACATCCCAACAGCCTCCCGGTCTTCTAACCCTGACCATCTCCCCTAATGGTGCCTCTAGCTCCACCCCTGGCTCATCCTTACTCTGTTCTTAGCAAAGTACCTGAAGTAATGGAAACAGGGGCCTGGAGATGTCACCGCACCCAGAACCTTCTCTGGTTCTATTTGTTCCCAAGGACAAACCAATCACCGACCAACCAACCAACCAACCAACCAACCACACCCACAAAGCTTCACATGGCACCAGGTGCTCCCAGACCACAGTCCTCACCAGCTCTGCATGCATCTCCCGTCTCCCTGGCTCATATGCCTCTGGCCATAGACAACTTCACTGTTTTTAAACACATCTGGCAGACTTGTCTCTCAAGGCATGTCTGTTTCTTCTCCCTGAAATATCTGCTCCCAAGCACCATAGAGATTATAAGACTCCCTCTCTTACCTCTCTGGTCTCTTGTGAATTTTTTTTTTCTTCCAGTGGAGCCTTCTGTGACTACCACATTTGGTATGATAAGCCTTTCACACTCTAGCCTCTGACCTTACTATGTTGCCAACCAGAAACTCACACATTGCCTTTATCCATGCATTTGTCTTTTGTCCCCGTCACCAGAATGTCAGCTCTGTGTGGGAGTGGGACCTGCCTGTGTTGCTCATCACTGTATTCCTGGCACCTAGTGTTGCGCCCATTACTGTTTGTTGACTGGATACATGATACTATAGAGCCACACTAGCTACCCTGCCACTGAACTAGGTTTTTTTTTTCTTCAGGTTTTTTTTTTTCTTCTTCTTCTTTGCAAGAGAAGTGAGTCTATCATCGTTTAAAGTTCCAGGCCTGGTCCCAGTGCAGCAGACTTTGATCTGCTCCATTCTCTTTCCTTATCTCTCAGGAGTCCTTGCTCCAGCTAAGAAGGAGCTACTTGTTGTCATTTATCTCAGTCAAGGCAGTCACTATCTCCCCATGCTTTGTCCCATGCAGACTTCGTGACCTGGAGTGCAGCCAGAAGGCTCCCAGGGAGGAAGCAGAGTCATGATGAAGTCTGACCTCTGACTTCTCATGATCCTGGTTCAAAACTGCCCTTTGTCTTCCTGCTCCCATTCCTGTGTGTGGAGCCCTCCAGTAGAGCCCACTCAGCCACGTATAGCACTTGCACCAGAGAACTTACTGGAAAGGGAACTGGCTGCAGACCATATCCAGCCAAAGCACAGAGCCACTGTGAATGAATCCCTGAAGCAACTCTGGGTGTGGAAGGGAAATGTTCCTGCTTACGAAAGATCTTCTGCCAGATTCTGATGTCTGTCATTCTTTGGCTCCTGGGCCAGCCTTTTGGAAAATTGGTGCTGTTCGGAGAAATGCACAGTACCAGCCTTCTCTGTGCCTGGTTCCAGCGAGACAGTGTGGTAGAGGAGCGATCTTGACTAGAAAGTTCCACAACAGGGGAATGGGACAACGGCAAGGAGGTGAACGGGGTCGTGGGGGCTGATCTCAGACGGACATGGGGTCAGATCTACTGAGCCCTCTACCAGGGTGGTTGGGGGTTTCTCCCTTCTTCACCCACCCTCTACTCCCCTCACCCTCGAATAGTTATCTGCACGACGTGCTAGGCAACACTGCAGAGACCAAACATCAACTCTTTCGGGTCATTGCCCTTACTTTACAGAACATCCAGGAGCAAGGACAAATACAACTCTAAGACACACACTAACCCTCGGGCTGTCTTCTTTACTAAATGAATACTTTAGTGGGAGGTGGGGATGATGGCTGAGCAGGGAAGGTGCCCACCATCCAGTCTGTCCTCTGATCTCCACGAGTGCGCAGTGGTACACATGTGTCCGTACACATGCACATGGTCATACATAGAAATAAATAAATGTAAGAAGATAGAGATACTTCATGTCCTTAACAACAACATAGTTATGGATATTGGTCATACTGTATGTATTTTTTTTTTACCTTTATAAAGTCAGGTAAGCCCTCTTCCCTCAGGCATTGCCCTGACAAGCAGTGGGGCATGCCAGGACATGGGCTGTGTATAGGTCAGTGTCCTCAGGTTGGCCCTGTTAACCACAGAAACCACAGGTGAGTCAGTGAGACTTCATCATGCTGGTGGGGCTGGACTGGGCAGCCCTGGATCTGGCCGTGGAATCTCCACCCTGGGAGGCAGGGGAGCGGGGAATCCTAGAGAGCGCTTCCTAGGGGGAGGCTGGGAGAAGGGGCAGAAGAAGGCTGCCTGGCAGTGGGCAGACTCCTTTTGGGTTTCTTTCTATATAGAGCAGTGTGTATGGGGGAGGGGTGTGGTAGGGGGTAAGGATCGAAGAATACAGTCTCCTAAGGAAAGAGTCCCTTAAAGTCCTTTTAGGGAATTCATTGAAAGCAGGGTGACAGTTCGGAGTTGGAGTAAGGATAAGGTGAAAGGGACAACACCTGTGGGAAGTTATTTTAGTGTGTGTGTGTTTGCACACATGTGCGCACAAACAGAGGAACGTACCATGGGACAGACTCAAGAGTGTTACCCTTAGGAACACAGTCCATTTTCTTTGGACAGTATATCTCATTGGCCTGGAGCTCACCAGCTGCGTTAGGCTGGTGACAGTGAGCCATGGGATGCTATGCTCAGTCTCCATAGTAACAGGATTACAGACAGAGGCTACCATACCCAGGTTTGTTTGGTTTTTTTTTTTTTTTTAACATGGAATCTGGGGTAACTCAGGCCCTTGTGCTTGCAATGGGAAGCACTTTATCAACCGAGCTGATCTAAAGGTGACAAGAATTGTGTCCTCTTTTAGTTAGAAAAAAAGATGTTTAAGACAAAAGAAAAATAAAAGCCAACTGCGTGGAAGAATGTTGAAGAAACTTGGATGGACTCCACGTCACTTGTTGCTTCTGAACACAATCTCTGACTGTACATCTAGCCCTTCGTGCTTTGCCCCATAATGGCCTTTGGGTCATTTGTGTTGGCCTTGATTCCTTAGAGCCTGTGTCCCTGCTGGAAAAACCTTCCCCCAAGAGCCTCAGATGTTTCTACCAAGCATGTGGAGAGACTCAGCTTTTCATTCAGGAATAATGCTTATAATTTTTTAGACTGGTAGGAAGCCACTAACACTTACGTACATCATTTTCATAGCGTATTTTTTTGAATATCTTCCTCAAATCAGCCCTGCGAGGGCATATCTTGTGGTTGCTAGGATGCTACTTGCTAACAACATCCAGAGAAGCTAGGGACCTGCCAGAGATCATGCAGGTGGCTCGTTAGAGAAAGAACTGAAATCTCTGAGTCCTTGCAGGGGTGTTTACGAGCCTTCTCGCACACCCAGTCCCCTCTTGGCTTCCTGACAGCTGGAGCCTTGAGAAGAGAAGATGCTCCTTTGGCAAATTAAGTTGTGCTCCTAGTGCGACAAGAGTAAGTAACAGAATCCAATTCTAAGACCTCTCTGCTTTCCACCCCGAAGTGCTGCCCTTAAAGACTATGCACAATGGCAGGTAGGCATGTGTGCGTGTGCGTGTGTGTGCGTGTGTGTGTGTGTGTGAAAAGTCTGTGTTGTGTGTTGTTTGCACCTCAGCAACACTTAACATCCCGGCCAGTCTCTAAGATCAGGCTTAAGCACAAGGAGGATTAATAAGGGCCTCGAGTCCTTCTCCTCCATTGCAAGTGCTTCTCCTCTGCCATTCAGGCCTTTCTTTCCCTCCCTGACATTGTCCCTGAGAAGGAGGGGGCACATCCATGTCCCCATGCCAATCCTTATGCCCTTAGGGGTCTCTATAAAGAGCGTCTGGATTGACTTGTGGGAACGCTGGGCTTCTAGGTCTTTCTGGGGGTGTGAAGCCAGCTGAATGCAGGCATTGGAAAGACTTCTCCTCAGACTGGCATGGGGTGGGTAGCACCCCTAGCTTTTCATTTCCTGATAGTAATAAACTAGCTGGCCTGATATGTCCCTGGTGCCTGCCGAGTGCACCCAGACCAGAGTAAAGATGCCACCCTTGTTCCCAGAAGTGGCATCCGAGGGAGAAGATGTCAGCATGAGAGTAAAGCTTTTGCACACACCGGCTTCTCTCCATGGAGGCTTGATGGGAAGGACAGGGGCCAAGCCCACTGGGTGGATGCCCTAAATGTTCTTTTTTCCCCCTCTCACTCACCACCACACAGCTCTACCTGGCTGCCAAAATGCACAGCCATAATAGCATCCTGGAGACCTCATTCTTAGCCAGTGCGGCCAAGAGCTCTCTGCTTTAGTCCCAGAGGCCACCATTCCATCACACAGGCAGCCGAGCTTGACTCCTCTCAGGGGCTCTGTCCCAGCAGCAGCAGGCAGGGATCTGCAGAGAACCCGTACCCATCCTCCGAAACACTCAAGAGTTCTTTCTGGCTCACCGGCAGGAGCAACCCAATGGCTTCTCAACCTCCGTCGGGCTCCCAAATCGGCTGCTTCAACCCTCTTCCACTGGCATTTCCTGTCACCGTTGACCAAGAGGGACCACACCGGGAAGCATAGAGCACTGGCAAAGTTGGCGTATGAAGCAGGCACAGGGCTTTTAATTCCTTCCTCCCTCTAACTCCACTCCACTGCCACAATTCTATTCAAGAAAGATGAATGAGCACCAGAGAAGCACAAGAATGAAAAGCAACTCACCCCTGCTCCACCTGCAGGACGCAGTGGCCTGGGCGCTGGAGAATACCAGCAGAATCGTCAGCGCCTTCCAGGACATCTTCCAGGAGGGAGACAAACTGACCTTCTATTCCTGCGGGACCCCAGGGGCTGCAGGTGGACCCCCGCTCTTCTCAGCAAGAGGACAGAGTCCTTACTGCCCTTTCTTGTCTATGAGAAAAGCAAGGGCCTCTCCCTGGCTCCACGGGATGGAGGCGGATACAGCCTCTTGGGTGGGACAGAAGTTGGTACCTCTCTTAACCTAACTCTCTCTGGGATTAGGGGACCCGGCTTCCACACAGAGGCTCTGTTTTTGAGCACATCTGGAGTGACTCACGGGGCATGTGATCTCTTTGGCAGTGGGCTGGATAAATATAATTTCTGTACTTGAGTTCCATGTGTTGGATGCGCCCACTGGAATTTTTCTTTAACAAACAGACCCGCGGAACTTGTTAGAGAGCCCGGCGAGAAGTTGGCTGTTTTCCCTGTCCACACATACGACTTCGGAGCCAGGACTGCGGGCTGGGGGAAGAGCTGGGAGGTTGCCTGGCAGACGGTGGGGCTGGTGGAGCTCAGAGTTGCCTGTAGGACAGCACAGTCATTGTCGTACTGGGGTGGGGTGTTCCTGCTACCGTTCCCTGGAGCTAGACTTGTGGGTCGTGGGGTCTGGCGCCTTTCCTAGCTTCTGGGTAGGTGGGGCATTGGTAGGTTGTGAGGAGCAGAGTGGACAGGTAGCCTTGGAGAATAGGTATTGCCTTTGGGAACCTTGTGAGCCTATGCAGGAGGCTGGGATGCAGGAGGCTGGGACGCAGGAGGCTGGGATGCAGGAGGCTGGAATGCAGGAGGCTGGGGTGCAGGAAGCTGGGGTGCAGAAAGCTGGGGTGCAGGAGGCTGGGGTGCAGGAGGCAGGGGATGAGCTCCCGTTCACATCCATGATCCATTGGGTGCTTTCCACACAGTTTGTAAAGAGAAGAGGCCTAATTAGCTCATTCTTCTCAAGGGTCAAGAGCACAACACTGGCTTCTGCACAGTTCTGGCTAGGATCTGATGGCAGAAGACACCTCAGTGGGAATGTTCGCAGGGAAGAGATGTCATGGTGATCTAGGAAGCCTTCTGGGGTCAGGTTTTCTCTGTCTGCAAAAACCTTCCATGGTAACTAACCGGGGTCCCCAAAGAGCTACATTAACCCCTTCCAAGGAAAATGTCCCAGTGGGCTAGTTACTTTGCACCAAGCCCCTCCTCTCTATCTAGAGGCTTCTATATACTTTTTAACCCCATTAAAGAGCTCACTGTGTGAGCGTGAGGACCTGCGTTTGATCCCCAGTACTCAGGAAATAATCAGCACATCAGCATCCGTTTGCAATCTCAGTGCTGGGGAGGCAGAGACAGGAGGATGCCCCGGGCCCTGCCGACCAGATGCTCTGCGTGAACTGGTTACATTTCAGGTTTGTAAGGTGGAGGAGCAGGATTAAGGAAGACACCTGACATCGATCTCACACGCATGCACATGCAGTGCTCCCTTGTTTCCCAGACATGTACAGGCGTGCACATGTCAAAGCACTGTTGTAGACAGGCTATGTCTCTAATTCAGTGCCCCCTTCCCTTCCCTCTAGAGGAGAATATGAGAGCTTGGAGAACTTTGAGGAATCTCTTACTGTTGTGGCTTTCTAACCTGTGGAGACAGTGGCCAGGATAAGTGGACTACCAGAGTGGACACCATGCGGTCCCCTATACTTCCACTGGAGCTCCCTGCTAGACAGAGAGAGCCACTAACGTCACTAATATAGATAATAGCTCTCGGGTGATTAGCGTGTTTCAGGTTCGATGCTAGACTCATCGCCTGCATTAATTGGTCAATGCTTACAATGATGAGGTCAGTATGGAGCAGTGCTCCCTGCAGACGTATGGTGATCTGAGTCTGGGTGCCTTTATTTATCTTTGATGTTGTTACAAGTTCTAGAAACTCCCTTAAAGTCAAAGAAACAGGTGTAGTTAAATCTAATTATACTTAATTTACCATATCCAAACTATCATTTCTACAATTAATACAGCATTAACAAGGCAACACACACACACACACACACACACACACACACACACACACACCATACAAAAGTCTTTGATGTCTTAAATGTGTCTCATATCACATACTTCATGTTCTTCTTTTGGGAGTCATCGTATTTAATGGTTGATAAAAGTCCTAAGAGGCAGGGTTGAAAGACTAATTCCATTAATGAATATTTTCACGGCTCATGCGTAGTTCTTGCCACCCCTCTTCACCCCTGAATAGTCCGGGTCTGGGAAACCACACATATGACGCACACAAATCAAAGCTTCTAACACTCAGTGTAAGTGGGGAAGTGGCTCCATCGAGTTACTACTTGTTTAGAAAATTAAAATTAAAGTTTAAAAATAAAGGCACGCAGACTCAGATCACCACAAAGCTTTCGTACACATATAAGTATCTTTTATAGACAACATATAAACATCTTATAGACAGCGTACAAGCGAGGACCACGGCCACTCCCCATTTGAAGGAGAACACATTTTCTACACAGTGCAGGTGGCTCAAAGAGAAATCTACTCGAGTTCTCCCTGTCTGTGCTGCTGTCTTTAGACACATCGCTGTTTCAGACATCAGTTTCAAGAACCTTTCGGTTCCAAATAATAAACACTTTATTATTTTTCTTTGTTAAATTAGAAACCCAAGCCAAACCCTCTTGTACATTCAACACCTCCCAAAGGAGGATGGCGAGACTTTAAGGGAAGCCTGACTGCAATAGAGCAGAAACCAGACTGTGTGCCGTCTGGGGCATGTGATTGATTCCTCAATGTCAATCAACCGAGATGAAGCCCTCTGGAGTGTGGGGTGACCAGGGACCACTGGATCAGGCAGTGCGGGGCTGGAAGCCAGGCAAAGCTTAGGGGCAGGCTGCCTGTTCTTGTTATCCTGACAGCTCCTAGCTATGAAGTCTTAGTGTGGTTCCTCTATCTACCTTTGCCTCCATTTCCCTCTCTGTAGAGTGAGGAGGCAGGTAGTTTCCTTTCTGAAGAATGCTATTAGGAATTGATGAATTAATATGTGTAAGCGCTGAGACCAATGCTTGCTACAGACTCTGTATTCAGCGCATAGACATCATATACACATGAAGAAACAGGCTCAGAGGGGTCAAAGAATCCACCTAAGGTCACCCTGTTAGGAGACCTGGGGTTTCTGCCTGAGCCTATGAGCTTCTGCATGCCAAAATTACTCCTCTAACCTGCCTCACAGCCTTGTGTTTCTAGAACCCTTAAATGGAGTGTTGGTTAATTAGTTCTCAGGGACTGGGGAGAAAACCTAGTTTGCCTGCCAATTTTTCTGGTGAACATACTTCCACTAAGGCTGATCTGAAGCTACGAAGTGGTTTAGAAAGGGGCTTTCAAGTTTCTGAAGTTCTAACAGTGGGTTCTTGGGCATCCTGTATGGTATGAGCTGACCCAGCACAGGATTGCATCTTATGAAGTTAGTTCTCCTGGCTCCGATACTAGTCGGCTTCTGGTGTCGTGCTTGCTCATAGAACTTATCTTATAAATTTATGAGGATTGTCCAGAGGACCTTGAGAGAATAGGGCTTTCTTGGGTGTTTGCTGATTGGCTCTGAAGCTGGGCAACCTCAGGCTCTGCTATTTTTTTTCTTTTTTCTTTTTCTTTTT